>NW_022436952.1:8930411-8966919 GCF_009761245.1 Sapajus apella | reverse complement strand
GAAGGGAAGAAAACAGCCTAAAAAGGCTGAGAATACCCAAAATCAGAATGCCTCTCCCTCTACAGGGGATCACACTTCCTCATCAGCAACGGAACAAGGCCTGATGGAGAACGAGTGTGTTCCATTAACAGAAGCAGGCTTTAAAAGGTGGATGATAAGACCCTTCAGTGAATTAAAAGAACTTGTTCTAACCCAATGCAAAGAAACTAAGAACTTTGAAAAAAGGTTTGACGAAATGTTAACTAGAATACACAATTTAGAGAGGAATATAAGTGAATTAACGGAGCTGAAAAACACAACACGAGAACTTCGCGAGGTATGCACAAGTTTTAACAGCCGAATTGATCAAGCAGAATAAAAGATATCAGAAGTCGAAGACCAACTTAATGAAATGAAACAAGAAGACAAGATTAGAGAAAAAAGGATAAAAAGGAACGAGCAAAGTCTCCAAGAAATATGGGACTATGTGAAAAGACCAAATCTACATTTGATAGGTGTACCTGAATGTGACGAAGAGAATCAATCCAAGCTGGAAAATACGCTTCAGGATATTATTCAGGAAAACTTTCCCAACCTAGCAAGGCAGGACAATATTCAACTCCAGGTAATACAGAGAACACCACAAAGATATTCCTCAAGAAAACTAACCTCAAGGCACATAATCACCAGATTCACCAGGGTTGAAATGAAAGAGAAGATACTGAGGGCAGCCAGAGAGAAAGGTCAGGTTACCCATAAAGGGAAGCCTATCAGACTCACAGCAGATCTCTCAGCAGAAACCCTACAAGCCAGAAGAGAGTGGGGGGCCAATATTCAACAACCTTAAAGAAAAGAACTTTCAACCCAGAATTTTACATCCAGCCAAACTAAGCTTCATATGCGAAGGAAAAATAAATCTTTTGTGAACAAGCAAGGACTCAGAGATTTCATCACCACCAGGCCTGCTTTACAAGAGCTTCTGAAAGAACCACTACACATAGAAAGGAACAACCAGTATCAGCCTTTCTAAAAAATACCAAAAAGTAAAGAGCATCACATAATTAAGAACTTATATCAACTAATGGGCAAAACAGCCAGCTAACATTAAATGGCAGTATTAAACTCACATATATTATTATTAATTCTAAATTTAAATCGACTAAATCCCCCAATCCAAAGACACAGATAGGCAAAAAAAAGCTAAGACCCATTGGTATGCTACATCCAGACCCATCTCACATGCAAGGATACACAAAGACTCAAAACAAAGGGATGAAGAAAGATTTATGAACCAAATGGAGAGCAAAAATAAATAAATAAATAGCAGGAGTTGCAATTTTTGCTGATAAAATAGACTTTAAAGCAACAAAGATCAAAAGAAGCAAAGAAGGATATTACATAATAATAAAAGGATCAATGTAACAAGAAGAGCTAAAGATCCTAAATATATACACACCCAATACAGGAATATCCAGATATATAAGACCTACAAAGAGACTTAGACTCCCACACAATAATAGTGGGAGACTTCAACATCAATATTAGACAGATCAATGAGACAGAAAGTTAACATCGATATCCAGGACTTGAACTCAGATCCGGAACCAGTAGACTTAATTAACATTTATAGAACTCTCCACTTTAAATACACAAGATACACACTGTTATCAGTACCACATCACACCTATTTACAGGTTTAAATGAAATATTGGTTGGCTGCTTGTTAGTTATTTTCTTCCCTCATTTTTTAATTTTCTTTTTTTTTTCATGTCTCTTTTATTAAAAAAAAAAAAAAAAAAGAAGAAGAAGAAGAAGAAGAAGTTCTGAAATCCAGGACAAGTACCCCTTGTCCAGGGGCACCACAGTTTCCTGAAGATTGTCTGCATGTTTTTTTCTAGATTTTCAAGGAAGATGGGGAGCTGCTCCCTTGTAAAGCACGCCTATTTGAAGGATGATGATTTTTATACTATCACGAAGTCTTATGGAATCCAGAGGGAATGCCCAGCCCAAAAGCTCAGTAATGACAATGGCACCCTTATATGCATTCACTGTGTGCTAAATACTGCCCCATTTAAGTTCAGTTCAACTTCATAACAACCCTCTGAAGATTGTACTATTTCTCCTATTTACAGATACAGAAGTGGAGGCAGAGAGCTTATAACAATCACAGCCAGTGGAGCTAGGATTTGAATTGTGGGATTCTGTTTCCAAAGTCCATGATCCTTAACCGTTATACTATCCTGCTCCTTTGGTTGACCTCAACAGGAAGATTTTATAAAAAGAGCCACACTTTTGGCTGGGCGTGGTGGCTCACACCTATAATTCCAGCACTTTGGGAGGCTGAGGAGGGCGGATCACCTGAGATCAGGAGTTCCAGACCAGCCTGACCAACATGGAGAAACCCCATCTCTACTAAAAATACAAAATTAGCTGGGTGTGGTGGTGCATGCCTGTAGTCCCAACTACTCAGGAGCTGAGGCAGGAGAATTGCCTGAACCTGGTAGATGGAGGTTGTGGTGAGCCAAGATCGCGCCACTGCACTCCAGCCTGGGTAACAGAGCGAAACTCTGTCTAAAAAAAAAAAAAAAAAAAGGTGCCGCACGTGATTATATAGAAGTCACCTGAGCTGTGCCTCATGCCCAGTCTCCCTCTACTGAAACCTCACTTGTGATCATTCACTCAGCAATTCCAGGCTTATTTGACTATCAGCCTTTGCCAGGCACAATTGAGAAAGGGTAATCTGTTGCAAAAACACAATGGAATAAGATATAAGTTTGAGGACTACGTGCTAGCTTTACTTATTTACATCGCTACTGCTCTCTGGGTGATTAGATTATGTGAGAGGCAACTATAGGCACTTGACATACTGAAGTCTTTGGGCCTGAGCTTTACTGGTACTTGTGATAGCCAAAGGGTGATGTTGACTCAAGTGGCTGCCCTAGGCTCAGATTCCATTCTTGTCCCTAAATTCTTTCTTAAACGAGGTGAGATATGATTAAAAACAGCTCCTGTATTCATCCACTCAACACATTTGTTCAGCATCTCCTGGGTTAGGATCTGGTGGTGATATATATAATCCTTCAGAACCTCAAAGGAGCTTACACTCTAGCAAAGGATGATGCACAGGCTGAAATAATCATAATACACAGGAAAATGTATAGATATGAACAAAAAAAGGAAGAGAGTGTGCCTGTCTAAGGATTCTAGATCTAGGAGGAGATATCAAGCTATGAAGAATGGGTAGAATGTCCACTGGATGTACCTGGGGAAGCCTGGGCTCCCTCAAATTCCCAGCTCCAGCGGAGGAACAGGCAATTGAGAGGAGAACCTTGGTCTTGGTTTGGTGTTGTGTGTGTGTGTGTGTGTGTGTGTGTGTGTGTGTGTGTGTTCTTCATCAGATGTATCCACAGTAAGAAGAATGTGTGTTTGCTAACCCTTGGGGAAAAAAGGCAGAGGAAATCAGAAATAGAAGCTCTGCTGCCAGTCCATCTCTCCTGGGAGAAGCTGCCTTTGAATTTGAACATTTTAACTTATTTTTTCACTGTTTCAAGCTTTGTACAGAAACATTATGAAAGAGAAATAGTTTGAAACGTCCTTATGCGTCAAACCCAGGAGTGACATGGGGAGGACAGGTAAGAAGTCCCAGGAAAGAAGAGGTGGGAGTGAGTGGGTCAGCAGGCTGTGTCAGAGGGAGGGCGAATTACTTCCTTTCAAGACAGTTTCGGTTTAAGGCTTGATCTAGAAACCTCCTCAGGCTAGAAGCTCCCTCTAGGGGTCATCTCATTTGTTTTCCTGCCTTCAGTGACAAAACCTCTTTTGGTTTTGTGATGTCAGGGCTCACCGCAGGTACCACCCGTCCAGAAGTTGGTGTTGGTGGAAAGTGCGTGTTCATTGCACAAACTCAGACACCCCCAGGTCACTCCCAGATGCCGCTCCCATCACCACACCCTACCCCTGACCAAGGTAACAAGTCTGTGGAGATCAGCAGTTTCCTTTTCCAGTTCGGTTTTTGGGGCGCTTGCAATATCTTCTAGTTTGGACATACATCAAAGAATGAGGCTTTGAAGGGAAAGCTTTGTATAAATTTCAGACGGAAATTAAATTCCCAGGTAACTTTTCTCATGGGTCACTTCCCTGGGCAATGCCCTTCCCCAGGCTCCCGTAAGTTCTGTTTGAGCCTGAGCGCGCTGTCATCTACTGAAAATACCAGCACAAGTGGGCCAAGCTCCTTCATGTGACCTGGGACTGTTGGGAGAGCATCACTGCTCTGTACAGAGCATGGATCCTGCTTTGGCGCAGAAGACACCAGCATCTGATCCATGTCTCACACCCACTTCACCAGCAGGGACACACATTTAGGAACCACAGTCTTCCCTGCAGAGTAAGAATGCTGTGGAGTGGTGTAGGGGGCTTCATTCAGCCTCCAAATAACATTACTCCTAGTGATCCTCTATGAGAAAGAACATGGGCTTGGGGTCAGACATTTTTTTTCTTTTTCTTCTGTTTTGAGATGGACTCTTGCTCTGTCACCCAGGCTGGAGTACAGTGGCAAGATATCAGATCGCTGCAACCTCTGCTTCCTGGGTTCAAGAGATTTTCCTACCTCAGCCTCCTGAGTAACTGGAATTACAGGTGCCCACCACCATGCCCAGCTTATTTTTTTGTATTCTTAGTAGTGATGGGTTTTCACTATATTGGCCAGGCTGGTCTCGAACTCCAGATCTCAGGTGAGCCACCTGCCTTGGCCTCCCAAAGTGCTGGGATTACAGGCGTGAGCCATCATGCCTGGTAGGGGATCAGACTTTGAATCAAATCCCAAACTCACCCTTAAATAGCAGCACACTGTTAAAAGGATTCCACCTCGGATTTCCTATCTGTAAAAGGGTTCCACATTATCCTTGTTAGGGCTGGTGTGATGAGTATGTAAGATAAATAAAGCATTCAGCATAATCATCTTCCCTACATAGAATAACTTGAACTCTCTTTACTCTTTGGTGCGCAGGGGCTCGAATCCTCCCCTCTTCCCCCATGGCTTAGCCTCAAGGGCATGTGCTCAGCCTATTTAGGGGAGGTCAGCTGGCCATAAACGTGCCTTTCCATGAGAATCCTAGGAAGTAAAACTTCCTGGTATATTAGCAGGGAGAAGGGAGGACACAAAAATGAGACAAAACCAGACTTGACTGTTCTTGAATCTGTGGTGGAAAACATCACACATGCGGTTAAGTACGTGGCCTTTGGAGTCATGTAGACACACCTAGGTTTGGTTCCCTGCTTGCCAAGGACTTGGGGAAAATGATTCAATCTCCCTGAGCCTCAGTTTCATTATCTCTGAAATGGACAGACTATTAAATGGAGGTGAATAATATACACATCACAGGGTTGTAAATATTTAATGAGGTAATTCGTATTGAAGTGCTGTAAGCTCTTAGTAATGGAAATTATTAACCCTGCCAACAGGATATCTACTTGGTAAAGGGTGCCCGCCTTCCATGAGGGCAGGGATGACTTACGATATGTATAAGTCTCACTAAAGCTGTGCTCTAGTCATCCATAAATACCAGCTTCAGCTCTTATTAGGATCACAGGGGAAAATTGCTGGTCGTAATGATTGTGAAGATTGCTTTGAGTCTGTTATTGATTATACCAGGGTCCTGAGGCTGTTTCCCTTAGGTACATGGAGATGGAGAGTAGCATTTGGAATAAGGGGTCAGTGAGAGCTTAGTTCTGTGCCCCAAGGTATTGAAGCCAGGAATGAAGGGTGAAGAAATGTTCTCCATGGAGGTCCCAGAGATTCCCCATCTCTAACCAAATTACTACCCTCTGTTTCCTGGGCCACCAACTGCACAACCCCGAGTGTGCGTCTCCCCCTCCCTCTTCTTTTTCTTCTCACTCCCTCCCTCCTCCTCTCCCCATCTCTTCTCCAGCTCCCCTCCTCCTGGCCAGCAAAGGAGACTGCATCTGTGTCACTTTGTTCTTCAAGTCCAGCTGCAGGGAGAGGAGCCTGTTCTTGCCTCTTGGTTCTTGCTCCAGGCATAGGCAGGGACATGTAACAGCACTTATCCCCAACAAGCTGAAGCAATGAGGCCCAGGACTGACTCCCGCTGGAGGGGCACTATGGCTGCCATTATTATTCCACCATATAGATGATAATACTAAGGTGCAGAGAAGTTAACTATCAAAGTCACAAAGCCAGTATTTGAGCCCATACTCTGCCATGACTGTGGCTTTTTCTCACTGCCATCTATCCTGAATAGCAAGGAGATTTGCAGACCTTGAGGCATAAAATATCTGGTGCCTTATTTATTTATTTATTTATTTATTTATTTATTTGCTTAATATGTTGATTGTCTTTATCTGAAAAATCCTCATATAAAATTGTTGTCCGGGCCGGGCGCGGTGGCTCACATCTGTAATCCCAGCACTTTGGGAGGCCAAGGAGGGCGGATCACGAGGTCAGGAGTTCGTGACTAGCCTGGAAAATATGGTGACACCCTGTCTCTACTAAAAATACAAAAATTAGCTGGGCATGATGGCGCACACCTGTAATCCCAGCTACTCAGGAGGCTGAGGCAGAAGAATCGCTTGAACTCAGGAGGCAGAAGTTTCAGTGAGCTGAGATTGTGCCACCGCACTCCAGCCTGGGTGACAGAGCAAGACTCCATCTCAAAAAAAAAAAATTGTTGTCTGGGTCAGGCACTGTGTCTCACGCCTGTAATCCCAGCACTTCGGGAGGCCGAGGCAGGCGGATCACCTGAGGCCAGGCGTTTGAGGCCATCCTGGCCAACATGGTGAAACCCTGTCTCTACAAAATATACAAAAAGTAGCTGGGTATGGTGGCACGTGCCTGTAATCCCAGCTACTGGGGAGACTGAGGCAGGAGAATTGCTTGAACCCTGGAGGCGGAGGTTGCAGTGAGCCAAGATCATGCCACTGCATTCCAGCCTGGGTGGCAGAGCAAGATTCTCTCTAAAAAGAGAGAGAGAGAGAGAGAGAGAGAGAGAGAAATAATTGCCATTTGGTTTCGCCCTCAGCAGCCTGCCCCTCTACTTTTCTGAGAGGGAGCTCAGAGAAAAGAAGCTGGCCTTTTGAGCTACCCGATCTTTCTTTTGGGCAAGGGACATTTAGGGACGGTTCCATCTCTTCTTTTTAGCTTCTTTCTTGGGCTTCTTCTCTTAGACTGGTGATGTGGTTTGGATCTGTGTCCCCACTAAAATTCATGTCAAATTGTAATCCCAAGTGTTGAAGGTGAGGCCTGGTGGGAGGTGACTGGATCACGGGGGAGGTTTCTCACGAAGGGTTTAGCACCATCCTCTCTGGTGCTGTTCTCGCGATAGTGAGTGAGGGAGTTATTGTGAGCTCTGGTTGTTTAAAAGTTTGTGCATTTCCCCCTGACCCCTTCCTCCGGCTCCGGCCATGTAAGATGTGCCTGCTTCCCTCTTGCCTTCTGCCATGATTGTAAGTTTCCTGAGACCTCCCCAGAAGCAGAAGCTGCTATGCTTCCTGCATAACCTGCCAGTTAAACCTCTTTTCTTCATAAATTACCCAGTCTCAGGCATTTCTTTACAGCAGTGCGAGGATAGACTAACCCAGCTAGATTCTCTTGTATAGCAGCCTGAGCTTCCTTCCACATCTCTTCCACCATGTCTGGAGTTACACTGTTCTTTATGTATTGAGAGATGTTTCTTGTAAGCATCTTGATTTTCTTCCATTAGGTAATGCACGCATTCTGCAACATTCTGACCCGTAAAGTCCTTCTGATGCACTTCCACATTAAATTCCTTGCCTTCAGAATCATAAGCAGGGAATTGTTTGGTACTGTGAGAGATAGACAAGCTTCCATCTGCAGCTCCCTTCAGGGCCCCAAAAACTTTATTGTTAGTAGTAGTTCTGGCAAAGCCTGCATCCAAATAGCAGATGAAGGCCCCTGGCTGACCATCAGTGGTTTCCGTGTTATAATTCATCTCTGGTCCCCTCCACTTGACTATCATAGATCTTGTCCAGGCCAAACCTATTGAGAAGCCTGTGGGCCAGCCCAGGCTGGTACAACATGAGGCAGCGTCATCTGTCAGGCCAACCTTCACACTACACTTTGGCAGTTCGTGCGCATATGCTGCAGACGATCATATCCCCTTCTATATGAGCATAAGTAATCGACAAATGCTATCTCTGCTAGTTACAGGACTTTTCCTGTATTTGAGCATGTTGTACCTGTTTTTATCCTATATCACCAAGCATTTCCAAGCATGGTAACCAGTTTTACCCTCTGGTCATCTTGACAATTTCACGTGTATCTCTTAAAGTGGGCCTCGTTCCTGATGTCTTTCACAACCCCATCCTGCGGAACACGTCCTCGGGCCCTGTTTTTAAATGCGTATGCAGTGCACTTATAGGGCAATGACCACTAACGAAATTATTAGATTTTTAGTCAGCACTTCCGTGCAAGAAACAAGATGACAGCCGCAGCATAGGTGTCTCTGAAGAGCTGCTGAATAACTGGCCTGGTGGCAGACTGATTCCTGGGAGGCAGCGGCTGTCACGGGCACTGTGCTGTGCCATGGGAGGCTTAGCCTTCAGTTCCCACTGTCTGCTTCCTAACAGCAGCCCCCTACCATATTCAGCTAAAAGTTTGGAGAACTCATCTTCACCTGCGTGTCATGATTGTTGGTGCTGGGTGTGTGTGCACTTATTTGTGTCCCTCACTGGGAACTCTGGGGTATTGAGGGAGGCCATCAAGAACTTTATTTGCATGAAGTCTGGCCGGGCACAGTGGCTCACGCCTGTAATCCCAGCACTTTGGGAGGCCGAGGTAGGTGGATCACCTGAGGTCAGGCGTTCAAAACCAGCCTGACCAACATGACAAAACCCTGCCTCTACTACAAATATGAAAATTAGCCAGGCGTGATGGTGGGCCTGTCGGGTCTCTGGCAGTGTCCTCAAGACCTGAAAAGGGCCAAAAGCACGCAAGTGCCCCCTTCGTCCCTGACAGACACCTGGGAAGAGGCCCCAGCTCCAGGAGAGGCCAGTCCATGTTGGGCTGAGTTCTTCTTTCCCTCACTGAGTGGAGTTGAGGGCGGCCAGAGTATCGCTGGAGACCCAGTGGAGCTCTGTGTCTCAGGGCAATTTGGGATGGGGCCACAGGGACTCCAACGTGACCCTGAAATGGAAGTGCCAAGGGCCTCAGGAGCCTGGGAGGCGGGCAGGAGAGACGTGAGGGGCTTGCCCACCTTCCCACCCTGCCCTCTCCCTCAGGAGATGCCAGCTGGAGGTTTACGCTTCCTGTCTCCTGACACAGCCTGAGAGAGGAGTGTCGCCTGACCTCAGGGCACATACCAGAATGAGGCCACAGACAAGAATAGGACCCAGGAACCCCTTCGTGCCTGCATTAATCACACATTCCCCAGAGTAGGAGGGAGGCTTCAGACTCCTCAAGAGGTGGGTGGAAGAGGAGGAGGAGGAGGAGGTAACAGGAGGTGGAGGTGGGAAAAAGAGGGAGGACCCCAGAGAGGCCCCTTCTGGGCTTGTGATTGTTCAGTGCAGCCGCTTGGCATGGCCCCCGTCCCAGGACCCTCTGTTCACCCAGCAAGTGATCTCCTGTCTCAGCCTCCTGAGCTCTGGGAGGTAGGCCCACCGCCTCCTGGAGGCCCTAGGCAACGATTCTGATCTGGATCAGCGAAAGAAAGTCCAGAGGGAGAGGGACTCAGGCAGGAGCTCACGCGGCCGGGGGGAACAACAGAGCCTCCCCAAGGAGCTGAGTCTTGAAGGATGAATAGGCAGAAGGCGATGAATCTAGGCCAGGACTGCTTGTGTGTGTGTGATAGAAACACTTGTCATGCGGTGAGGTCGTAAACAGCCCTGGTGGTGTGTGTGCTGATGGGTGGCAGGCTCTTCGGAGACATTCAGAGTCCTGATGGGGCTCCACACTGCCTAGCCCAGAGCAGGGTGTGTGTGTGTGTGTGTGTGTGTGTGTGTGTGTGTGTGTTGCACACTAGGAGAAACAACATAACATAAGCATGAAAAGCTCTGGGCCAGGTGCCATGCCTCACGCCTTTAATCCCAGCACTTTGGGAGGCCGAGACAGGTGGATCACCTGAGGTCAGGAGTTCAAAACCAGCCTGGCCAACATGGTAAAACTCTGTCTCTACCAAAAATATAAAAATTAGCTGGGCATGGTGGCGGGCACCTGTAATCTCAGCTACTCAGGGAGGCTGAGGGACAAGAATCACTTGAACCCGGGAAGCGGAGGTTACAGTGAGCCAAGATGGTACCACTGCACTCCAGCCTGGTCAACAGAATAAGACTGTCTCAGAAAAACAAAATGAAACAAAACAAAAAACGCTCTGAAGTCAGACTGGCAGATTCAAGTCTTGGCTCTGTCATTCACCCTATTCGCCGCAAGTTTCTTATCCCTTCCAGCCTTAGTTTTCCTACCCACAAAATAGCCTTGTCTCCTCCAGTTGCAGTGGAGCTTATAAGAACTGGTGCCCAGTACCTGTCACATAGGAAGCGCTCACGCATGCTGCTGTTTTTACAAAAGGGCAAGGGGACAGAGAGAGTTCCCCACGGCCCCAGGCAATCACCCGAGGCTGTGGACTTATTGTCCCCCTTCCTGGTCAGGGTCCACCCCATCCCTGCTCTCCAGCCCCACTGTCCGGGGGGTGACATCACACTACGGAGCAGCTGGCTAGACAATGGAACAGAGTGTCCTAGCAGGCTAGAGGTGCTGGGGGAGGGGGAGGATGGAAGAAGCCAAGCTGCCCTGCCCCAGAGGCCCTGGAGGCTGGCCTGGAGATGGGCCACTCTGGAATAGGCCTCTGAAGAGGCAAACTGAGAGACAGAGCAGGAAGGAGCGAGCCACGTGGGTGCAGGAAGGTGAGGAGTGGGTGTCGGGGCAGACAGGAGATACGGGAGTCTAGCCTGGCTAAAGGGGCCTCAATGTCGTTATGTCCTGGGACCTAGGCTGGGGCCAAAACTCCTCGATTTGACTGAGCAAAGCAACCTCCCCAGACTGGCAGGCAACCAGGCCGGGGGAGCTCAATTCACCCTTTACCTGCTAGATGCTGGGCTTTGTATAAGGCCGAGGGCAACAGAATCAAGGACTCCAGCTTGGTGTCAAGGATAGAAAATGAATGCCAGGTCGTAGGTCAGAAGTTATAACAGGTTCGAAACTACCCATTCTCTAAGTGCCCGTATTTTCTGAACCCCAAATCAGCCTCTAGTGGGTGCTCAGTTTGGGTATCCTCTGTGAGCAACAGGATAAAACATTCGAAGCTGCAAAGCCCAAGACCCGGAAACACAAGGGGAGGGCTTTCCGTTCCGGGATCTGTTCTGAGCGGAGGGCTGCTGAGGGTGGGAGGGGGCACGGGGCAGCCGCTCTGCACCAGGCGCTCCTCCTGGGCTTTCCGGTTAATAGGGCCCAGCTCCTGAGTCTCTTCTGTTTGCTTTTTGTTTTGTTTTGTTTTGTTTTTGAGACTCGGTCTTGCTCTGTCACCCAGGCTAGAGTGCAGTGGCGTGATCTCGGCTCACTGCAACCTCCGCCTCCCCAGTTCCAACGATTCCCCTGCCTCAGCCTCCCGAGTAGCTGGGACTACAGGTATGTGCCACCATGGCCAGCTAATTTTTTTGTGTTTTTAGTAGAAATGGGATCTCTTCATGTTAGCCAGGCTGGTCTCCAACTCCTGACCTTGTGATCCGCCCGCCACGGCCTCCCAAAGTGCTGGGATTACAGGTGTGAGCCACTGCACCCGGCCCAAGTCTCTTGTAGAGTGATCTTACTACCCTCTGTTTTACATATGAGGAAACAGACACTCAGAGAGATCACAGGTAAGCGCAGAGCCCAGATTCAGACCTCAGCAAGTCTGACTTCATGGGCTGAGTTTTCTCGCTCTGCCAGGTGGGGCTGGAGCGTGACAGGGACCCAGGTCTGGGGCTGTGGGTGGGCAGTGGTCTGGTGAGAGGGAGCCCTAAGATGGGATTTTTCTGAACCTTATACCTTCATCAGGGAAGCAGAAGTGCAACCCTGCTGTCCCAGCCCAGCCGCAGGGCTCAGGTCCCCTATCTATGCCAATGGGGGTGAAAAGGGAGGTGACAGGTGCTGGCATGTGGACACTTGCCCCCACAGCTTGCATGAATGCACTAGAGCTCTGGATAGAAGCAGGTGCACAGAATGTCCCTGGGCCTCTGAGGACAGAGTGAGACCATCCTCACCCTCCCTGGTTCCCTAACCCAGGCAGAATGGGGGCCCGTGGCTGCTGCCCACACCACCTTCGTGGTTAAGTTTCACGCTCAGCGTTTTCCCACTGGCAACTTGAGAAACCCTCGATCCTCTGCCTCTGTTCTTCCTGACCTCCGCCTCGAACTCGTATTGCAGATGAGATGGGCTGGGCCAGGCTGGGCTGGGCCTGGATTCTTTTTTCATGTCAGGGCCCAGGAAAACACAGGCAAGCGTGCAGGGGAGTGGTGTCTCTTGGGGACAAACAGGCTGTGGGGTATGCCATGGCTGCGGGGCTCCTGAACACATCTCCAGAGCTGGGGAGCTGCTGTAGTCCTCCCTGGGGCCAAAGGCACTGCTGTCTCCATTCTGGGAACCGAGCCCCATGCGCTGAGCATGCTTTGATGCAGTCTTCCTGGGACCAGGCCTCACCTAGAGGCCCCCTAGCAAGTCACAGCTGGCAGCTGCCCTGCCTGCTCCGTTCCCATCTCCTCCGCCTTCTCGCCCCTGAACTCGACAGCACTGGTGGCTGGGTCTGGACACTGCACCTGACCCACCGTGCTGTCATGCTGGGGTGAGAGCAGGATACAGGTCAGAACACCTGGCCCGGGCCCCACCCCTTCCTGCCTTTATGTTCTTGGCAAGTCACCTCACCTCTCTGACCTCAGATTAACTCACAGAGCTGAGCTGAACTGAGTATCGGTTAAGGGGCCTTGGAGCTGCAAAGGGAGCTTGAATATGACCAGCATCTCTCCATCCCCCAGAGATGCTCCCCTGGCCAGACTTCCCTCTTGTAAGGTCACCAAAGCAAATGACACTACCCACCTCCCTCCGTCCCCCATCATAACCCAAACGAATCACACCAGAAGGGCTGTTGATACTATGAGCTTTTAATTGGTATCTTCCCCCTTATATTTGATGAAGAAATGAGGACGCCCCACAAGGACCTTCTTCAGCTTGGAGGGGCAGGGACGGAATAGGGCGGAGGAGGGAGTGGAGCTAGATGCAAAGCTTCAGTGGGGTTCCCCAATCCTCTCTCTAGCGGCGGGATGGCCAGGCCCACACAGGAAGTCTGGAAACACACAAAAAGATCACTAACGAGCTGCCACCTCCTTCGCCCAGGCCTCGCAGAGCCTCCCTCCAGGTTCCCGCGGGCTCCCGAGGCCGCCACCAGATGGGAGCATTGAGCAACGTTCCTCGTCGTTCTCCAGCCACCTCCCTCCTTTCCCTGTCCTGTACTACCCCCTGACCCGCCTGCTTTTTCCTCTTCCTTTCTTTCTCCTGCTACCAAACAGGGCCTGGGGCTTTTGTCTGCTTTATGTCCAGGAAGCCAGTGGCATATGAAAGCACACCATCCATCAGACAGAAACTCCGGACAGCTGTGAGTCCAGACCGGGGGTCCTTCTGGGGGTCCTGGGATGAGGACATCTGTGTTCGGGCGCTAAGAGCTGGGCAGTGACTAACATCTCTCTGTGGTCCTGGAACCCGGTAAGCATTCAGAGAATGTCCACTGAGTTGAACTGAACTAGATCGACAAACCAGGGCAGCCAAGGAGAAGAAATCTGTATTCTACTGGAGCCGCGGTGACCCGAGAGCAGGCCGACCACCACGCAAAGGCACCCGTCTCAGCAGCTCCCACTCAGAGCAAGTCGTGTGCTGGGCGGGACTCTGCCTCCAGCTTGCCACTGCCCATGCCCCTAACCCCAAGTGGCCTCTGCTCACAGTGATCCAGGAGGCTGTGGGAAAGGTGTCCTATGAGTCCCTGGACCCTCCTATCTCTCCCCACCTGCCCCCTTTACAAGCCAATCCATTCAACTGCTCCTGTGACCAGCACTCAGCGGCCATCTCTTAAACCCTTGCTGGGAGACTGGTTGAGAAAGGGTGGCTGGGAGAGCCCGGGGCGCAGGCCAGTGAAGGAGGAGGAGAGCTGAGCAGGCTGGGGGTCAGGAATAACTTCCATGCGTCCCTTCATCTCCTTTTGTCTCCCTTAGCTAAAAAAGATATGAACCCCTTATTGAACCCAAAGAATCGAAGCTGATCTGAGACCCTCTGGTGGCTTTTCTTCTGGCACATCTGTTGATGTTCCTGCTGGCCCAAGACTGTCTAATGTGACCTTGCCGTTTGCTGAGGGGCACTGGGGTGGGTGGGTGGAAGAAGGCCAGGGAGGGGGCCTGGAAGGGATGGGGGACTTCAGTGCAAGCCCAGAAACTCCTTGAGGACGTCACAGGTCTTCTTGTACATGACCTCACGGAGCTTCCTGACTCGGCGGGCGTTCGAGGCACCCACAAAGCTATCAGGACGAAGCACGGCCATGCCGCCATCCACCTCCCCCATGATGATGAGCGGCGTCTCGCTCACGGTCATGTTGGGGCAGGGGCAGGCCCAGTCCACGTGGAGCAGAGTGACCTCCAACGACTCCTGGCCCAGGAACTTGAGGCCCATCTTCTCATCCTTTAGGACATCATCCACGGTCACCAGAGCGCGGCCCGAGTCGGGCTCCTCGCTCAGCTCAGACACTCGGCCCAGGATGACAAAGTCGCTGCGACAGAAGCTGGTAACAAGCTTCTGCCGAGGTTTGCAGGCCCGACAGCGCTGGTTCCCCCTGGGGAAGGGGCACGACTCCTCGCAGGCCTCACGGCTCTCAAAGTTGTTGCCGTTGCCCTCACAGCCACCGTAGACAAAGGACTGACACTGGCCCGTCTGGCTGTTGTAAGCCCAGCGGGGTGCGTAAGCTTTGCAGGGCCCCTGCAGGGCAGGCAGGCTGCACGTGGCCAGCGGCCCGCTCATGCAGGCCAGCATGCAGGCCTCATAGGTCTCAAAGTGGTTGAGGTTGCGGTGGCAGTGCCCAAAGGTGAAGGTCAGGCAGGTGTTGGCCTGGGCGTCGAAGTGCCAGCGGGTCTGCTCTTCGCCACAGTCCTCGCTGTCAGGGGGCTTCAGGCACTCAGCCACCGGGAAAGCGGTGCCATTGGGGCTGCTCTCGGAGGTGGCCACAGCCTGATCTCCCCTGACCACCGACAGCGGGAAGTCGGCCCTCAGGACCCCAGCCGCGTTCCGGGCTGTGCACGTGTAGATCCCAGCGTCCTGCAGCTGGGCGTTATAGATGACCAGCTGGGCAATGTTGGTGACCACCACGTTGCCACGCACATGGTTGGGCCACATGACCACGTTCTCCCGATCCTCCAGCTGCTTCTCCCAGGTGATCTCGGGCCGGGGCCGGCCCACCACGTCACAGAGGAAGCTCACCGTCTCACCCACGGTGACCGACTGGTGCACGGGATGGTTGAGCAGGGCTGGGGCCACCATGTCCAGCCCAGGGGTCTCTGGAGAGGCTGTGGTGGGGTGCATGGTGGTCTCAGGCGGCGGGGGGCTGGTGTTGGGCCAGGTGAAGTGATAGCGGCAGGTGACAACGGCCAGAGTGATGCCTTTGGAGCAGGCCTCGGCATCCATGAAGCAGCGGTTATAATAGGTGAGGCCGTCCGAAGCACAGGTGAAACTGGGCTCCTTCTCACAGCGGTCTTTGCACTTACACACGGGCTGCCCATCCCAGATGTCACACTCGGAGCCCTGCTGCAGACACATGAAGTGGTCGCACGTGGCCTCCTTGGGCATGCCCACCGGGCCCTTCTTCCCTTTCACGTCCATGTAGCGGGCCGCCACGCAGCTCTTGGTCCCACACACGTTGGGGCAGCACTTCTCATAGGTCTCACACTCCTGAAAGACCCAGAGAGAGGGGCCTGAACAGGGAGGAGAAGGAGGAAAGGAGGGGCTCCCGATCCTACCCTATGGTTTGTGGGGAGGAGAACTAACATGTACTCACCATCTAGTGGGAGCAAAACGTTGGAAAATAAAACAAATGCATATGTAGCATCTCCCACGTGCCAGGTCCTCGTGTAAGAACTTTGACATGTCAGCTGACTATGCTCATCCCAAGCCAGAGGTCGGTATAGCCATTATCCCCACTTTACAGATGATGACTGAGGCACAGAGAGGCTAAGTAATTTTCCCAGGGTCACACAGCTAGCAGGGTAGGAAGGGAGGGGTGAGCCACAGCCTCTAAGAGGGGAAGTTTTCCTACAACCATTTTACAGATGAGACAGCAGAGACTCAGAGAGGTGATGGCCAAGTTCACAGAGATGGGAAATGGCAGAACAAGGCTCCAAGCCCCCAGTGAAGGGATTGAGAAATGGCGTTTCTTCTCCTGCATCCCATAGCACAAATGAGGTCTAGCTTGAACAAGTAAGCCTGCTGTTCCTCTCTTTCCCATGGGAGTGAGGATGCCCTGCCCACTGGAAGAGGCCATACCAGAGGCTGAGAGGGGAAAGCCCCTGCGACAGATGTCCCAGGTGATCCACAGCTCTCCGCCCCTCGAGGAGAGAGACACGTGCAGAGAACAGAGGCTGTGAGAGGGCCCAGACCGACCCACAGCCAACAGTCAGAGCAGGCGTGACACACGCAGCACGCCGAGCCTCAGAGCCACGGGTTATGCCAGGCCCAGGAGTCAGCTCCGTGTGGGACCTTTCTCGGGGAAAGCAACAAGAAAAAAAGTCCCCTTGTGTGGCAAAGGTCAGCAAGGCCGTCAGCGAGGACTTGCCAGGCCGTAATCCCCTCTGGTTTTCTGTGGAGCCACGTAAGCATTAGTTTAATTCCTCGAAATTAGCAACATGCTCCTGGAGCCGACACAAACAAGGATTTCACGTGGTGTTTTCGACAATAACGCGTCGTACCCACTGGGCAGGCAGGCAATGCTCCTAATCCTCTGCCAGGTAGTAACTGTGAATTACTCCCCACCAGGGCTGGCCTCTTGTCATTCCAACTTTTATTTCAGACTCTTGGACATTCCACATCAGCTAAGAGGGGGAAAATATCCCCCCACCCTGGCCGCACAGAGCCTGCCGGCTTGACTTGTTTACTGTTCTACCCCTTTCGGCTCAGAATGGGGACTTTGTTTTGCAGCCCTTGTTTGGCATAGGCTTCTAGACCACACCAGGGGAGGCTTTGGGACAGGGGTGGGCAGCTCTAAGGGAGAGAGACCCCGTGGGGAACGGAGGGCAGGAGAGGGAGTGGGAGCAGGAGAGCCTTCTCCTCGGCCTGAGCCTCATCCCATTCCTTAAGACGTTCAGAACCAGGAGGTCCATGAAAGGCTGGGTCCTTGGGCCCCAGAAGGAAAGTACTTCTGGGCACGAGAAACCTAGAGAGGGTCCTTAAAACACTTCTGTGTAAGGAGACCAGAATGTTCCCAAGGGCTGCCTGGATCCCTAGCCCTCCACAGATGCCTTCTCCCCAAGACACACAAAATCCACCAGAGTCTCACCATCCCCAAGCCCTATCTGGTTTATCAGGCCAGCCTGTGCTGCAAATGTAGCCAATTGATGGTGTGACCTTGGCCAGACGGGAGCAGCCATCACTCCTCCCAGCTTCTTATCTTCTTTTCAGTTGGCACACCATTGCCCGTTGGGAGCATCTGTCCTGGGAGGCCTAAGAATTATCCCCTGGGCACTGTGAGGTTGAGGCCACTCTCCAGGGCAGCCCTCTGCTCTCCTGTGGTTAACCAGGCATCTATGGGGGGCCAGTGTCTCTCATGTTGCCTGAGGATGCCCAGCCTGGACCTGGAGCCCTGGGAGACCCTGTGCTGCCCTCAGAGCTGGCAGGCTGGGCAGGAAGTGGCTGTCTGGAGCAGGTGCAGGTCCCACAGCCTGTTGCCCCAGAGGGGGTGGGCAGCAATGGCCCTTGGGAATGACTCAGGAGCTAGAAGAGAGCTGGCCCTTCCCTGCTGCAGTGTCCTCTGATACAGAGCAGAAACAGAACCAAGGAAGCTGGGAGGCTAAAACCTGGTGACCTTCCTCCCTGGGACACCGGAGCATCCATTCAGAGCAGTTCCTGCTTGGCCTGCCATCAGCCTGGTCTCCTCTCAGGGTCAGGGTCCAAACCCCTGGGGAGGTGGCCTGGAGGCCAGTGTAATCAAAGCTTTGTTGTTAGACATGAGTTCTGGGCCCACTGTTCCCTCACTGGTTGTGGCACCTGTGCCCTCCCTGCCTGGCTCTGTGTTCACTTAGTCACCTGGGAATGGGCTGCTGATGGCCACCATGCTGACATGTCACCCCCACATGCACAATGTACCTGGCACGGTGCTGGTCCACAGCAGCCCTCAGCACACATGGGAGGAATCCTCAGGCTCTAGGCCCTGATGAACTGGGACATTGCTCCCACCTCTCCTTCCTTCCACCTCTCCTTCCAGGCTTCCGTGTTAACAGACAGGATAGTGTCCTGTTTCTCTCCAGGTGGACGGGGCCTGAGTTTCTTCACCCTCCTGAGCCCTGCAGGGCACTCCTGCCCGGTCCCCACCCTGCGGCCCCCACCCCCATCACAGGCTCATGTGGTTCATCTCGGGCTTCTGGACCTCACTCACCTGGTCCGCCTCACACTCCGGCTTCTGGACCTCACTCACCTGGTCCGCCTCACACTCCGGCTTCTGGACCTCACTCACCTGGTCCGCCTCACACTTCCACACAGTCCCCACCCCCGCCTCCATCCCCGTCACTCACAGGCTCCCATGGTCCATCTCTCGCCTCTGGCCCCCACTCACCTGGTCCGTCTCACACTCCCGCCTGCAGGTGCTCTGTGCGTCCACCCAGAGGTTGGGATTCATGTCGTTGGGGCAGATGCCGGCGTGGGAGTAGCGGATGGGTGGCAGCGCCAGGCCTCGCGAGGGCACCCCGAGCAGCAGCAGCAGCAGCAGCAGCAACAGCGCTGCCACCTGCTCCCAGCGAGACCAGAACCAGCGACGCCTTAGGGCCCACATGGCGCGGTCTGCGGCAGCTAGAGCCCTCCCCTGCGACGATGCCAGGGGCTGGGCCCACCAGACCTTCTTCTCGGGGGCTGCAGACACCTGCCCTCCCCACCCCAGCAGGCTTCCTGCTCAGGCTGCTGCCGTGGCTGCCTCCACCAAGTCAGTGCAGCCTGCCGGGCTGTGCGTCTTCAGATAAAAGAAAGGTCTTTGGAAGGAAGCTCCCTCTCCTGAGTGTGCAGGGAGAGGAGCCGCAGCAGGGGCCCGAGCCCGGATTTATATCCTGGGCGCACCACCCGAGTGGGAGCGAGCTAACCTGATGCCTGTCACAGGCAGGCTGCTGGCGCCTCTGTCCCGTGGCTGATCACAGACTTATTGCAGAAGGGGGAAAAAAAAGCTGGAAGCAGTTTAGGCAGCGTATCTGGCACGGTGGGACACCTGCTTGTTTTTGACTCCAGGAGGCCTTTAACCCCTTCAAGGGCCAGAAATGGCATGTGCATTGCGGGGAGCTGGCTCCAGGACACGCAAGCTCACTCTAAAGGAGGGCTTGTTTCTTTTTCCCCCACCTCCTTGGAGCCGGGCCCCCTCCTCCCCTTTGGCCACCTCTAAAGAACACACAATCGCTTGTTACGAGGAGGGACCTGCAGCCGCCGGGTTAGCATCGCCCTGCTCGATAGCACATTTGAGAGCAAATGACGTGGAAAAACAACAAGTTCACGGCCATTCCAGGGCGGGCCTGCGCCGCGCTGTGCCCTGTAAGCCGACTCCCACCCCGGTCTGGCCATTTGTGGGGGGTGTGCGCATGGCTGTATCTCTGTGTCCCGGGCCGTTTGTGTCTTAAGTTCCAACTTCAGTGAATTTTCCCCAAATCATTCCAGAGACACATACCAGATATGCTCCGGCTCCCCCGGCGGCTGGGATGGATCACATTCCTCCCTCCTCCATCGACACACCAAGAAAACCTCCGCGGTCACAGTGTCTCCGGATTGTGCCAGAGTCCAGCCGCCCTCGCTGACGACCACGGTGGCTGCTCTTCGATGGGCTCCTTGTGAGCGCCAGCCTGGTCTGGCCTCCCCCACTTCCCCAAGGAGAAGGTCTGTGGTCAAAGAGGGCGAGCGACTTGCCCAGACTCACACGAAGTGAGCAGTGCTGGTGGCACCGGCTGCCAGAGACACTGGGCTGCTCACATGTGCGGGTTTTCTGAATGCATCATCTCATTTAATCCTCACAACACACTGCAGCTCCATGGATTTCAGATCTGAGGAAAGGAGGCACAGAGAGGCTAAGCGAGCTGCCCATGTCACACACAGCTACCCCACCCCGTACAGGAAACAGGGACACCAGCTTGCTGGGTGTGGGCAGGGGCCTTTTAAAACCACCCCTCCCCCATCCATCTGTCAGAACTGCTGTCAAGGCACGGCCCAAACTCTGGTTTTTACAGACTGGACAAGAAATTTTTGAAACATCAGGGGCTATATCTGTGGAGGGGCCGGGAAGACAGCCAGAAGCTGCCAGGGGCTGGGGGCGATTTCTCCTCCATTTGGCAGCAAATAGATTGTACCTAAAATGCCACCGGGCAGCCTGCAGTCTGAGCGTTTTTAGGTCAGTCACTCGATCCTGGGAGTGGGGGGCAGAGGCACATAGAGCCCCGAAAGAGAGGTGCCTTTCCAAGGCCAATCCACCAGCGCCTTGAGGAGCTGCTATGTTCTGGGGACAGTAGGTGGCCCCACACGTATCAGAGGCAGAAGGGATCCCGAAGGCAATCTCGCTTTACAGATAAGAAAACTGAGGCCCGAGCCCCGGCCACTCCTTCCCCCACGCCCACTTTCCCCTTCAGGAACACAGCTCGCCATCTCACAGGACTGTAAAGCAGCCACGGCGCCCTCGCTTCCACACCCAGACCCTTCCTCCTCCCAGCGGGCGGGTGCTGCCTCCTCTCCGCCCGAGCTGGTTCCTTCCCATCGGGCGGGCCATTCTGCAGGATCTGTCTTTTCTGCTTATGTCAAATCTCTAATGAAGGGTGTCAGATCCTAATCCTCTAAATTATTGGAATAAACTTCCCTTCCAGGCCAGTCCCCGTAATGAAGCCAGACAGCGGGCGACGCCGGCTGCTTTGAATTCCCTGTAATTTCATCAACCCGTGTTCCAGCTGCTCCACGCGGGGGCCTCCACACAGCCCTTGGACAAACGTGGTTTGCGCAGCCTCCTCCGATATCACAAAGGGAAATGGACACTGACACATTTCTAAGCAGGACTTAGAAAAACTGTCACAGCCCCATTAGGCCAGGACGAGTATCCCAGAAGAGGTCGATTTCTGGGCCGTCCCAAGAGACCATTAGAGGGCGTGGGAGAGAGAAGGGGGGTAGGAGGAGGGAGGCGCCTGGCAGAGGTGGTGGGGGCGGGGATCTGAAGAGATCAGGAAAGGGACATGTGTCAGGGCAGGGGAAGCTTGGTCATCCCACCCCCACTCCTGGGGCTGATGGAGAAAGCCCCCCACCCAGCCTGGTCCTGTCTTGAGCCACGGCCCTCTCCTGGGCCCTGTTCCTGAACATTCTGCTCTGAGAACTATCAAAGCAGCATCAGGGAAGAGAAGGGCCAAGAGCACTTTGACTCTCCCTCTAGCCCTTCCAAGTCTCCCAGCAAAGCACAGCTCAGAATAATAAATAACAGCTGATGGGCCCGGATCCCACACAGCCCACACAGCCCACACATGCGTTTTCACCTGTGCATCGCTGCTGACCCCACGGCAGCCCCAGGAGGGAGCTCCCTTGTGTGGGAGAGGCAACCGAGTCACAGAGAGGTTAGGCTGGGCCCTCCTCCCGCCTTCACACACCCCGTGCAAGCTTCCAGCCCCTCCAGAAAGCCGCCCCACCCCACTGGCTTGTTTATAAGCTGCTCTGCGAGTGCTTTGAAGTCTCCTCCTTACAGGCCCCTCCCTCCCAGAGACCCTTGGAACTGGCTTTGGATCTGCCTCCTTCTCTCTCTCCCTTCGGTCTGTCTGTCTGTCTGTGTCCCTCACACTCTTCCTTGTGGGCACATGCCCACTGCCCCCCCAGCCTCCTCCACTCGGGCCACTGGGAGCAGAGCCTGGGCTGGGTCTCCTGAGCAGAGGCCTGGCCTCGGGCGTGGCCTGCCTTTTCCCCTTTCCCCAAGGACACCAGGCACAGCTCTCCTGCCACTCAGGGTGAGAGGCCAGAGAGGGCTGGGCCTGCTCTCATCTCGGAAGGGCCCCTCCACCCCTGCCATTGTCACAGGGTGGAGAACCACATACTCTTCACACCCCCAGGGTGGCTTCCAATCTGCTTTCCGAGCCTTAGGAGGAGGACACCAGGTCACTCTGGGTGACCCTTTACCTCAGGTTCACCCCGACGTCTAGCTGCTAGGGTCTTGACAGGACAGCACAGCTGACGCCATTTCCCAAGTCAGCCAGCCACCAGCAGCCAAGATGGGGAGGCACAGAGATGCCACAAGAGTATCTCGGGCGCCACATGGCTTATGCACACCCCAGCCTCCTACCTCACACGGCACTGCTCCCTCTATTTCTTTCCACAAAGGTTTTTTAGAGCACCTACTGTGTGCTAAATTCTGGGCACATAGAAACCAACAACTGGCCAGGCGCAGTGGCTCATGCCTGTAATCCCAGCACTTTAGGAGGCTGAAGCAGGCAGATCACTTGAGGTCAGGAGTTCAAGACCAGCCTGACCACATGGAGAAACCCCATCTCTACCAATAATACAAAACTAGCTGGGTGTGGTGGCACATGCCTGTAATCCCAGCTACTTGGGAGGCTGAGGCATGAGAATCACTTGAAACTGGGAGGTGGATGTTGCAGTGAGCTGAGATCACACCACTGCACTCTAGCCTGGGCAACAAGAACCAAACTCCATCTCAAGAAAAAAAAAAAAATAGCTGGATGTGGTGGCGCACACCTGTAGCCCCAACTACTTGAGAGACTGAGGCAGGAGAATCGCTTGAACCCAGGAGGCGGAGGTTGCTGTGAGCTGAGATCCCAAAACTGTACTCCAGCCGAGGTGGTAGAGACCACATTTCAAAAAAAAAAGAAAAAAAGAAACCAACAACTGTCTTTGTCCACAGGGAGGGTGCCATCTAGCCTAGAAAGCCAGCACACAGAAACAAGAATGGTGAATGCTGGTGGGGGGTCCTCCCAGAGCTGGGAGCAGAGGAGGGGAGAGGCCTGGGGCTGGCTCTTGCTGACCATGACATTGGGTGGGGCCCAAGCCTGAGCAGAATCACAGGCAAGGAGGCGTGTCCTACACCTCTCCTTGGAAAGGCCTGGCCCACGGCAAAATCTCCTCGGCCAAGGCCCTCCCTCCACGGGGCCCAGGCCTCCGGAAAGGGGAGGTGACAGGGACGTCAGCAGGTTTAGGAGATGGGGTGGGGGTGGGAGGTGCAGGTCTTGCAGGCGCCGCACGGGGTAGCCCCAGCAAAGTCACACCAGCAGCTCATTCTGGTCTACCCTGCTTGGGCCCCAGACCTGAGCCAGCCACACTTTCTCCCAAATGGATGGGGGAAACCAGCCCCCCAGAACCCCTCCTGCTGTGATCCAGGTCATTTAAACATGTTTGGGGAGGAGGGGCAGGAATTGGGGTGCTGAGAAAGAAGGATGTCCTAGCCAGGGTGCTCAGACGGCAGCCCAGGCTGCCTCCTCTAAAGGCAGTGATTAGTCAGACCCAAGCCAGAGAATTCAATAAAGCCAGCGACTCATTACCCAGCTGGGGACCCCCTGCCCGCGTGGCCTCGGGCCTGGGTTACATTACAGGACTGCGTGAACTCTCCCCTCTGAGTGAGGCTGCACCGGGCCTTGGAATAATTATGGGGCCTCAGCAGATGGTGGAGACGGATGGGGAGGCCTTCAGCTGTGAGACACGTGACCCATCGGCATCTGTGTGGAACAGAACATGGGAGGGTCCTCGCTGAGCGGAGAGGTGAGGCGGGGGGCAGTCCTGAATCGAGATCTGAGGATGACGGCGGCAGGGGTGGGGCATGGCCCAGTGTCCCGGGCCAGCTGGGCCTCCTTGGAGACCCTGGGCCAGGGGATGGTCTACAGGTGCAGTGAGCCACTGGAAGCTGGAGTCCCAGAGTCTGTGTGTCAAGAACCCAGAAGAGGAGGCACTTCTGTGACAGCACAGCACAATTCTGGGCTCCTTTGTGCATTCAAGTGTCTTCCTGGAGGATTTGGAGCCTGTGTTGGGCTCCTTGCCCACTCGGGAAGCTCCATGGTGCTTGGCTTGAGCACTGTGCAAGGAGTCAGGAGCCCTGGGCTCTCCTCCCGATTTGCCACCGTCTCACTCTGGGACCACTTCTATTTCCCCATCTGAAGCCCCTTCCAGCTGCCTCCTCTGTGATCCCGTGTCGTGACTCCTCCAGCTTTGCCTTGATGGAATCAGCTTCAAAACGCCCTGTGCCGCTGTCAGCCAAGACAAACACGGGAGTGCAGAAGCCAGAAGGCGGTGTGGATGCGGGGTTGGGGCCGGCTCCACCACCCTGCTCTGCTGGGACATGGCAAGGGCGGGTTTCCACTCTTCCCAGGCCTGTAGGAACGCCACCAACAGAGGCACAGCCTCCCTCCCGCTCGGGTCTCCCCTGCCCTAAGAGCTTCCCCAGCTACTCTCCTCTTCACACTCTGGAACTCCTGCCTGCCTCCTGTCTCCCTTTGAATGAAAGGGAAATAGAGAGTCTGGGACTTGGGCCTCTCTGTTTCCCTGCCTGCAGCTGAGCACAGGGGGACAAGATCTCTAAAGCTAAATGCACCCTTCACCCTCATTCCAACAATACAAAATGTCCAATGAAGCCCGGGCGTGGTGGCTCATACCTATAATCCCAGCACTTTGGGAGGCTGAGACAGGTGAGTCACCAGAGGTTGGGAGTTTGAGACCAGCCTGGCCAACATGGTGAAACCCCGTCACTACTAAAAACACAAAAATTAGCTGGACGTGGTGGCGCGTGCCGATAATCCCAGCTACTTAAGAGGCTGAGGCAGGAGAATCGCTTGAATCAGGAGGAGATGGTTGTGGTAAGTCGAGGTGGCGCCACTGCACTCCAGTGTAGGTAACAGAGCAAGACCCTGCCTCAAAAACAAAAATTAAAACAAAATGTGTGGGGGTGGCCTGGAGTAGGGACGAGAAATACATTTCTTCTTGATTGATCATGATTCCAAGACTTGTGGCTTAAAAATGGCTTCCCCAGGCCAGGCGTGGAGGCTCACACCTGTAATCCCAACACTTCGGGAGGCCAAGGCGGGCAAATCACGAGGTCAGGAGTTCGAGACCAGCCTGGCCAACATGGTGAAACCCTGTCTCTACTAAAGATACAAAAAATTAGCTGGGTGTGGTGGCGTGCACCTGTAGTTCCCGCTACTCGGGAGTCTGAGGCAGGAGAATCACTTGAACCCAGGAGGCAGAGGCTACAGTAGGCCGAGATGGGGCCATTGCACTTCAACCTGGGTGACAGGGCAAGACTCCGTCTCAAAAAAAAATGGCTTCCCCATGCCTTCAAGAGGAGGCCAAAGCATTTTTCTGGACCACTGTGACCTTCTGCCTCAGTTTACTTCTCTAGTCTTGTCATTTGTCCTTCTCACTCTCAAACTCTGAAGGCTGCAATATTGCTCTTTCAGACCTTTCAAAACTCCACACAGGTCAGGCGCCGTGGCTCACACCTGTAATCCCAGCACTTTGGGAGGCCAAGGCAGGCAGATCATGAGATCAGGAGTTCAAGACCAGCCTGGCCTACCTGGTGAAACCCCATCTCTACAATATATATGTATATATATACGTATGTATGTATGTATAAGAGCTATGCGAGAAAAACTATAAAACTGATCAAAGAAACCAAAAAAATCTAAATCTAGAAAAACATGCTCTAGCTGGGTACGGTGGCTCCCACCTATAATCCCAGCACTTTGGGAGGACAGGCAGGTAGATCTCCTGAGGTTAGGAGTTTGAGACCAGCCTGACCAACATGGCAAAACCCGGTCTCTATTAAAAATCCAAAAATTAGCCAGGTGTGGTGGCTCATGCCTGTAATTCCAGCTACTTGGGAGGCTGAGGCATGGGGATCACTTGAACCTGGGAGGCAGAGGTTGCAGTGAGCCGAGATCCAAAAAAAAAAAGACGTATTCCATGTTTATAGATTAGATTGGATTCAAAATTGTCAAGATATAAGTTCTTCTCAACTAGATCTGTAGATTCACTGCAATCCTGATCAAAATCCCAGGAAACTATTTTGTGACATCAACAAAATGATTCTAAAATTTATATGGAAAGGCAAAAAACTAGAACAGCTAACACAATCCTGAAGAAGGAAAATAAAGTTGGAGGACTGATATTACCCAGCTTCAAGACTTACCATATATTAAGCTGCAGAAATCAAGACAACGTGGTATTGGTTAAAGAATAGACATGTAGATCAATGAGACAGAATAGAGAGCCCAGAAATAGACTCATACAAATATAGTCATCAGATCTTTGACAAAGTAGCAAAAGCAATTCCATGGAGAAAGAACAGTCTTCAACAGACAGTGCCGGGCTGAGTGATAATCCATCTGCAAAAAAAATCGAGACGTAATAGACCTTACATTTTTCACAAAAATTAACTAAAAATGGATCAAGAGCTAATTGTAAAACACATAACTATAACATTTCTGGAAGATAACACAAAAGAAAATCTAGCTGACCTTCGTTTTGGCAATGACTATTTATTTCTTTATTCTGAGATAGAGTCTCACTCTGTCACCCAGGCTGGAGTGCAGTGGTGCGATCTGAGCTCACTGCAACTTCTGCCTCCTGGGTTCAAGCGATTCTCCTGCCTCAGCTTCCTGAGTAACTGGGACTACAGGTGCCCACCACCACACCCAGCTAATTTTTGTATTTTTAGTGGAGACAGGATTTTGGCCAGGCTGGTGTCAAACTCCTGGCCTCAAGTGATCCACCCACCTCAGCCTTTCAAAGTGCTGGGATTAGTAGGTGTGAGTCACTGCGCCCCACGGCAATGTGTTTTTAGATACAATACCCAAAACGAGATCCATGACAGAAAAAACTGATGTTACCCTGCAAAAGATATGATTAAAGAACAAAAGCCTAGGCAACATGGCCAAACCCTGTCTCTACAAAAAATACAAACATTAATCTGCTGTGGTGGCACGTTCCTATAGTCCCAGCTACTTGGGAGGCTAAGGTGGGAGGATTGCTTGAGCCTGGGAAGTTGAGGCTGCAGTGAGCTGTTATTGTGCCACTGTACTCCCGCCTGGATAAGAGTGAGACCCCAGCTCAAAAAAGAAAAGACGCGGAGAGAGATCCAAGCTGGCTGATCACTAGCAGCTCGGGATTGTAGCTCCCAGTGAAAGCGCAGAGAATGAGAGGACGCCACACTTTCAGATCAATTTTTGTTGCTCACGCACCAGGAGATTCCCAGCGGAGGAGCCCCATGGGTCGCCAGCGCGACTCTTGTGGCCGGTGAGGCGGTTTTGCCGCTGCCTTGGTGCGGCGGTTCTTGGTGCAGAGTCAGAAAAGCACCATCAATCATAACGCTGCTGTTTTGGCCGGTGCAGTGGGTTGCTCA
Organism: Sapajus apella; assembly: GCF_009761245.1. NCBI lineage: Eukaryota > Metazoa > Chordata > Mammalia > Primates > Cebidae > Sapajus > Sapajus apella. The sequence continues at coordinate 8,939,371 of NW_022436952.1, read as the reverse complement.
GATTTTAGCGCTGGGAATCAACAAGTTGGACATCCACTCAGAAACCCAATTATAAAGACGGTAATTATAAAGACCACAGATGGATAAATCTATAATGAAGGGAGTTCGAGGTCTTCATGAGCTGCCGACAAACACAAAACTGAAAGAGCGCCCTGTAACAGACACCCATTGGGGTTTCAGCAGTAAACATTCACCCCTCGACGCTGCTGTCCGTGGGGTCGGAGCCCTGCAGCCTTCCCATCTGTACGCTCCCCTAGAGGTTTGAGCAGCCCGGCACTGAAGGAGCAAGACACTTCCCCATCGCGCCCCTGCGAGGCACAAGGGAACCTTTCCCATGATACTTCAGTCTGCTTCCTGCAAGCTAGAGCGGTGGCTAATATCTATTTTCGGTGGTCTAGCTCTTCTCTTAGCTACACTCTGTTTTGTTGTTGTTTTTTCCCTCAAATCTCCCCTCCCAAGATCTTCCCAAAACAGAATTCAACATGCAAAGCAGGCCTTTCTAAAAAAGAAGGTAAAATCAAAGCCTCCTTCCTTGTGGTGGCCAGCCCCTACACTCCCCCAGCGAACTCATCACTGGGACAATGGCTCCAGGTCTGGCTGCAATGAGGGAGAGGACATGAAAGAGAGGACATGGAGAGAGGCCTCTATCAAGGCCACGTGCCTCTGAAGGTCCAGTCACCCCATCCATGAGGAAACTCTGGGTGATAAATGTTCTTGGTCCCCACCAAATAAAATGAGCCACCCTGCCCCCACCTACCCTCTCCATCCTCCACCCTGTTAAAACTGAGCAGATGTCTCTCCTTTTTTTTTTTTTCCTATTCTTTTTTTGAGATGGAGTCTTGCTCTGTCACCCAGACTGGAGTGCAGTGATGCGACCTTGGCTCACAGCAACCTCCACCTCCAGTGTTCAAATGATTCTCCTGCCTCAGCCTCCTGAGTAGCTGGGATTACAGGCACCTGCCACCACGCCCAGTTAATTTTTTTGTATTTTTAGTAAAGATGGGGTTTCACCATGTTGGCCAGGCTGGTCTTGAACTCCTGACCTCATGTGCTCTGTCTGCCTTGGCCTCCCAAGGTCCTGGGATTACAGGCGTGAGCCACCGCGCCCGGCCAGTGTCCCTTGTATTTAAGGCCAACACTGCCCACAATGCGTTGGATCCCAACACTTCCCTCTCCTTCCGCCTCCTTAGAAACTTTATACCATCAATTTCGCCTTCTCTCTCCCAAATACCTGCCACCTTCCCTAATTTCCATGAGCATTTAAACACATTCATGTCTCTCCCATCCTCAACAGCTCATGACACCATTCCCTCTACCCCACATTCCCCTCCATGAACAGCCCTGCCTCTTTCTACCTTCCAAGTCAGTCTGCATCCTGGCTTCATTTTCTCACTTCCCAAGTTCCGACTGGTTCTCTGTGCTCCAGCCTCCCACACGTCACTTTGCTGACAAGCCTGCTGCTAAAGTCACCTGTTGCTAGTGACTACCATGGCCCTAAATGACACAGCCAGTCCTTGTTTTCTTGCCTCTCGGCAGCTTGTGACCTGCTGACCACATCGTCCTTTCTGGCCACTCCCCCCTGCATCTGCGTTGTGACCTTCTTCTCCTAGCTTTCTACCGACTTCCCGGTACCTGCTTCTTCATCTCCTTTACAGGAGCTTCCCCTTCCACCCAGACTTTGTACCCCAGCCCCAGGCAGTTAATATATTAATTGCCAGAGTTGTTCCCAGGTGTAGCTTTAAAAAACTCCCACGCAGCTGGGGATGGTGGCTCATGCCTGTAATCCCAGCACTTTGGGAGGCAGAAGTGGGCAGATCACTTGAGGTCAAAAGTTCGAGAACAGCCTGCCAACATAATGAAGCTCCATCTCCACTAAAAATACAAAAATTAGCTGGGCATGGTGGCAGGCACCCGTAATCTCAGCTGCTCGGAACGCTGAAGCAGAAGAATCGCTTGAACCCAGGAGGCAGAGGTTGCAGTGAGCCGAGATTGCACCACTGCCCTCCAGCCTGAGCAACAGAGCGAGACTCTGTCTCAAAGAAAAAGGCTCCCAGGTGATTCTTACGTACAGCCAGGGTTTCTTGCCACTGCCTTCAAAGTTGTATCTGCAGATCCTGGGTCCCTCAAAGACAACTTTGCTTCCCTAAAGGCATCCACCCAGATCCAGCGATTCCTTCTCAGTTTGCCTATGAGCCACTCTGGAGACTGAAACAGAGGTCACGCAGTGCCTCCCGGTATCTGTATATAATCTGAATGCACATTTCCATAGTGGACTAATTAGGGAAGTGGTTCTCTTTAAGACCTGAGTAGTATATTTAGAAACAAACTAATATTTTTATCTCTTAAATCATGAATTTTAGGCCAGGCGCAGTGGCTCACACCTGTAATCCCAGCACTTTAGGAGGCCGAGGCGGGTGGATCACAAGGTCAGCAGATTGAGACCATCCTGGCTAACACGGTGAAACTCCATCTCTAGTAAAAATACAAAAAATTAGCTGGGCGTGATGGTGAGTTCCTGTAGTCCCAGCTACTTGGAAGGCTGAGGCAGGAGAGTCGCTTGAACCAGGGAAGCAGAAGTTGCAGTGAGCTGAGATCGCACCACTGCACTCCAGCCTGGGCTACCGAGCAAGACTCCATCTTAAAAAAAAATGAATTTTAAAGAAAATCTAGAATGCTAAAATGCCTATCCCCATATTATGATGCTTTGGTTCAGTTTTCTGCTTCCCTCTGCCCACCACCAGAATTGTTACTGCTCTCTGCTTTCTGACTTCCTGACCCGGGGGAATTTTCCTGCTTATCCTGCTAGTCTCCACTCAGAAATTACCTCTTCCTGGTGATTCCCCAGATATGAGCCAGGTAAGCCAGGCATCCACTTCTATGATCCCACACTGAGCTGAGCATAGCGTTTGGGTTTTCCTAGCATTTATCACATTGGAATGTATTGACAGGCCTCCCCAGCCAGACATCAAGGCAGGAACTGTGTCTTATTCACCACGGCATGTCTGGCGCCTGGCATAGGGCGTTCCATAAAGTTCTATTGAACACATGAATGAATGAAGATTTTGCAGGTGTGGCCATAGAATAAGCCATTGCTCTGTTGTTGGTTCACATGAATGGATTGATATAAAGGAGAGGTGAGCTGCCAAGCAAGACGCTGCAGCGTAGCAGGCAGACACACGGTGTCTGCAGAGCGTGAACTTGAAGGAGGGCTGTGTGGAGTCCTAAGCCTGGGCATGGGAATCACCTGGAGGCCTCATGGACCCTGTCCTGGTCCCACTGGGATCATGACAAGGAATTTGTCTTTCCACATGTTCCCTGGGTCGTTATGGGGCGGCCACTCCAGCACTGGCTGCATCCCAAAATGGGGGAGTTGTCCAGACTCCCCAAGGGCAAGTAATCCTCACTCAAATATGTGCGAAGTAAACTAAGGAGGAAGACACTGGAGCAAGATGGAAATTTACAAGCAATCCAAGTAGGAGAAATTCACAAGCAGCAGGGTAGGAGAAAGGCCTCTGGAACCCGGCTTGGCCCAGTGCCCCCTGCCCGGGGGAGTCCTGCATGGGCTCAAACCCGTGCTGCAGACCACAGCACCTCGGGGCACCAAGCTCTCAGACAGGGGGACCTCCTATCTCCCCAGGGAGGTTTGAAGAAGCTGCCTGAGGCATGAAGAATGTGGGGCTATGGGGCAGAAACTTCAAATGCTGAATAATCTCACCTGTAACAACCGGTGGCTGTCAGCCCTGCCAGCATCCTTGGTCCTGCAGTGCTTACCTCAAGCCATCACCACAGGGCTTGAGGGAGGTGGGGTTGACAGGTGTTTCAGGGGCTACCGCACCCCCCAGCCAAACCCCAAGAAGCTGGCATCATTGTGCTCCTGGTTGAATTTTTCCAGCCTCCAGCATACATCTGCCCTGTCAGGGAGCCTCCACTCCCAGTTCCTTCAAGAACAGACACAGAAACATGGTCCATCCACACAATGGAATATTACTCAGCCATATAAAAGAAGGAAGTTCTGATGTATGTTACAACGTGATGAGCCTGAAGACATTATGCCATGTGAAAGAAGCCAGACACAGAAGCCCACATATTGATTCCACTTATGTGCAATGTCCCGAATAGACAAATAGGTAGAGAAAGAAAGCAGGGTAATGTTTGCCAGCAGCTGGGGAAGGAGGGAATGGAATTCCTTTTGGGATGGGGAAGATGTTCTGGAACTAAATTGTGGTGATGGCCACACAACGCTGTAAATGTACTGAATACAACTGAATGTACAACTTCAAAGTCACCACTTCATGTAAATTTTACAATATGTGTATTTGACTTCAATCAAAAAGAACAGATATGATTGCTCAGGCTTAGATGGTCTCCTGACTCAAAGAGTACCCCCAGGACTTGGGCACCAATGGCCACTTAAAAGCAACTGCACAGAAGTTTAGCCCAGGGGCAGTCAGTCCTCCAAACCAGGTCAGCGGCCACAGCCCTCAGAAACAGGAAGTATCACTGTCCCTCTCAGCCACTCACATTGAACGCCCATTCCGTGTTGCTCCAGAGACAGGGAAGACAATGGGAGGAACAGGTATGGAAAGGGGAGCAGTGAAGATTCTATTTGGACAAAGCTAAATTCAATACGCTAATTTTTGGCCAGGCACGGTGGCTCATGCCTATAATCCCAGCACTTTGGAAAGCCAAGGCAGGCGAGTCACCAGAGGTCAGGAGTTCGAGACCAGCCTGGCCAACTTGGTGAAACCCTGTCTCTACTAAAAATACAAAATTAGCCGGACGTGGTGGCACATACCTGTAATCTCAGCTACTCGGGAAGCTAAGGCAGGAGAATCACTTGAAGCCAGGAGGCGGAGGTTGCAGTGAGCTGAGATCGTGCCATGCACTCCAGCCTGGGCAACAAGAGTGAAACTCCATCTCAAAAAACTAAAAATAAAAAAAGAATGCTAATTTTAAATTTAAATTTTTATTTATTTTTGAGACAGGCTGCTCACTGCAACCTCAGGTGACACTCTGTCTCTACAAAAAAATTAAATATTAGCCAGGCCTGGTGGTGTGCACCTGCTACTTGGGAGGCTGAGGTGGGAGAATCACTTGAACCCAGGAGGTCGAGCTGTGATCACGCCACTGCACTCCAGCCTGGGCGACACAGCAAGACCATGCCTCAAAGCAATAACAAAAAGATATTTACAGCCATGGCCTTGGCACTGTCGCCAGGTGGGTGAAGAAAAGGGCCTGTCCCAAGTCCCAGGACACAGCTACCTTTAGAAGTTCCTAGAGGAGGAGGAAAAACAAGCAAAGGAGAGGAAATCCGGCAGCGGGTGAATAGGAGGAAAGGCAGGACGTGGTGGAATCACGGCAGGCGAGGAGGCAAAGCACTGGGAAGGAGGAGGTGGTCATGCTTGGGTTCGTGCTGCCGGGAAGTGGACAGAGAAGGGCAGAGCCATGGGCCCTGGGCTGGCAGAGGGGATCCAGTGTGCTGCCCAAAGCTTATACAGTATGGGAGGCTCTCCTTATGAAAAATAATATAAACTTACAAGTAAAAGTGTGTGTTAAAGTTTTTAGAATAAGAAAAAGAAATCACAAATTACACATTTTAAAAATCTGATAACACAAACCTCACCAAATCTAGAAAATTAACATGATATACATATATTCACGCACACACACACACACATTCACACACACATTCACACATACATATACACATTCACACACACACACATATTCACACACACACACACACACATATATTCACACACACACATAAACACATATTTATATTTTTTTGAGATGGAGTCTCACCCTGTCGCCCAGGCTGGAGTGCAATGATGTGATCTCCACTCACTGCGACCTTTGCCTCCCAGTTTCAAACGATTCTCATGCCTCAGCCTGCTCCTGCCTACTTCTCTAGCCCCATGTCACACCCCTTGCCCTGTTGGACACAGTTCCATGCCACACTGGGCATCCTTCAGTTCCTGGAACCCACCAAACTCTGACTCACCCCTGGCCATTTGCATGTCTTCCCATCCTGCTGGCTGACTCCTACCTCTGCTGGGTCTTGGTTCAGATGCCACTTCCTCCAGGAAATCTTCTGCCACCTTCGGACTGGGTTGTTGACCACCTATAGCTCCCATATCGGTCTCTATCTTATTTAATAAACATATATTGGCCACCTCGTCTGTGCTAAGACATACCTATTGCTCCGCTGCTACCCTTGTCTGTCTCCCGCTGATCACACGCCCTGCAGGGGCCAGCATTGTGTGCACTTCCTCATCAGCACGTGTCCGTGACAGCTGACCACAGAGCACAGGCCACCATGCTACACATTTTTGTTGAAGAAGAAAAAATGAATTGATTGTTTCAGTTGAGGTGAAATTCATACAATGTAAAATCAGCCATTTTAAAGTGAACAATTCATGGCCGGGCACAGTGGCTCACGCCTGTAATCCCGGCACTTTGAGAGGCTGAGGCAGGCAGATCATCTGAGGTCAGGAGTTCAACACCAGCCTGGCCTACGTGGCGAAACCCCATCTCTACTAAAAATATAAAAATTAGCCGGCCATGGTGGCTCATGTCTGTAATCCCAGCTACTCAGAAGGCTGAGGCAGAATTGTTTGAACCCGGGAGACAGAGATTGTGGTGAGCCGAGATCGTGACACTATACTCCAGCCTGGGCAACAGAGCAAGACTCCATCTCAAAAAAATAAATAAAGTGAACGATTCAATGGCATTTCATACAGTCACAGTGTTGTGCAACCACCGCCTCTGTCTAGCTCCAAACAGAGCCATCGCCCTCCAGAAAGCCCTGTGCCCATTAAGCTGTCACCCCCATTCCTCCTTCCTGCTGGATTCAGGCAATCCTCCCACCTCAGTTCCCGGGTAGCTAAAACTACAGGCGTGCACCACTACACCCAGGTAACATTTTGATTTTTTGTAGACTGTGCTGCCCAGGGTGGTCTCAAACTCTTAGGCTCAAAGATCCTCCTGCCTTGGTCTCCCAAAGCACTGGGTTTATGGCATGAGTCACTGTGGCCATCTTGTTCTTCATTTTTAAAAGGAGAAAAAAATAAGGAAGTGGTGCCACTTTGCCTCTGAGTCTGGGGGTCTGACGCCTGGAACTATAGGAATTCTCCTTGAGGCCGGGAGCGGTGGCTCACGCCTGTAATCCCAGCACAGTGAGTGATCCCAAGGCAGAAGGATTGCTTGAGCTCAGGAATTTGAGACCAACCTCAGCGACATAGTGACTCTGTCTCTACAAAAAATAGAAAACATCAAACATCAGCTCGGCACGGTGGCGGGTACTGTAGTCCTAGCTACTTGGGAGGCTGAGGTAGGAAGATTGCTTGAGCCCAGGAGATTGAGAGATGGAGGCTACAGTGAGCTGAAATGGCACGACTGCACTCCAGCCTGGGTGACAGAGCAAGACCCTGTCTCAAAACCAAAAACAAACAAACAAAAACAAAAACCAACAAACAAAAACAAAAATGCTGTCCTTGGCCGGACGCAGTGGCTCAGGCTTATAATCCCAGCACTTTGGGAGGCCAAGGCAGGCGGATCACGAGGTCAGGAGATCACGACTATCCTGGCCAACATGGTGAATCCCTGTCTCTACTAAAGATACAAAAAAATTAGCTAGGTGTGGTGACGCGCGCCTGTAATCCCAGCGACTCAGGAGGCTGAGGCAGGAGAATTGCTTGAACCCGGGAGGCAGAGGTTGCAGTGAGCCAAGATCATAGCACTGCACTCCAGCCTGGGTGACAGGGCAAGACTCCGTCTCAAAACAACAACAACAAAAAAACACTGTTCTTGAGTGCAGGGGAGAAGCCCAAGAGGACAGGCATGAGGCAGAGGGGACAAGGAACCAAACTGAGGCTTCGAGGGTGTCACAGAGCTGCTCCATTTACCAGCCTTGGACCTGCCCTCACTCCAGGCAGGGTTTCAAATTTGCAATGGCTTAATATATACAAGCACGTCTCCGAGTCATCTTTCTGTGGATGCTTCCTGCTGCCCTTTGCTCTGTCACTCCCCATCTTGGCCCTCAGGTCGCTCTCTAGACTCTGCACATCCTTGCAGCAGCTGCTGTTCCTCATCACCGTTCCAAGCCTCTCCTGACCCCACGCCTGTTTTGGCATCACAGTTACCCCTCTCCTGTTCAGCTCCATCAGGAAGGAGCCCCCATGAAGCCCCACAGAACAGTGTCACCAGGTCGATACACTGGGTGTGAAATGGTTAAGCCTGGGTTGTGCTGGGTGGGTGTGGGGGAAGGGGATTCACCTGGAGTTGATGGATCCCTGCACAGGGAGGAGACCTTTTTGGCTGTCACTCAACTGGAAAGTTGTTCTCTTCCTGCCGTATGTCAGGGTGGTCCACACAGCCCCTCCTATGGCTGGGACTGGTGCAGAGACAAAGCCCAGAGAAGTGTCCAGTAGCTGGAAGCCACGGCAGGGGAGAGAAAACATTTCACCATGCTCAGCCTCCTGCGGATGGGGTAGGAAGAGCAGCCCCCAGAACATCAGAGCACAGTGGGTGAGGCTAATCACGTGATGAGGGGAGGCAGTAGGAGATCAAAGCCAGACGGCTAGAAAACGTCTATGCTGTGCTCGCCCAGTGCTGGCCACCGAGAACACACAGGAGGGTCTGTGGACAACACAGAACCAGGAGAACCAAGGACAGGAGGATCCCAAAGGCCAGCCTGCATGGGGGCACTTTACTCAGGCACCTGGGCTGTGGCTGTGCCCGTCCTTTCTGGGCAAGTGTTTGCAATTAAGACCCAAACTGCTTTCCCAGTTACTTGCAATCATGCAATTCTACCATGTGCACTGAGTCAGCCATGCTTCCAGAATCTTGTGAAGCCCCCCAAGTCCCCTAGGCAGACTCATCAGCTATCTCTGACCACCCTCTTTCCCTCTCTTCACCTTCCAGCCAGTCACCAACTCCTCTCAAGTCTGCCTAGGAGA
>NW_022436952.1:8905924-8920411 GCF_009761245.1 Sapajus apella | reverse complement strand
CTGTGACCCCCATCACCCTGCACTCACTGAGGCCGCTTCCCAATCACCAAACCCAATGGTACATTCAGTTCTTGCATCACTGGACTTCTTGGCTGCATCTGATGCTACTGACAATTTCCATCTTCCCTAACTGTTCTCTGCTTGCCTTCTGAAAAGACCACTTTTCAGAATTTTTCCCCCAGAATGGAGTTTTGCTCTGTTGCCAGGCTGGAGTGCAGTGGCGCAATCTTGGCTCACCGCAACCTCCACCTCCCAGGTTCAAGCGATTCTCCTGTCTCAGCCTCCTGAGTATCTGGGATTACAGGCGCATGCCACTATGCCCAGCTACTTTTTGTATTTTTAGTAGAGACGGGTTTCACCATGTTGGCCAGGATGGTCTTGATCTCTTGACCTCGTGATCTGCCTGCCTCGGCTGTCCAAAGTGCTGGGATTATAGGCATGCGCCACCATGCCCAACTGAAGGCGACTTTCTATCTCTCTGGCCATTTACACTCTCTCTCCAACCAGCTCCTCTTCCCCGCCTTCCCTTCCCAGGCTGACATTCCTAAAGGTGCATCCTGGGCCACTTCTCGGCTCTGCTGGGTCAACCTCCGCAGGTGGTCACACCACTCACACGCGGTGGACCAATGACTTCCTAACAATTCCTGGCACGCTAGCAGCTTGCCCACTGCAGCTACAATGATCCAATTCACAAATTGGATCAAGTCTTTGTGCTGCTTAAAACCCATCAGTGCCGTCCCATGGCTCAGAAGATTAAATGCAAACTCCCTGGGGCAGACTTCGTGTTGCCTGACTCCTGCCTGTGTCCTCGGCCTCATTGCCTGCCCTTCCTGGCATCGGGGCTCATCCCAGTCCTGAGGGGTGACTGGCATCCTCAGAGAGCCCCAGGGTCTCCAGGTCTCCGTTCCTTTGACGTGCACGTCCTCTACCTGGAACATGTCCACCCTGGAGAACACTCCCTTTCTCTCCAAGCCAGAGCCCGGGCCCTCCCCGAGCCCTCCCTCCTCTGAGCGTGGCTGACCTCAGCATGTCCGAATGTCCTTGCTGTGTAATAAATACTGGGTGGATGTTGGTGGAGCAAAGGAGGGAATTAATGACCAAGCCAGCCTGACTCTGAGGTTGGCTTGGGTTGATGCAGTGCTGTCTTAGGTCCTCCTGCTGGAAACCTGGCCCAGAGCTGAGCAGGCTTTGCACCCCTTGCCAACCCCAGCCCCCCGGCCACCTCCCCCAGGGCCCAGTGGCTGGCCAGGGACAGCGGGTCAGGAAGCCCAGGCAGGAACCCTGGCTCCCTCCCTCCCTACTAACGCCTTGGAGCAGACCCGTGGGGAAAAAGCGCCAGGGTTCCCCTCCTTCCCCGCCCTCCTGAGAGCCCTTGCCACCACTGCAGTCTTGCTGAGGCTGGAGGAGATTAACGGGGGGCGGTGGCAGCCGGTGCCCTAAGCTGCATGCTTTGTGTCCCCAGCACAGCACCGCTCACGAGCCACCCTGGAAGGGAGGTTCTGGTGGCAGGAGCTGGATTTGGTCACATAGGCATGGGCTGTGAAAGCTCCCACAGCTCCTGGCTCGGCCAGGTCAGCCGTTGCTGGAGGTCAGTGTGAGGGTGGGGACGCCACAGTCCAAAGGTGTTCGGAGTCAAGCCTTCTTAGGGAGAGGTAAATTACCCCACAGGGTATTATGGGTAGGACCAGGTTCCTCTCACCAGACATGCTCAAGACCTAACCCCTAGTATCTCAGAACGTGACTCATTCGAAAATAGGATTGTTGCAGATGTAATTACAAAGGTGAGGTCATACTGGACTGTCAGGTGGGTCCTTAATCCAATAGGACTGATGTCCCTGTGAGAAGAAGAGACGAGGCCTGGCACAGTGGCTCACGCCTATAATCCCAACACTTTGGGAAGCTGAGGCGGACAGACTGCCTGAGGTCAGGAGTTCGAAACCAGCCTGGGCAACACGGTGAAACCCCATCTCTACTACAAATACAAAAAATTAGCTGGGTGTGGCAGCAGACGCCTGTAGTCCCAGGAGGCTGAGGCAGGAGAATCGCCTGAATCTGGAAGGTGGAGGCTGCAGTGAGCCGAGATCATGCCACTGCACTCCAGCCTGGGTGACACATTGAGACTCTGTCTCAAAAAAAAAAAAGAAGAAGAGACACAGAGAGACAGACGCACGCTCCCGCTCCGTGTGAAAGCAGAGGCAGACTGCACAGGTCCGGCCCGCCAGGAGGACCAGCAACCCCCGGAAGCCAGAAAGAGGCAGAAGTCTTCCCCTCCAGGCTCGGAGGGAGCGGGCCCGTCCACGCCTGAATTCCAGACCCCTGGCCTCCAGAACCATGAGGCAGTCCACTTGTGTTGTCTGAAGCTGCCTCGTTTGTGGGACTCAGTCACAGCAGCTCTAGAAACGAACACACAGGGCAGACGGGGGAAACACTTCCGGCTCCCTATGGTGATTTTGGAGACCTCATCACATTTGTTCCTGTCCCCAGCCTTGCTTGTGAGGCTGAGTAAGGACAGTGCTGCGCAGAGCGGAGCCCAGCTGAGGTCAGGCCTCTGCGCTCTCTCCTGACGGAAGGGAGGAGAAAACAGCCCATGAGCTGCTGCACGAGGCGTGTCCTCACTCCTGGGCCCACAGCTCCGGTCCGGCCACTCAGGGCTGCCCCACAGCTCGGGCTTCGGCTGCAGCCAGGCCTGAGCTCACCCCTCTCTCTGCCGCGTCCTGAGCAAGGCCTTGCCTCTCTCCCAACCTTGGGATCTCCCCAGCCCTGAGGCTCCCACAGCCACGCCACCTGCTGAACCCGGACGTCCCCTTATCCCTGAACCCTCCCCTGACCCTTCCCCAGGCGCCTTCTGTGTTGGGGATGCCTCAGGGTGCTGAAGAGACCCCATGGTGTCCCACTGAGGGAACAGGACAGCCAGACACACCTGCCTTCAAATTCAGGCCTTACACTTGCAGCTACGTGACTCCAAGCAAGTTCTACACAGCATCTCTTTCCACCTTTATAAGCTTGTGATCCCAGCAGGGTCGTAGGGCTAGTCAGGGGTATAAGAGACCCTGCAAGGCTGAGGCTCTTTCCCCAGGCCCCACGGGCCAGCCTCAGGAGGTCCATGAAAGCCCCGAGGCTGGGAGTCAAATGGTGCTTGCTGCTGCCCACACTGCCCTTCACCAGGGGCCTAGCTCTGGCCTTGCTCTCAGAGGGGTTCATGACCCCAAAAACTGAAAAGCCCTGTGTAAATCTCCCAGCCCACAGCCCCCCAGTCCGCTCCACTCTGGGCTGAGCGTCTCTCCTGGGTCCCACCACTTTCCATCTTGCCCTGAGCGGCATCTGCCGTGTGGCGTGGTGTCCCATCCCCTCGAGAAAAGGGGCTCTCGCAAGTCCAGCCTCAGACCCTGTGCCTGACCCAGAGCTCCTGCGCAAAACAAGTTCTTAATACTGCTTCTTCCCGAGGGGCCCTGAGGCCCAGCTTGCCAAGAGGCCACAACCTCCGGCCAAGGTTTCAACAGCTCTCTCCAGCAGCCCCAGGCCAGTGGAACACACCATGGAAACCGCGTTGTTTACATTTCACGGATCTGTGGGGGATAAAGGCTACTTAATGAAGGAGGGCCTGAAAGTACTCATGGGAAAGGAGTTCCCTGGATTTTTGGAGAATCAAAAAGACCCTCTGGCTGTGAACGTAACAAAGAAGGACGTGGAGCTGGGCCAGACAGCACGCTGAACTTCCAGAGCTGGTTTTCATCCATGGCGGGCTCACCACTGCAGACAACGATTTTGTAGCATCTGTGAAGCAGAAGCTTCAGAACTGAGCAGCGATTCACCCCGTGAGCGTTCTCCCAAAGAGTCGCTATAGGAACCCGCCCACAGCTTCCCCCTTTAAAGGCATTCATGAGCCGACCAGGGCTCAGAAAACAGACACGTAATATCCAAATGTCATCTCACAGGCAAAGAAAGGAAGTTAATTAAATCATAGGCTTCTGAACTTCATATCGTCTGCATCCTCTTGGCCTCAATAGACAATGTCCTTTTTAGTCTGGGGATAAAAACATATAGTTTTTAAATTATTTTTTAAGCCTTTGCCTTGGTACATATATATTTTTATATTATGTAAGTATACAGTGTTTAGCTGGGCTCAATGGCTCATGCATGTAACCCCAGCACCTGGGGAGGTTGAGGTGGGTGGATCTTGAGCCCAGGAGTTTGAGACCAGCCTGGGCAATATAGTGAGACTTCATCTCTACAAAAAACAAACAAACAAAAAAAAGCAGCTAGGTGTGGTAGTGAGCACGCCTGTAGTATCAGCTACTCAGGAGGCTGAGGTGGGAGAATCACCTGAGCCCAGGAAGTTGAGGCTGCAGCAAGCTGTGATCACCCCACTGCACTCCAGCCTGGGTGACAGAGTGAGACCCTGTCTCAAAAAAAAAAAAAAAACAAAACAAAACAGGATGTATACGCACACACACACACACAAACACACACACACACACACACACACACACACAGATATGTATACATATGTATCCAGTGTTTCTTCTCACTATGGTTTATGTGTATCCCCAAAAACATGTGTTGGAAACTTAATCCCCAATGCAGCAGTGTTGAGAGGTGGTGCCTAATGAGAGGCATGAGGCCATGAAGGTTCTGCCCTCAAGAAAGCGCTCATGCTGGTATCTCAGTGGGAGTGGCTTCCTTGTACAGGATGAGTTCAGCCCCTGTCTCTCTCTCTCTCTCTCTCTGTCTCTACCTCTCTTGCCCTTCCACTGTCAGGTGATGTGGCAAGAAGGCCCTTACCAGATGCCGTCCCTCAATATTAGACTTCCCAGCTTCCAGAACTATATGACATAATCTCTGTTCCTCATAATCACCCAGTCTCAGGTATTCTGTTACTATAGCATATAACAAACTAAGACACTTCTCTCTCAACTATGTTTCTTTTTTTTTTTTTTGGGGGGGGGGGGGACAGAGTGTTTCTCTGTGGCCTAGGCTGGAGTGCAGTGGTGCCATCTCAGCTGACTGCAACCTCCACCTCCCAGGTTCAAGCAATTCTCCTGCCTCAGCCTCCTGAATAGCTGGGATTACAGGCACACACCATAACACTGGCTAGTTTTTGTATTTTTAGTAGAGATGGGGCTTCACCATGTTGCCCAGGCTGGTCTCGAGCTCCTTAGCTCAAGTGATCCACCTGCCTCGGCCTCTTAAGTGCTGGGATTACAGGCGTGAGCCACTATGCCTGCCCACCACACTCCTTCTCTTCTGGAAGGCCACTCTGCCCTCATCCTCCTCTTGCCTCCTACTCAGTCTCCTTTGTGCCAGCTCCCTGTCACCCACTCTTTAAATGAGGTGTCTCCAGGGTCCTGCCTCAGTTCTGTTCCTGCCTCTCCCTGCACTGGCTGCTCTGCTCCCGTGGCTTCAGCTACAGTTAAGGTGACGCCAGCTGCTATTACAGGCAAATAGCAGGGTTCCAGTGGCTTAATGTAATACAAGTGTAGTTCTTGATATGAAATCCAGTTGGCCTGAGTTCCATAAAGTTACAAACTTTTTTTTTTTTTTTTGAGACAGAGTCTTGCTCTGTCTGTCACCCAGGCTGGTGTGCAGTGATGCAATCACTGCTCACTGCAGCCTCAACCTCCTGGACTCAAGCAATCCTCTCACCTCGGCCTCCCAAGTAGCTGGAACTACAGATGTGAGCCACTTCGCCCAGCTAATTTTTAAATTATTTTGTAGAGATGGGGTCTCCGTATGTTTCCCAGGCTGGTCTCAAACTCCTGGGTTCAAGTGGTCCTCCTGCTTCAGTATCCCACAGTGCTGGGATTACAGGTATAAGCCACCATGCCTAGCCCTCTGCCATCTTTGACACCTGGCTTCCACATTGGCCTTGGGCATCTGTGACCAGCCAGCAGCCTGGAGAGAACAAGGAGAATGGTGTGGAAGATTGTGTGGGCTTTTATGATAGACAAGTACCTGACTTCCACTGGCCACATCTAACGCAATGAAAGTGGGACATGTGATCTAGCAGGACACCCAGCAGGAGAGGGGTTGGCATTTGACACAGCTTAGATCTAAGTTTGGCACCTCCAAATCTCACTTTGAAATGTAAGCCCCAGTGTTAGTGGTGGGCCTGGTGGGAGGTGTTTGCATCATAGGGGTGGACCTCTCAGGAATGGCTTGGTGCCCTCCCCATGATAATGAGTGAGTTCTCAATCTATTAGTACATGTGAGTGCTTTGTTTCTGTGGGGTTTTTTTGTTGTTTTTGTTTTTTTTTCAGACACATCTTGCTCTGTTGCCCAGGCTGGAGTGCAGTGGGGCAATCTTGGCTCACTACAACCTCCACCTCCTGAATTCAAGCAATTCTCCTCCCTCAGCCTCCCAAGTAGCTGGAATTACAGGCACCTACCACCGTACTGGCTAATTTTTGTATTTGTTGTAGAGATGGAGTTTTGCCATGTTGGTCAGGCTGGTCTCGAACTCCCAACCTCAGGTGATCCGCCTGCTCAGCCTCCCAAAATGCTGGGAATACAGGGGTGAGCCACCGTGCCCAGCCGACAGTCTTCTTTTTTAAAGCTGACTAGTATTCCACCATGCATGTATGCCATATTTTCTTTCTTTTTTTCCAGCTCTGTCTCCCAGGCTGGAGTAGTGGCATGATCTCAGTTCACTGCAACCTCCACCTCCTGGGTTCAAGCGATTCTCCTGCCTCAGCCTCCTGAGTAGCTGGGACTACAAGTATGCGCCACCATGTCTGGCTAATTTTTTTAAATTTTTTGTAGAGATGAGGTTTCACCATGTTGGCCAGGCTGATTTCAAACTCCTGACCTCAGGTTATCTGCCCACCTCAGCCTCCCAAAGTGCTGGGATTACAAGTGTGAGCCACCACGCCCGGCTGTTTCCTTTTTTTTTTTTTTTTTTTTTTGCGAGAGGGTAAAACTCTGTCTCAAAGGCTAAAGTGCAGTGCTGTGATCATAGTTCACTGCAGCCTCAAACTCCCAGGCTCAAGTGATCTCCTGCCTCAGCCTCCTGAGTAGGTGGGACTTGCAGGCATATGTGCCACACCCCTGGCTAATGTTTTTTGAAATAGGTCTTGTTTTATTGTCCAGGCTGGAGTTCAGTGGCGTGATCACAGCTCACTGAGCCTTGACCTCCTAACTCAATCAATTCTCCTGACTCAGCCTCACCAGTAGCTGGGATTACAGGCGTGTGCCACCATGCCAGGCTAATTTTTTTTGGTGATTATCTGTAGAGACAGGGTTTTGCTGTGTTCTCCAGGCTGATCTCAAACTCCTGGCCTCAGGTGATCCTCCCAGCTTGGCCTCCCAAAGTGCCGGCATTACAGGTGTGAGCCACCACACCCAGCACCCTGCCCCCACCTTGACTCTCCATTTCTACCTGTTCTGTCAGAGGTTTCTAATTCCCAGAGCTTGATAATGAGGACATCTTCACAGATATGACCTTACCTCAAGAGATTCCTTTTTTCTTTTTAGACAGAGTTTTGCTCTTGTTGCCCAGGCTGGAGTGCAATGGCATGATCTTGGCTCACTGCAACTTCCACCTCTTGGGTTCAAGTGATTCTTGTGCCTCAGCCTCCCAAGTAGCTGAGATTACCCGCACGCACCACTATGCCCAGATAATTTTTGT
Organism: Sapajus apella; assembly: GCF_009761245.1. NCBI lineage: Eukaryota > Metazoa > Chordata > Mammalia > Primates > Cebidae > Sapajus > Sapajus apella. The sequence continues at coordinate 8,912,787 of NW_022436952.1, read as the reverse complement.
ATTTTTAGTAGAGATAGGATTTCACCATGTTGGCCAGGCTGGTCTCAAACTCCTGACCTCAGGTAATCTGCCTGCTTCAGCCTTCCAAAGCACTGGACTACAGGCAGGAGCCACTGCGCCTGGCCAAGAGACTCTTCCCCTAGGACAAAGCCCTCCCCAAAGGCCCCCGGGGCCAGTCCTCTTTCCTCCTCTTCCCGATGGCATAGCAGCCATTCTGTGGGATAAAAAGAAGACAAACTGAGCCAGGTCCTCCTGGGAGTCTGGGACTGGTCCTCAGAGCTGCCAGGGTCACCTCCTACCTGATTCTGATTTCCTGGCACTCTCCACCACCCTCTACTGTTTCTTGTGACACGGTCCCTCTGTAAGAGCATCTTCTTTTACATGTGTTTGCTTATTCATTACCTGTCTCTTCCACCTCGAGGTAAGGAGCCAAATTAGTCTGGCAACACCGTCTCTTGTTCTCTGCTATTTCCCAGCATCCAGAAAAGTGTCTGGCGTATATCCCGGCTGCTCCATACATTTTTGCTGAACGAATGAATAAATGTATTCATGAATGAACAGGTTGGCTAGTGATACTCTGATGGCCTCCCACTTCCCCACACTGTGGAAGGTGGGGCTCCCCAAGCCCTCGCTCTTACCTGAGCTGCCAGTCTCTCTGCCTACCTCAGACACCAGGTTCCAAACACTCTTTCCTCCCAGAGACATTTTATGTCTAAAGCAGAGGCCCTATGCCAGCATTCCCCATCTCACTAAACAGCAACTCCACTTACCCACTTGTTCAAGTTCAAAATGTCAGTAATCCTTGGGTGGGCGCGGTGGCTCACACCTGTAATCCCAGCACTTTGGGAGGCCAAGGAGGGCGAATCACCTGAAGTCAGGAGTTTGAGATCAGCCTGGCCAACATGGTGAAACCCCATCTCTACTAAAAATACAAAAAATTAGCCAGGCATGGTGGTGCACGCCTGTAATCCCAGCTACTCAGGAGGCTGAGGCAGGAGAATCACTTGAACCCAGAAGGCAGAGGTCGTAGTGAGCCGAAATTGTGCCACTGTATTTCAGCCTGGGTGACAGAGTGAGGCTCCATTTCAAAAAAATACTGTCAGTCATTCTTGACTCCTGCCTCCCTTTCCTCCAATGCACTGGCAAATCTTCTTTCTATTAAAATTACAAAAAGTAGCCAGACCTGGTGGCAGGTGCCTGTAATCCCATCTACTTGGGAGGCTGAGGCAGGAGAATCTCTTGAACCCAGGAGGCAGAGGTGGCAGTGAGCTGAGATTGCGCGACTGCACTCCAGCCTGGGTGACAGAACAAGACTCTATTTTGAAAATAAAATAAAAGCTCTAGGCTGGACGCGGTGACTCATGCCTATAATCCTAGCACTTTGGGAGGCCAAGGCGGGCGAATTGCCTGAGCTCAGGAGTTCGAGACCAGCCTGGGCAATGCAGTGAAACCCTGTCTCTACTAAAATACAAAAAAAATTAGCCAGGTGTGATGGCGTGCACCTAGTTCCAGCTACTCAAGAGGCTGAGACAGGAGAATCACTTGAACCTGGGAGGCCGAGGTTGCAGTGAGCCAAGATCCTGCCACTGCACTCCAGCCTGGGTGACAGTGTGAGACTCTGTCTCCAAAAATAAATAAATAAAAGCTCTAAAAGACCCAGGCATGGTGGCTCATACGTGAAATCCCAGCACTTTGGAAGGCCAAGGCAGGCAGATCACCTAAGGTCAGGAGTTCGAGAGCAGCCTGGCCAACATGGTGAAACCTCATCTCTACTAAAAATATGAAAAGTAGCCAGGCATGGTGTCGGGCGCCTACAATCCCAGCTACTCAGGAAGCTGAGGCAGGAGAATTGCTTGAACCTAGGAGGCGGAGGTTGCGGTGAGCCTAGATCGCACTACTGCAGTCCAGCCTGGGTGATAGAGAGACTCTGTCTCAAAAAAAAAAGAAAACCTCTAAAAGGTCAGAGACTGTCTACTTTGCATGCAGCTGCCTCACAGTGTCTAGAACAAGGTCTGCACATTGCAAGTGTGCCACACATGTTTGCTGCATGAAAATGAGATGGTGGCTGATGGAGAGAGTTACCGATGGTGGCAGGTCCCCGTGGAGGAGGGGGTATGGGATTTGGAGCTCAGATAAAGGGGCTGTCTTCAAGCATGCGAAGGCCCCAGGGCTTATTCTCTGTGTCTTCACCATGTCATCTCCTGTCCCAGTGCCCTTCTACTCAGACCCTGGGCTCAGCCATATGCTTGCTGTGGCCAGCAGCAGACCAGAGGCAGGCAGAGGGCTTCACATCTCCATCCGCTCTATGCCCTGAGCTCCACTGTGAGAACGTGCAGGGGCAGGCCTGCTGGAGGGTGAGAGGCCCATGGCTCTATGAGGAAAGAACATTCCAGGCCAAGGGAATGGGCAGTGCAAAGGCCCTCCTTCTAGATGGAGGCTTGCCTGGTGTCCTTGAGCAAGAGCACAGGGCCGCAGGGCCGGTGGGGCTGCGGTCAAGTGAGACAGCGGACCCGGCTGCAGGAGCTCCCGGGACCCAGATTGTGGAGGGCTTTGTAGACAGTGCAAGACTTCGGCATTTCCTGTAAGCAAAATGAGAAGCAGAGGCTTGGCAAGCTCTGACTTCCTTGAGGAAAGGATAGCTTCATTGCTGAGAAAGAAGAGATATGGGGGCGGCGTGGAAGCAGGGAGCCCCATGGGAATGGGAGGAGACATTGCAATAATGAGACCAGGGTGGCCGCAGCGGAGGTGGGGAGAGGAGGTTGGCTCTGATGTGCTGTGAGATTGGAGCTCAGAGGACGGGTGGGGGTCAGTGAGAGGAGATGAGGTGATCGGAGCTGAGGAGCAGCAAGGCCCAGCCTGGCCCTGCCTCGCGCCCCACCCAGGGATCCCCAGCCCTCTCTGCTCCTGCAGCACTGGCCCTTGCTTCCATCCCTCGAACGCATTCCCCTCTCTCCTGCCTCAGAGGTCTGGGACTTTCCACTGCCTCTTTCCCCTCGCTCTTAGCCTGGCTAAATCCATCATTCAGATCACAGCTTCAGTGTTCTTCCAGAGGCCTTCCCGGGCCCCCAACCCCCACCCCTATGGATTGTCTTCTCTGTTATCCTTCCTCCTGCCACCCTGTTCTTTCCCTTTCCAGCACTCCTTGCAATCATGTACATAATCCTGTGGTTACTGGTTTAACGTCTGTCTCCATTAGATCACCAGGGAGCAGGGCCTGACAGGCTGTGTGGGTTCAAGTCCCTGTGCTTCCCATCTTGACCTGCGTGAACTGGGGAAAGCTACTAAACCACTGGGCCCCAGTCTGCTCCGTGGAAAAATGAGGGTAAGGCCAAGGCAACCCTCCAGATAGAGCGCCAAGCTCAGCGCCTGGCCCACTGTTCAGTACATGTTAGCTACCACAGGGGCCGTGGAAGGAAGGCCTGTGTGTCTATCTGGAAGCGCTCAGGCTGCTCAGATGACTTCACTGCGTTTGGCAAGCTCTCCGAGTGCCATAAACAAACAGCACTGTGAGGATCAGACTGCTCAAATGAGGCAGGTTTGAAACTGCCTCTTGGCAAATGCAAATTCAGGGGAATTAGAGAGATGTGTGCATGCGCTGATTTTAGTTGCTTGACATCCAAATACCCACTCAGAGGGGAGGATACGAATCTCAAGACCGGATGCAGGCTGCGCTCCCCCTGTGGAAGCCTGAGGGGGCCAAAGATCGAATTCCTGCAGGGAGTGCTTGGGCACTCAGCCTTGGTTCATCCTGCCCAGGACTTGGACACTGATTGAGGGTCATTGAGAAGCTGTGACCACTGAGGTGTCGCTCCCCTAATGCTGGGGTCCGAGCTGCCACCATCAAAGGGCAGTGGTGGTCATGAGGCTGGCACGATTGTCCCCATGAGTCCCTCCCTGTGGCTCTGCCTCCCAGCCTTATGGGTTCCTGCCCAATAGGTGAGGCTGGTTCTCCTGTTTACCCTGTGATTCTATGAACAACCCATCATCCTTCCAGAAAATTCTTTTTGGGCTGTAGTCAACCAGAGTTGTTTTCTATTGTTCACAACCAGGATCATCTCCCCTCCCAGAAGGGGCTGAGTACCAACCCTCAGAAAACATCTTCCACCACCCGTGGCTCCGCTCTACCCACTGCTGGGAACACAAGCTTCCCTAGGGTGCTATGGGGTGGGCATGAGTCAGTCAGTACTCGGAGTACCCTGAAAACAGGGCAAAAGGTGTGGCAAGCTGCTATTTGGAGGTGTTACCCAGGCTTCTTTCCCCAGCATGCCACACTGCCCTGCCCCAATGCAGACGGCAGCAAGGATGTCCTTGGGGCAGGAATGTATCGGAAGAAATGAAGAGAGAAGCCAGCGGAGCTAGGTCTTGGATACTGAGCTTCAGAGTTGAGGTCCCAGCCTCAGTAAAAACGCTGACCACGCGATGGCTCTCTCCTCCCCACCCCAGCCCTGTTGTCTGGGCTGTAGTAGGGGCACCTCGGAGCTCAGGGAGCAGAGGGGCCTGCTTCCTGGTGAAGGCACCAAGGTACCCATCTCCCAGAACACCCTCATGTCTCTGCACGTAAGGAGACGCGCTGGCGTGGCTTGTCTGGGCAGACAGGACCTGAGACAGCACCCTCCCCGAAGTTTCCCGTTGAAGTGGCTGAGAGAGGGTTCTGGGACTATAGAAAGCTCAGGATCAGGATGGTACAACAAGGAGTCCGGGTGAGCCACGGGCCCTCATGGTGAATGCTGATGGGGTGGACATGGGCAGCAATGAATCAATCTAGTGTGAATGGACATCAGCAAATGATGCCCAATAGGGCCAGAGACCATCTTTATAGATACCAGCAGAGAAGACAAGAATGACCAAGATCAGAGCCCTCTCCATGCTGACACCAGTAGCTGGGACCCCAGGGCAAAGGGGGAGGCAAAAACTTAGAACTGACTGAAGAGACCAGGCTCAGTGGCTCATGCCTGTAATCCCAGCACTTTGGGAGGCCAAGGCGCGCAGATCACGAGATTAAGAGTTGGAGACCAGCCTGGCCAACATGGTGAAAGCCCGTCTCTACCGAAAATACAAAAACTATCCAGGTGTGGTGGCGGGCGCCTGTAATCCCAGCTACTCGGGAGGCTGAAGCAGGAGAGTCGCCTGAACCCAGGAGGCAGAGGTTGCAGTGAGTCGAGATCGTGCCACTGCACTCCAGCCTGAGCGACCGAGCAAGGCTCCCTTTCGCGGAAAAACAAAAAAAAAAAAAATGTTTCTGCATGGTGCAACATGGAAGATGGAGGTGGAAATCCAAGTCAGTTATAGAAAATAAAAACGTTCACACATCTGACTTTGTAATTCATGAAGCTTGTGCCGCTAGAAAGAGCTCTCACCCCCAAAGAACCCTGCAACCGCATTACCTAAGAAACAGGCAGGTTTGGAGAGCCTTAGGGAGAGTGGTTGAGAGACAGACTTTGAAGCCTTGTAAAGTGACTTGCTTTTATTAGGCACCTACTGTATACCAGGCACATTGCTGAACACTACATATGATTTGTTATTTATTAATTCATTTTTTTGAGACAGAATCTCACTCCATTGCTCAGGCTGGAATGCAGTCGCGCAATCTCAGCGCCCTGCAACCTCCACCTCCCAGGTTCAAGCGATTCTCGTGCCTCAGCCTCCCGAACTATATATTATTTCTTACTGTGTTTTTGTTTTGTTTTGAGACAGGGTCTCATCTCACTTGGTCACCCAGGCTGGAGAGCAGTGGCATGATCTCAGCTCACTGCAACCTCAGCCTCCGGGGTAACTGAGATCACAAGTGTGTGTCATGATGCCCGGCTAATTTTTTTATCTTCATTAGAGACAGGATTTCGCCATGTTGCCCAGGCTGGTCTCGAACTGTTGACCTCAAGTACTCTGCCCGCCTTGGCCTCCCAAATTGCTGCGATTACAGGCATGAGCCACAATTATTATTCCCATTTTGCAGACCAGAAAACTACAGCACAGTTGCTGAACAAGGCAGCCAGGATGCACTGGGCTGATGTCCCACAAGACAGTTTATGTTGTGGCAGCTGCGAAGATGGGCTCCTTGGATAACCAGGAATACTGCTCTGGGGCTTTATACCCAAAGGTAGTGTTGGGGGAGAGAGGAAGCCCGGGGGGGACGGAATTGAAAATGCCGGTTCTTGGAGCGAGCTCGGGCAGGAGTGGGGCGGCCCCTGGTGGACTTGGGGAGAATAGCAATTCGGCGGTGCGGACCTGCCCCGCCCAGTGGCCTTGCAAGGGAGTAGCAGGGAAGGAAAGGCGCGGACTCAAGAGAGCGTGTTGAGCGGGGCCCCCATGTTGGAGCTCAGCCCCTGGACAGCAAGGGCTACTCCTGGCGGAAGTGGGGGCCGGTATGGGGAGGGGCATTTAATGAGAAGGAAGCAGACCTTCACTGAGCATTGATGATGCTCACAAGATACAGATGGGAAACAATATGGACTTTAGAAATGGGTAAGCAGGGCGCGGTGGCTCACGCCTGTAATCCCAGCACTTTGGGAGGCCGACGCGAGCGGATCACGAGGTCAAGAGTTGGAGACCAGCCTGGCCAACATGGCGAAACCCCGTCTCTACTAAAAATACAAAATTAAGGCCGGGTGCGGTGGCTCACGCCTGTAATCCCAGCACTTTGGGAGGCCGAGGCGGGTGGATCACGAGGTCAAGAGATCGAGACCATCCTGGTCAACACGGTGAAACCCCGTCTCTACTAAAACTACAAAAAATGGCATGGTGGCGCGTGCCTGTGGTCCCAGCTACTCAGGAGGCTGAGGCAGGAGAATTGCCTGAACCCGGGAGGCGGAAGTTGCTGTGAGCCGAGATCGCGCCATTGCACTCCAGCCTGGGTAACAAGAGCG
>NW_022436952.1:8904419-8905824 GCF_009761245.1 Sapajus apella | reverse complement strand
ACAAAAAAAAAAAAAAAAAAAAAAAAAAAAAAAAAAATACAAAATTAGCCGGGCATGGTGGCGCATGCCTGTAATCCCAGCTACTTGGGAGGCTGAGGCACAAGAATCACTTGAACCCGGGAGGCAGAGATTGCAGTGAACTGAGATTGTGCCACTGCACTCCAGCCAGGGTGACAGCGAGACCCTGTCTCAAAAAAAACAAACATACACACAAAAACTTGAATAAGAATGTTCATAGCAGCATGATCCATAATAGCCAAAAAGTGGAAACAATCCAGATGTCCATCAACTAATGAATGGATAAAATGTGGCATATTCATGCACTGGAATATTATTCAGCAATAAAAGAGAATGAAATGCCAACACATGCTACATTACAGATGAGCCGTGAAAACATTTTGCCAAGTGAAGGGACACAGGCACAAAAGGCTACATATTCGATGAGTTCATTTGTATGAAATCCCCAGAACAGACAAATCCATAAAGACAGAAAGTAGATTATGGATTGCTGAGGGCTGGGGAAGGGGAAATAAGGAGTGACACCTAATGGTCACTTAGGAGCATCACACTTTGGAGTTTCTGAAATGAGAGGACGGTGAAGGTCGAGCAGCCTTGTGGATATACTAAAAGCCACTGAATTGTACACTTTAAAATGGATAGACAGGGGTGTGGTGGCTCACGCCTGTAATCCCAGAATCTTGGGAGGCTGAGGTGGGCAGATCACTTGAGGTCAGAAGTTCAAGACCAGCCTGGTCAACATGGTGAAACCCCGTTTCTACAAAAAATACAAAAATTAGCCAGGCGTGGTGGTGTATACCTGTAATCCCACCTGCTTGGGTGGCTGAGGCACAAGAATCGCTTGAACCCAGGAGGCAGAGGTTGCAGAGCTGAGACTGTGCTGTTGCATTCCAGCTAGGGCAACAGAGTGAAATGGTCTCAAAAAAAATACATACAGATTTTTTTTTTTTTTTTGAGAGAGAGAGAGAGAGAGAGAGAGAGGGTCTTGCTCTGTTGCCCAGGCTGGAGTGCAGTGGCAAGATCTCGGCTCACTGCAGCTTAGCCTCCTGGGCCCAAGTGATCCTCCCACCTTAGCCTCCCAAGGCCGAGGCGGGCAGATCACCCTAGGTCAGGAGTTCAAGACCAGCCTGACCAACAAGGTTTGAAACCCCGTCTCCACTAAAAATACAAAAATTAGCCCGGCATGGTGGCATGTGCCTGTAGTCCCAGCTACTCAGGAGGCTGAGACAGGAGAACTGCTTGATCTTGGGAGGCAGAGGTTGCAGTGAGCCTAGATCGCGCCACTGCACTGCAGCCTGGTGACAGAGCGAGATTCCATCTCAAAAAAAAAAAAAAAAAAACCTATTCTCAAAAAAAAGAAAAAAAAAAAAATCCTTTCTGTTAAGCA
>NW_022436952.1:8903176-8904319 GCF_009761245.1 Sapajus apella | reverse complement strand
AGTAGCCAGCCGTGCTGGTGCACACCTGTAGCCCCAGCTACTCAAGAGGCTGAGGTGGGAGGATTGTTTGAGCCCAGGAGTTAGAGGATGCAGTGAGCTATGACTACACTGCTGCCCTCTAGCCTGGGTGACAGAGTAAGACTTTGTCTCTTAAAAAAGAGACAGCGTAGGCCAGGTGCTCAAGCCTGTAATCCCAGCAATTTGGGAGGCCAAGGCGGGTGGATCACGAGGTCAAGAGATCGAGGCCGTCCTGGTCAACATGGTGAAACCCTGTCTCTACTAAAAATACAATGGGAATGGTGGTGCATGCCTGTAGTCCCAGCTACTCGGGAGGCTGAGGCAGGAGAATTGCTTGAACCCAGGAGACAGAGGTTGCGGTGAGCCGAGATTGCGCCATTGCACTCCAGCCTGGAGTGAAACTCCGCCTCAAAAAAAAAAAAAAAAAGAAACATCGTAACTTGTTGGCTGGCAGGATGGCCTGTCTGTTGCAGTGCCGCCTGTATCACAAGGTTTCAATGTGTAAGAATTCTCCATGCCATCTGTGACTGTCTCCATATGGCGCTACTGCTGTTTTGTTTCTCCCAGGTTGTGGGTATCTTTCTCATGCCAGAAGATTTGAGCAGACAGGCCAGCTGAGAAGACCTCTGGGGTGAGAGTCCTATCACCTGCCCACCCAGCCGTGATGTCCTCGAACTGTGGGACTCTCCCTGCCCTGCTCTGTCTGTGTGCTTGTTGGTTCTTTTTTTTTTTTTTTAACCATATTCTTTGTTTTTTATTGGTGATGATGAAGGTAATACAAAGGCCCTGGGAAGTTTTGTTGTAGTTGTTGTTACTGAGACAGGATCTCACTCTGCCGGCCGGGCTTGAGCGCAGTGATGTCATGATGGCCCATTGCAGGCCTGATCTCCTGGGCTCAAGAGTTTGCCTCTCACCTCAGCCTCCCAAGTAGCTAGGACTATAGGCCTGTGCCGACATGCTTGGCTAGTTTACTTTTTAATTGTTTTAGACAGGGTCTCACCATGTTGCCTAGGTTGATATAGAACTAACAGGCCCAAGCATCCTTCTGCCTCAGCCTCCCAGAGTGTGAGGATTATAGACATGAGCCAACGTGCCTGGTCAGAAAAAGTCATATATATATATATA
>NW_022436952.1:8880998-8903076 GCF_009761245.1 Sapajus apella | reverse complement strand
TTTTTTTTTTTTTTTTTTTCTGAGACAGAATTTTGCTCTTGTCACCCAGACTGGAGTACAATGGCATGATCTCAGCTCACTGCAACCTCCACCTCCCAGATTCAATCTATTCTCCGGCCTCAGACTCCAGAGTAGCTGGGATTACAGGCATCGCCACCACGCCAGCTAATTTTCGTATTTTTAGTAGAGATGGGGTTTCACCATATTGGTCAGCTGGTCTCAAACTCCTGAACTCAGGTGATCTGCCAGCTTTGGTCTCCCAAAGTGCTGGGATTACAGACGTGAGCCACTGCACCCAGCCATCACATCCAGCCACCGCAACCAGCCACCACACCCAGCCATCTTTGGCAACACAGTGAGACTCTGCCTACAATTTTTTTTGTACAGAGTCTCACTATGTTGCCTGAGATGGTCTTGAACTCCTGGCCTTGGCCTCCCAAAACTCTGGGATTACAGGCATGAACCACTGCACCTGGCAAAGTTAGGCTTTTTGACTTGCCCTGGTTCCCATCCATCCTTGTTCAACTTGCCATCTCATGAAGTCAAAGCCCAGCAGCTGCCCTGGGGCTCACCCTTCCTTCCACCTGCTCCTGTGGCCCAAGCCTGTAAGGTAGTCAACAGCCCGCATGTGTGTTCAAGACAAAGTCATCATCCTACTCAGTCAACCCTTCTTGCTGATTCCAAGATCAAGGAAAACAATGGTATGGCTACAATAGCGCCCCACTCTCAAGAGGAAAACAAAACGAAACGGTGGAGGGATCGTGGGCTAGTGGGTGGAGGGTCTTTGGTTAAGAGACATGTCCCTGGGCCGGGCGCTGTGGCTCACGCCTGTAATCCTAGCACTTTGGGAGGCCGAGGTGGGTGGATCACCTGAGGTCAGGAGTTCAAGTCCAGCCTGGCCATCATAGTGAAACCCCACCTTTTAAAAAAAGAGAGAGAGCCATGTCCCTGAAGAAACATCTCATCCTCTCCTGACCCCTAGTGGTTGCCCAAGGCCTTTATCTGAATCGGCTTCTCTAAGGCCTCCGGGATTCCCTTAAGCAGTGGCAATAGACAGCAACTGATACAGCACTTCAAAATTTACAGAATGGCTCACGCCTGTAATCTCAGCACTTTGGGAGGCCAGATGTCAGGAGTTCAAGACCAACCAGGCCAACAATGTGAAAACCCGTCTCTACTAAAAATACAAAATTAGCCGGGCGTGGTGACGCATACCTGTAATCCCAGCTACTCAGGAGGCTGAGGCAGTAGAATCGCTTGAACCCAGGAGACAGAGGTTGCAGTGATCCAAGATTGTGCCGTTGCACTCCAGCCTGGGCGACAAGAGCGAAACTATTTCTTAAAAAAAAATCACAAAATATATTTTTGTATATTCTGTCCTTGAATCATCCTCACAAGTAGAATAGATGGTACTGTTATCTCCCAATTATATAGATGAGGAAACTGAGGCTCAGAGAGAAGATAAACAAATTGCCTACAGCTCCACACTCCTAAGAATAGGACTTCTACCCCTACGACAGTCCTGCCTTCCCAGAGCTGCCACCTTTTTTATAGAACCAAATTGGATTATTTGTTGAGTCTCCAATCCTAGAAGCTGGTATCAATTTTATTTTCTCTGTCTCTCTGTCTCTCTCTCTCTCCCCCTGGCCCCAGGCTGGAGTACAGTGGCATAATCACGGCACACTGCAGCCTCAACCTCCCAGGCTCAGCTGATCTTCCTGCCTCAGACTACTGAGTAGCTGGGACTGTAGGCACACGCCACCACATCCAGCTATTTTTAAAATTTTTTGTAGAGGCAGGGTCTCACTATATTGCCCAGTTTAGTCTTAAATTCCTAGGCTCAAGTGAGCCTATCCCCTAGGCCCCCCAAATTGTCCGGATTACAGGCATGAGCCCCCACCCTAACTTCTGGATTTTCTTTGTTGATTCAATGGATACAAGGGTCAGCTAGGAGCCAAGTACTATTTATTAGGTTAGTGCAAAAGTAATTGTTGGTTTTGCCATTTTATTTATTTATTTTGATAGAGTCTCACTCTATTGCCCAGGCTGGAGTGCAGTGGCAGAATCTCGGCTCACTGCAATCTCCAACTCCTGAGTTCAAGCAATTCTCTCCTGCCTCAGCCTCCAGAGTAGCTGGGATTACAGTCGTGCACAACCACACCCCGTTAATTTTTTGTATTTTTAGTAAAGATGGGGTTTCAGCATGTTTGCCAGGCGGTTTTGAACTCCTGACCTCAAGTGATCCACCCGCCTCGGCCTCCCAAAGTGCTGGGATTACAGACATGAGCCACCGCACCTGGCCCAATTTTCAATATATCTTCTTTTGTTGTTTATGTCTTTTGCCTCTATTTCTATAGGATTTTTCTTCCTTCATATGTTACATTTACGCTAACATAACTTTTATGAAGTTAGATAAGCTGATACTAAAAGTCACTTGGAGGCTGGACCCAGTGGCTCAGCCTGTAATCCCAGCACTTTGGGAGGCCAAGGCGAGTGAATCATCTGAGATCAGGAGTTCGAGACCAGCCTGGCCAACATGGCAAAACCCATCTCTAATAAAAATACAAAAATTAGCCGGGTGCAGTGGCTCACGCCTGTAATTCCAGCTACTTGGAAGGCTGAGGCAGGAGAATTGCCTGAACTCAGGAGGTGGAGGTTGCAGTGAGCCGAGATCGCGCTGCTGCACTCCAGCCTGGGTGACAGAGTGAGACTCTGTCTCAAAAACAAAAACAAAAACGAGTCACATGGGCCAGGCGCGGTGGCTCACACCTGTAATCCTAGCACTTTGAGAGGCCGAGGTGGGTGGATCACCTGAGGTCAGGAGTTCAAGACCAGCCTGGCCATCATGAAGAAACCCTATCTTTGGAAAAAAAAAAAAAAAAATCACATGGAAAAGTAAGCATGCAATAGTTAGAAAAATACAGCAAAATAAAAACTAAGAGATCTAACTCTTCTAGATATAAAAATATACTAAAACTCCTCTGTCATTAAAAAACAGTGTTATATTAACACCTGAATTAGCCAACGAGACCAGTAGACAGAATAGAAAGTCCAGGAACAGTCCCAAGTACGTATGAAAATTCAGCACACAGTAAAGGTGACTTCTCAAATCAACAGAGCAAAGGTGGATTTTTAAATAAACTGTGCTGGGACAACTGGATAGCCATTTGTAAAATGGATAAAATTAGAACCACATCTCATGGTACACTGTAAGAATAAACTCCAGGCCGGGCGCGGTGGCTCAAGCCTGTAATCCCAGCACTTTGGGAGGCTGAGGCGGGTGGATCACGAGGTCAAGAGATCGAGAGCATCCTGGTCAACAAGGTGAAACCCCGTCTCTACTAAAAATACAAAACATTAGCTGGGCATGGTGGCGCGTGCCTGTAATCCCAGCTACTCAGGAGGCTGAGGCAGGAGAATTGCCTGAACCCAGGAGGCGGAGGTTGCGGTGAGCTGAGATCGCGCCATTGCACTCCAGCCTGGGTAACAAGAGTGAAACTCCGTCTCAAAAAAAAAAAAAAAAAGAATAAACTCCAGGTGGATTAGAGACGGAGATGTATAAAGGGAAAATTATACAAGTACCAGGAAAAACAACGGCGTTGAATTCCTCTGTAATCTGGAGGTAAAGAAAGGCTTCCTAACAACAAATCAAAATACAGATCCAGTCAAAGAAATGATTGATAAATTCGCTATATAAAATTTTTTAAAACTTAACAAAAAATACTGTAAGCAAAGTCAAAGTACAAATGACAAGCTGGGGGGACATATTTGTAATATGTTATCTCTATCTATCCCCAAGAATATTAGCATTGTACAGTATACATGAAGAACTCCCAACATTTGACGGAAGAAAAATCCTATAGAAATAGAGACACAAAAAGAAAAAGAAAAAAAAAAGAAATAGAAGCACAACAGACAACGAAAGAAGATATATACAATGAAAATAGTCCTTAACATGTGAAAAGCTGTCCAACTTCAATGACAAGAGACAAATGAAAACTGTGATATCATTGGTATTAAGCATGTCTTGTTCGTCTGATATTTTGACACCTGGAGCCTCACTCACTGGCCCTCCCAGGGCTGGCCAATTTCTAAACCTAGTAAATGACTCACCTACGAGCATGCCTTTTATATACAAACTACCCAATCTGGAGCATATAACTCGAACCTCCTCCCTCATTGGCTTGTCACAAGACCGCTACGCTCCAAACCATTACTCACCTTCCCTCATCACTGCAGGGCTAAGCACCAAACAACTGTGGACAGGCCCTATACCCCAGAGCCCACTGAAATTGTCCAAACTAGCCAATCCTAGACCTGCCTATCCTGCCTCACCCACTTCCTTCCCAGGAAATAAAGGCTTTCGCCCAGTTTCTCCTCCCTCTGCCTTTTGAGCAACCTGCTGTTTCCTGTGTACCCTGCATGGCGTGGTGCGCCCCTCCTCTTGGAACTGTGAGCAGCAAACTGCCTTTCATTGCCAGTCATCCCTGCTCTGTTGGTCTCTCCACACTTGAATAATAAACCCACATTTTACATGCTATCTCCTACCATCTGATTGACAAAAACCACAAAACTGACAACACACTATTGGTGAGGCTCTGGGGAAACAGACACTCTCATACCTGCCTAATGGGAATGCAAAATGGTTAAACTTCATGAAGGAAAAATGTTTAATGTCTAACGAAACTACATATGTGCTTACTTTTTTTTTTTTTTTGAGATGGAGTCTTGCTCTGTTGCCCAGGCTGGAGTGCAGTGGCTCTATCTTGGCTCACTGCAACCTCCGCCTTCCGGGTTCAGGGGATTCTCCTGCCTCTGCTTCCCAAGTAGGTGGGATTCCAGGCACATGCCACCACACCCGGCTAATTCTGTACTTTTATTTTTTATTTGTTTATTATTTTTTATTATTATTATTATTTTTAAAGATGAGATTTCACCATGTTGATCAGGCTGGTCTTGAACTCCCAACCTCAGGTGATCCGCCTGCCTTGGCCTCCAAAGTGTTTGGATTACAGGCGTGAGCCACCACGCCCGGCAATTCTGTACTTTTAGTAGAGATGGGATTTCACCAAGTTGACCAGGCCAGTCTTGAACTTCTGACCACAAGTGATCCACCCACCTTGGTCTCCCAACGTGCTGGGATTATAGGCGTGAGACACCACACCCAGCCTTGTGCTTTTTGACTCACGAATTCCACTTCTAGGAGCTTACCCAGAAGATACACAACACAAAATACTTAGGCACAAGATTATTAACTGAGTATCATCTGTAATTGCAAAATACCGGAAACATACTAAATCTCTATACGTAGGCTATTTTTGAATAAACTACAGAATATCCACAGTATTGGATGAGGGAAGTGAGTAGGGTCTCTATAAACTGATATGAAATGATTTCCAGGAAATATTATTTCGTTAAAAAAAAGGCAAAGCAAGCCAGGCACAGTGGCTCACGCCTGTAATCCTAGCACTTTGGGAGGCCGAGGTGGGTGGATCACCTGAGGTCAGGAGTTCGAGGCCAGCCTGGCCATCATGGTGAAACCCCATCTTTAAAAAAAAAAGGCAAAGCAGTCCGGGCACGGTGGCTCACGCCTGTAATCCCATGTAATCCCAGCACTTTCGGAGGCTGAGGTGGGTGGATCATGAGGTCAAGAGATCAGGACCATCCTGGCCAACATAGCAAAACCCCATCTCTACTAAAAATACAAAAATTAGCTGGGTGTGGCAGTGTGTGTCTGTAGTCTCCGCTACTCAGAAGGCTGAGGCAGGAGAATTGCTTGAACACAGGAGGCAGAGGTTGCAGCGAGCTGCAATCGTGCCACTGCACTCCAGCCTGGCACCTGGTGACGGAACAAGACTTCTGTCTCAAAGAAAAAAAAAAAACAAACGCAAAGCAGAAAAGAATATATGTAGCTTCTTTTGTTTAAGAAAGGAATAAGAAAAAAAATGAATCTGTTTAATTTTGCAGAAAGAAACATAGGAAGAATAAGTCAGAAACGAAATAGATTAGTTTCCTACAGGGCATAGATAGATGGGAATGAAATGGAAGGGATGAAAAAGTAAAATAACACTTTTTAAAATATCAATGTTTTGACTCTACCTACAGAACCATTTAATGATGAGTATGTTCAAGAAATAATACATTAACCAGGCACAGTGGCTCACGCCTGTCATCCTAGCCCTCTGGGAGACCAAGGCAGGCAGATTACTTGAGGCCAGGAGTTCAAGACCAGCCTGGTCAACATGGTAAAAACCCGTCTCTAGAAAAAATACAAAAATTAGCCAGGCATGGTGGTGCAGCCTACCTGGGAGGCTGAAGAATGAGAACTGCTTGTGCCCGGGAGGCAGAGGTTGTAGTGAGATGAGATCACGTCACTGCACTCCAGCCTGGGCAACAGAGCAAGACTCTGTCATAAATAAATAATTAAATAAATAAATAAAATAAAATCAACAAAGACTGGGAAGAATCCTCATATACAAACAAAAACAATGAACCTAAATGTATTTCAAATGAACAATTCTGAAACTTTCTGTGTGCTGGACTGAGCAAAGGAGTAAATGTATTAAAGATGTTAGGAGGCCGGGCGCGGTGGCTCACGCCACAGCATGCCCAGCACTTTGAGGGCCGAGGCGGGTGGATCACGAGGTCAAGAGATCAAGACGATCCTGGTCAACATGGTGAAACTCCGTCTCTACTAAAAATACAATAATTAGCTGGGCATGGTGGCGCATGTCTGTAGTCCCAGCTACTCGGGAGGCTGAGGCAGGAAAATTGCTTGAACGCAGGAGGCGGAGGTTGCAGTGAGCCGAGATCATGCCATTGCACTCCAGCCTGGGTGACAAAAAGGAAGAAACCCCTCAAAAAAAAAAAAAAAAAAGATGTTAGGAGCCAGATTTCCCCCATTGGAGAAGAGAGTTACAATATGGAACTGCAAGTTTGGCAACCACTAGAATAGGACAGCAGCATGAAAGATTCTTCCTCAGGGCTTCCAGAAGGAATCAACTCTCCCAATGTCTTGATCTTGGGTTTCTGGCCTCTAGAACTGTGAGAGAATACATTTCTGTTGTTTAAAATAGAAAGAGAGAGCTGGGGAGGAAGAAAGGAAGGCAAGCAAGCCAGCTAGGGAGAATCCTTTGGTGTTGGAATAGAATTGAAAATGTGAAGTTGTTCTCTTAAATATATATATACACAAAAGAGAAAACTAAATAGATTGATTTTAAAACATATATTTATATACAGAAATAGATGCATGTGTTTGTGTATATGTGCCTGTGTGTATGGTGTGTATGTGTGTTTCTAGCTGTACACATGGGAAGAGCCTAGAAGCAATGCCATCTCAGTGGGAATGATCACACCTGTGTCTCATGGAAAAGAACCTTGCTCCTTGGAGAAGAGCCTAGGGCTGGGGTGGAGAAAGTGCAATGAAACCCGGAACATCTTGATGTGCCAGGAAATAAGAAAGTGCTCACAGGCTGGGCGGGGTGGCTCACGCCTGTAATCCCAGCACTTTGGGAAGCAGAGGAGGGCGGGTCATTTGAGGTCAAGATTTTGAGACCAGCCTGACGAACATGGTGAAACCCTCTCTCTACTAAAAATACCATTAAAAAAAAAAAAAAATAGCTGGTCATGGTGGCATGTGCCTGTAGTCCCAGCTACTTGAGAGACTGAGGCAGGAGAATTGGTTGAACTGGGAGGCGGAAGTTGCAGTGAGCTGAGATCGCACCACTGCACTCCAGCCTGGGCGACAGAGACTCTGTCTAAAAAATAAAATAAATAAAGTGCTAAAAAAATAATGGGGATATGTAAGGATATGGGAAACAGTTATTAGGATAAAATGCTGGGCAAAGTTGGGATGATTTAAGCATCAAAATAGATCATGGTAGTGATGGACCCACTGAATAAAATAAGAATCCTCGAGTTCACAATGGTAATAAATAAATGAATGGATAACAAGAAAAGCTCTTTCATTTTTTATTCTTTGTAGAGATGGGGTTTCACCATGTTGGCCAGGCTGGTCTCAAACTCCTGGGCTCCAGTAACCCTCCTAATAGCATGAGCCACTATTCCTGGCACAACTGTCTGTAAGTTTGAAACTATACCAGAATTAAAAGCTACCTCTCACAGGCTCACACACAGGCAAAACTAATACAAGATAAAAGGTCCCACTAAGTGCCCAGCATAAGGAGTGGAACAAGTCGCATGCCTGTGTGGCAGGTGACTTCCCCCAACACACTTAGCCTTCTTCCTTGCTAAGTGGCCCTGAATTTTAGTACCAGTAGATTTTTTAAAAATAGAACATGTAATACTTTAATTTTAAACATTAAAATTAAATAAAAGGCTGGGCATGTTGGCTCACGCCTGTAATCCTAACACTTTGGGAGGCCAAGGCAACTGGATCATCTTAGGTCAGAGTTCAAGACCAGCCTGGCCAACATAGCGAAACCCTATCTTTAAAAAAAAAAAAAATTAGCTGGGTGTGGTGGCGCACACCTATAATCCCAGCTACTCAGGAGGCCGAGGCAGGAGAATCACTTGAAATTGGGAGGCAGATGTTGCAGTGAGCTGAGATCCCCCCATTGCACTCCAGCCTGGGCAATAAGAGCAAAACTACTTCTCAAAAAATAAAATAAAATAAGAAAGTGTGTTCCGCTAAATAAGAAAAAAGTGAGTGTTGTTGAGTGAATCAGTGAATGGGGAGTGAATGAATAGACCGAACAGGTGAGTAAAATGAGAATGAACTGAGGCTTCCCCTCAGGTGCCAAGCCTTTTCATCTACAGTTCCCCTGCACCTGTAGCCATGCCCACTCAAGGGCGGGGGCTCAAGATGCCTTTTTTATGGCTGACCACACCTTGGCAGCCGGGCTGGCCAAAGTGCATTTTCTCAGGAGTCCAGGCCAGGGGATTCCTGCTACTTCCGCATTTCCATTGCCCCCACCTGCCCCGGTTCTTGAAGAAAGACACACCAGCATGCTGGGAAGGCAGTGTCAGCCTGGCAGCCAGGTGAGCCAGGTCCAGTGCCAGGCCTGTGCCTGGCTGGCCATGTGACTAGTGGTAAACATTTCACTTTTTAAGGCCTCAGTTTCCCTGTTTGCTCCTTTAAGCGGCTTGGCCAAATCCATGGTTCACAATCTTGGCTCACATTTAAATCAGGTGGGAACCTTTACAAAGTTCTGGGGCTCAGACTGCATCCAGACCAGCTAAGTCAGACTGTAGGGTGGGACCTGCGCATCCACAGTTTTTAGAGCTTTCCAGGCGACTTCAACGCATACCACGTTTGAGAGCCAGTGGGCTATGATCGCCATAGCTCCCTCCAGCATTTTTTTGGTTTTGTTTTGTTGTTGTTGTTTTGAGATGGAGTTTTGCTCTGCCGCCCAGTCTGGAGTGCAATGGCGCAATCTCGGCTCACTGTAACCTCCACCTCCCAGGTTCAAGCGATTCTCCTGTCTCAGCCTCCCGGGTAGCTGGGACAACAGATGCATGCCACCACACCTAGCTAATTTTTTGTATTTTAGTACAGACAGGGTTTCACCGAGTTGCCCAGGCTGGTCTCAAACTCCAGAGCTCAGCCAATCCACCTGCCTTGGCTTCCCAAAGTGCTAGGGTTATAGGTGTGAGCCACTGTGCCCGGCCAGATCTCTCCAGCTTTTTGATGCTGAGGCCTACCCTGATGCTCCGTCTGTTTGCCCCGTCTTTTGTCACTGGAGGGTTAAATGAAATGTGCGCGTCACCAGAACATCTGGGTTCCTATCCTTGCACCTCCTCCTGTCTTCAGCCTGCCTTTGAGGCAGTAGCCTCACCAGGACTTTGACCAGCCCCACCCATTCTTCACTGAACCTCTTGCTCCAGCTTCTGCCTCTTCCATTTTGATGTCTAGAATCAGGGGATCCAGGATCATCACCAAGGCCACCTTCCCAGGTATGGAGGGGTCTTCCTGCTTCTTTCTTGTCACGCACAGCTGCTGAGGAAGGGGCTGGGAGAAAAGAGCAAAATGGAGAGAAGGAAGAGTCCATTCAAACCGAGAAACAAAATGTTTGGTTTGTCTTATCTTTTTTTTTTTTTTTTTTTTTAGATGGGGTTTCACCATGTTGGTCAGGCTGGTCTTGAACTCCCGACCTCAGGTGATCTGCCCGCCTTGGCCTCCAAAGTGCTTGGATTACAGGCGTAAGCCACCGTGCCCGGCCATTTTTTTTTTTTTTTTTGTCTTACCCTTGATGTGGAAGCTAGCAACCTTTTCCAAGGAGAGCCTGGCCCCTTCTAGGGTCTGGCTGGGTTCCTGCTGCGCCTCTGAGGCCTCTCCTCCAAAGGGCACCGTTCCCTTGGGTGAGTACTACTGGCCTGCCTGAGAAGGGAGTATGGAGCCTTGAACTTCAGAACCTCCCTTCACTTGCAATTCATGTAACACACCGGAGCTTCCATTTCCCTATCTGTAAAATAAATGACCCTGCGCTGTCTCACCGGGCTGACAAGAACACACTGTTCTTGCATTGCAGACAGATGTGCTGAGGCTTTAGAAAGTGCTTTTTATTTGGCTGGGAGCTTGTGAATAAATGCGAGAGAGGCTGCACATCTGACAGACTATAGAGGCGACTCATGGCTGAACCGGAACAGGACATCGGGGAGAAGCCAGCAGGTGAGTCTGGGAGTCCTGTTCCCGACATGGTCCTCAAGGAACATGAGACAGTGGGCTGGGGAAGGCTGGAACAGGGGTGACGCTGTGGCCAGCAGTGCCCCATGGCCTCCCCTGCTCTGCCAGTGGGGTAGTGAAACCCAGCGCAACTAGATCACAGGTCCTTGCAGAAGGAAGCAAGTGTCCATAGCTACAGTAAATAATAATAGCAGCCAGCTATTACTGGTGCTCACCACTGCTGGGAAGTCGTACCTTCTGTGTACTTTCTCACTGACTTCTTACAGTCTTGTGAGGTAGGATTGTTAACCCCATTTTCCAGATCAGAGAGGTTATGTAACTTGCTTAAGGTGTCAAAGCTACTAAGTGGCAGAGGAATTCAGACCCAAATCTGCCTGAGTGCAAAGGGCATGCTTTCTGACCTCCATGAGACCCTGTCCATTCACAGAGCTGACACATTAATCACAGAATAAAATGCTTTCAGACGTAGTGGACTGGGCAGGGCAAGTTCTCAGGCTGTACTGGGTGAGTTAGCCAGGCAGGAAGGCCTCATTTCAGGCCAGGTACTGGTATCTGCATCAGGTATCGGCATCAGGTCAGGTATTGGCAGGTGGGCTGGGGCCAAACTCCCCAGGGGCTGCCTGAGAAGGGGCCACAGCCCTGAGCTGACTCCAGGGCCCGAAATTGAAAGGCAAAGAGAAGACTGCAGATCCCCATTCACTAGGGGAGGGGACATTATTGCTGTCCTGGGAGGGGGCTGAGTTGGGCAGGAGCATCTCCTCTCCTTAGAGGCATTTGGCAGGGTGGCACGAACAGGGCTGACTTCATGAGGCTGTGATCAGTGCCCTTGCCCAGGGCCCTGCATTCAGAAAGGCCCCGGGCTTGGGGTTCAATGTTCTGTGATTGTGGACTTGAAATGTGTCATAATTTTAGCCTTGAACTTGTTTTGTAAGTGGCGTCAGATGAGACAGTGAAGCATGCGCCGGGGTTAGGAGTTGGAGCCTCAGCTCATGCGTGTGGTCTCCACGCCCAGACCAGCCCCACCACTGCTGTCATCCTCTGCCAGAGTTCCTCATTCCACTGTCACCTTTGTCCCCCTCGGGAGCTCAGGCAAAACAAGGATCAGAAGTGGAGGCGTGGCAGGCAGCCCTGGACTCTCTCACCCACCCCCATCCAGGTAGTTGGTGCGTTCAAGTGGGGAGGTCACAATCCCTCGGGCGTCGCCCATTTGCCAGGGGTTGGAGCCGAGGCTTGCGAGAAGAGGAAACTGGATTCCTCTTCATTTTCCTTTTGCACTCGGCTCTGCAAATTATATAGTTGGCCCTGGTCACATTCATGTCCGTCCATTTACCAACCTGAGCAAGTTACTTCCCCTTTAAGCCTCAATTTTCCTGTCTGAAAAGGAAAGGAATAATGTCCATATCCCACAGGATTCTTATTCATTTATTTATTTATTTATTTATTTATTTGTTTATTTTTTTGAGACGGAGTTTCGCTCTTGTTACCCAGGCTGGAGTGCAATGGCGCGATCTCGGCTCACCGCAACCTCCGCCTCCTGGGTTCAGGCAATTCTCCTGCCTCAGCCTCCTGAGTAGCTGGGATTACAGGCACGCGCCACCATGCCCAGCTAATTTTTTGTAGTTTTAGTAGAGACGGGGCTTCACCATGTTGACCAGGATGGTCTCAATCTCTTGACCTCATGATCCACCCGCCTCGGCCTCCCAAAGTGCTGGGATTACAGGCTTGAGCCACCGCGCCCGGCCTCATTTATTTATTTTTTTGAGATGGAGTCTCACTTCTTTGCCCAGGTTGGAATGCAATGGCGTGATCTGGGGTCACTGCAACCTCCGCCTCGCGGATTCAAACAATTCTCCTGCCTCAGCCTCCCGGGTAGCTGGGATTACAGGCAGGCTCCACAACACCCAGCTGATTTTTGTATTTTTAGTAGAGACAGGGTTTCACCATATTGGTCAGACTGGTCTCGAAATCCTGACCTCATGATCCACCTGCCTCGGCCTCCCAAAGTGCTGGGATTACAGGCATGAGCCACCGAGCCTGGCCCCCCACACATTCTTTTGGGAACAGTGAAGATTTTCTTTTTTTCCAAAATACAAATCTGATTATGGCAGCTCTCTGCTAAAAACTAAAATGGCGGGCTGGGTGCGGTGGCTCACGCCTATAATCCAAGCACTTTGGAGGCCAAGGCGGGCGGATCACCTGAGGTCGGGAGTTCAAGACCAGCCTGACCAACATAGTGAAACCCCGTCTTACAAAAAAAAAATTAAAAAAAATAATTTTTTAAAAAGAAAAAAAAAACTAAAATAGCAAGCTTGGTGGTGTTTTAGGACAAAGACCACAAACTTTCCTCTAGACAAACACTGCCCAATAGAAATGTAATGCAAGCCCTACATGTAATTTAAAATTGCTAGTAGCCACATTTCAAAAAGTAAAATCAGGTAAAACTAATTTTAATAATATACTCTCCCCACTATATACAAATCATATCAACATATAAGTATGAACATTTTTTAATTGCCTCCAAAATCCAAGGTATATTTCACACTCATTGTGTATGTTACCTCATACAACCAGGAGCTACGTAATTGGACTAACCAGCCCCTGCCTAACACTCATTCCCTCCAGGCTCTCGGCCCTGCAGTCATGTTGAACTCTCTACAGGGCCCTACTGAAAGCTCTTCACCTCCTCTGCCCTCTGGATCTAGTTAAGCCTATTCATCCTTCACATGTCAGCTCAAATGTCAACCTTGACGGAGGCCTCCCGTGACCCCTAACATGGCTCAAATGTCAACCTTGACGGAGGTCTCCCGTGACCCCTAACGTGCTTTCAAAGAATTGTATATTTCACAGTCACCATGCCCCCCACAACTGTGATTTCCCATTTATTAACATCTGTCTCTTCTGCTGGCCTGCAAACTCCAGGGGGACAGAGACATCTTTGGGGTTTTTGATCATGAGTTCCCCAGGGCTTAGCCCAGTGCCTGGTGCACAGCAGGCTTTCAACATGTTCTGGGGATATTGTAAGAAAGAAAGAAGTACCCAAAAGGCCTGGCATATGCAAAGCACTCTAAATATTCACTCCTTTCCCTTCCCTCTGGGTGAGAACATTTCTCCTTATAAAGGCACCCTCCTAACTGTGTCTCTGCTAGAGAACTGAAGACATAAAGCACTCTGTGCCAAAAATATTTAAGTAAAAACTTGAGCTAAGCACAGAGATTATAAATATTTCTTCCCCAGATTACGCACCATTTAAAAATACTGCCTCAGCTCCTTTTCATGATTTGAGTGGTGATTAAAGAAAATTACTCTTCAAGACTGAAAGTAATTGCTGCCCTTTTCCTGACTTGCCTTTTCCCTTGAGAAGGGGAGGATAAGCTGGAGGGCAGGAAGTGGAAGTGGGGCACCTGTGTCCTTTGGCAGACAGCCAACTGGAGAGGTCCTGCTGCTTCTCAGTTCTCTCCTAATTCTTTCCCAGGTGAAGATAAACAAGAAGGCACAAATCCTCACTTGCCAATGGACCTGAGTGATAACAACAAACCCAGTGACACCTGTCTAGGTGAAGAGTCGGCCCCTATGTGACCATGTTGCAAGGCCAAACCGACCATCTGGTTTTTCTTTGGACTTTTAGTTCGTTCTGCATCTTCTCAGGACAGTTAAGTTGGAATACAGTGCCGCTGTCCTGAGATGGTAGAATTATCCTATTTCTGGAGGAGTGGGGGCGGTGGGGAGGAATCTCAAGAGCGATTTGCTCCTCTGCACAACAGCTTCTTTAAGGATACCAGGGCCCCTGGGCTACACATTTCCCTGAAGCTTTCCAGATAAGCAACAAAGTATGAGCCACTGCTATGTACTGCCTAAGGGTGCTGTGTTTAAATATCCATTGCATACTTTAAATCCTTGGCTGGCTTAAAGCGGCAAACTTTCTGTTTCAGTGGATAGAATGGGGGCATGTCTCCTAGAGCTTGCCCAGTGCTCCAAGAAAAGCAGCCTCAGCTAATGCAAAGTGTGTATGTGCCCATGAAAGCTCCATGTCTACTTAACAGTTTTTAGGATTATTTATGCTATCATAATATATATGAAAATCTCTAACGGGTATTTTGTTTCCTTTACAAACCGTATTTTGAATTTATGGGTGATTTAGAGCTGGTGCTTAAAGTCAGAATTCAGAGCCCCAAAGAAAATGACTTCATTGAAATTGAACTGAAGAGACAAGAACTGAGTTACCAAAACTTACTAAAAGTGAGTTGCTGTGAACTGGGGATTAATCCAGAGCAAGTGGAGAAGATCAGAAAGCTACCAAACACCCTGCTCAGAAAGGTGAGGTTTGTGAGTTTCTAAATGCAGAGCCACAGTGGGTGACATCATGTTTGCTGGAGCCAACCGTGTACCTTTTGCATTTCATGACACCAGAAATCCTGGCTACGGAATGGCCAAACATAGTAGGTAGGTCATAGATTTGCACACCTAATCCATAAACCTTTTAAAAACCTGTAAATGGGCCAGGTGTGTTGGCTCACGCCTGTAATCCCAACACTTTGGGAGGCTGAGGTGGGTAGATCACAAGGTCGAGAGATCGAGACCATCCTGGCCAGCATGGTGAAACCCTGTCTCTACCAAAAGTACAAAAATTAGCTCGGCATGGCAGCGCGTGCCTGTAATCCCAGCTACTCAGGAGGCTGAGGCAGGAGAATCGCTTGAACTTGGGGAGATGGGAGGCGGAGGTTGCAGTGTGCCAAGATGGCACCACTGCACTCCAGCCTGGTGACAGAGCTAGACTCCATCTCCCCCCTCCCCGCCCCAAAAAAAACTGAACGACAAGTGACTCCCCAATTTAGGACTCTAGTTCAGTACTTTTGGCTCCACCAATCTCTGCAAAACTGACTGGTTAATAAAAAATGGCGTGGTCCTCAGGAAAGAAAACACAAACCCACCCTTATTTGCTTAGCAAAGGATGGGTTTGCTAAGTACTTGAAATCTCAGGAAACAAAGATCGTTTTGCATTTTTATATATTTCCCAGATTCAAAATACAGGTATTTTTAATTTTGGAAAGGAAATCTTATTTGGAAAATTTTTTTTTTTTTTTTTGAGACGGAGTTTCGCTCTCGTTACCCAGGCTGGAGCGCAATGGCGCGATCTCGGCTCACCGCAGCCTCCGCCTCCTGGGTTCAGGCAATTCTCCTGCCTCAGCCTCCTGAGTAGCTGGGATTACAGGCACATGCCACCATGCCCAGCTGATTTTTTTTTTTTTTTTTTTTAGTAGAGACGGGGTTTCACCATGTTGTCCAGGATGGTCTCGATCTCTTGACCTTGTGATCCACCCGCCTCAGCCTCCCAAAGTGCTGGGATTACAGGCGTGAGCCACCGCGCCCGGCCTTGGAAAATATTTTTTAAGCTTTCAAAATTCTTTTGGCAACTTTTAATTTTTTTTGAGACAGGGTCTCACTGTCATCCACACTGGAATGTAATGGCATGATCACAGCCCACTGGAGCCTCGAAATCCTCAGCTCAAGCCACCCTCCCATCTTAGCCTCTAGAGTAGCTAGGACTACAGGTGCACACCATCACAGTCTGCTAATTTTTAAATTTTTTTAGAAATGGGTCTTGCTATATTGCCCAGGCTGTTGTTCTCAAGCCCCTGACCTCAGCTTCCTAAGTGCTGGGATAACAGGTGTGCCTTTGGCAATTTTTTTTTTTTTTTTTTTTTCAGTTTGCTCGGAGGGCAAAATCAATTCTTTGTTTTGGCTGATAGTGTATATTCTTTGTAAACTAACACGTCAAGGGATGATCCCACTTTCCAGATGCCTTAAAAACAAACACCTGCTGGGTGTGGTGTCTCATGCCTGTAATCCCAGCACTTTGGGAGGCCAAGGTGGGCAGATTACTTGAGCTCAAGAATTTGAGACCAGCCTGGGCACATGGTGACACCCTCTCTACAAAAAGATACAAAAATTAGCTGGGTGTGGTGGACTTGGGAGGCTGTGGTGGAAGTGGAAGGATTGCTTGAGCCCAGAAAGTTGAAGCTGCAGCGAGCTGTGATTGCATCACTGCATTCCAAGATGGGTGACGTAGCGAGAGCCTGTCTCCAAAATAAATAAATAAATAAATAACCGAAATATCTTATGGGGTCCAGACATAGTGGCTCATGCCTGTAATGCCAGCACTTTGGGAGGTCAAGGTGGGCAGATCACCTAAGGTCAGGAGTTCAAGACCAGCCTGACCAACATGGTGAAATCCCATTTCTACTAAAAATACAAAAATTAGCGAGGCATGATGGCAGGTGTCTGTAATCCCAGCTATTCGGGAGGCTGAGGCAGGAGAATCGCTTGAACCTGGGAGGTGGAGGTTGCAGTGAGCCGAGATCATGCCATTGCACTCCAGCCTCCTTGGTGACAGGACTAAGACCCTCTCTAAAAAAAAAAACAAAAACAAAAACTTAAGGGTTCAGAACCCAAAATGCTGAGCAATACTAAACCTTTTAAATACATTCATATGTATTAAGCATGATATAATTTCTTTTCCATATTAAGGACCAAGACATTCGAAGACTGCGGGACTTTCAAGAAGTAGAACTCATTTTAATGAAAAATGGAAGCTCTGAATTGACAGAGTATATACCATCTCTGACAGAAAGACCCTGCTACAATAGCAAAGCTGCAAAAATGACTTATTAAATAATCCCAGGAATGGCCGGTAATGGTGGCTCACACCTGTAATCCCAGCACTTTAGGAAGCCAAGGCAGGCGAAGCCCCTGGGGTCAAGAGTTCTAGACCAGCCTGGCTAACATAGTGAAACCCGTCTCTACTAAAAAAATAGAAATATTAACTGGGTTTGGTGGCACACACCTGTAGTCCCAGTTACTTGGGAAGCTGAGGCAGGGTAATCACTTGAACCCGGGAGGCGGTGGTTGCAGTGAGCTGAGATTGTGCCATTGCACTCCAGCCTGGGCAACAGAGAAAGACTCTGTCTCTTGAAATAAATAATCCCAGGAATAAAAAAAACCAAATTATTTTGTAAATAATGAAGTCTGGATGCATGTTAACAGTTTGGCTAACTTCATGTCTGAACTGTGAGAAATGTTTCCTCACTTCCAAACTCTCCGGGCTGAGAGAAGGTCGGTGTTTTGACAAACAGCTATAAAACAAAATTGCAAGGTACAATTTTGGTACCACGGACAGTTTATTTTGTCGAGTTGTGCCCTAATCCTGATGAGTATATGTGTCCCTTACGAGATTGTCAGGCCAGGTGTGGTGGTTCATGCCTGTAATCCCAGCACTTCAGGAGGCTGAGGCAGGAGAATCGCTTGAACCCAGGAGGCAGAGGTTGCAGTGAGCTGAGATCGTGCCACTGCACTCCAGCCTGGATGACAGAGCAAGACTCCGTCTCAGAGAAGGAAAAAAAAAAAAAAAAAAAACAAAAGCTGAGTGTCGTGGCTCATGCCTGTAATCCCAGTACTTTGAGAGGCTGACGCGGGTGGATCACGAGGTCAGTTCAAGACCATACTGGCCAACATGATGAAACCCCATCTCTATTAAAAATATAAAAATTAGCCAGGTGGAGAGAGCTGGAGCTGCACTTATTTTGTTCTTGGTGTAAAGCTATCAGTTACTCCATGGCACGTAGGAGCACTCAGGATGTGTTGGATGAACTCACAGCCAAGCCTTAGCTCATACTGAGGGGATCCAAGTCTCACCTGGCAGCATAGCTGAGAAGTAACAAGACTACTGTAAAATGACATAGGGTCTTAGTTACATGAATTCTATGAATTTGCAAGTGCAATTCAAATTTCACTTTCCTCTTTTTAAACAATAAACATTTTTGTTAACACTTCATGGTACCCCTACTAAGATCAGAACAAGGCCAAAGCAGCCACCTCTCTGAGGTGATAATCTAACTTGAGCCAAGGGAAGGAGTACAGCACGGTCCACCAACTTTCCTTCCCAGAATGGCATGAATCTGAGAAAAGCTTCTTTGGAAGCTGCTTAAATAGGAAGACAAAAGCATCGGCTCCCTGGCTGGCAGCCAAGTAAAAATTATGTTAAGATGAAAATATCACACAGAAAACATACATTTAGGTCTTGCTTTCTAGCTTTTTAAGAACTACAATTAAGACCTTAAATTTGAAGGCTGGGCACAGTGGCTCACTTTGGGAGGCCAAAGCATGCCCGATTATTTGAGTTCAGGAGTTCGAGACCAGCCTGGCCAACATGGTGAAACCCCATCTCTACTAAAAATACAAAAAAATGAGCCAGGTGTGGTAGCACACACCTGTTAATACCAGCTACTGGGAAGGCCGAGGCATGAGAATTGCTTGAACCCAGGAGGAGGAGATTGCAGTGAAGTGAGATCATGCCACTGCACTCCAGCCTGGGTGATAGTGACAGTGTCTCAAAAAACAAAAAAAAACTTAAATTGGGCCCTCAAGAAACAGCATCTTTAGATTTGACATTCATTGAAGGATTTTATGAAATATACTAATATAGTTTATATATCAATTAGTAACTACATACACGAAGACATTTTCCCATTATTTTTATTTAAGAAATATCGTACATACAAAAGCACATAAACATACAGCTTAAAAAAGAAAATGCCCACAGAGCTTCAGAAATAGCGCCTCACCAGTTCCTCTGAAGACCCCTCTCTGCCCTCGTCATCACCTCTCCCTTCATCAAAACAGCTATCATTTCCTTTTCTCATGTATTTTGACAGCCTGTTTTTGGACTTTCATCGAAATGGAACCACAGTGGATGTATTCTTCCATGACTTGCTTTTTCTGACCCCTTGATTGTTTAGTTTTGTCCATGTTCACATGCAGGGCTGCAGTCAGTTTCACTTCTGTGGAATTCCACTGTTGGAATATACCACAGTATTTATCCAACACACTGCTGGTGGACAGCTGGGGTCTTCCCAGGTTTTTTCTTCTTGTCTTCCTATGACACGCAATGCTATTGGGACATTCTTACATCCATCCCCTGGTACTCATGTATAAGAGTTTCTCTAGGGTATGCATCCGGGAGTAAATGGCTACGAGAGAGGTTATGGCACATGCACTTAGGCCAAACTGTTTCCCATTTCCCAAAGTTGTTGTTTCTAAACATTCTTAAATCTGTTCACAAATGATCTATCTGGAATGGCTGAGGGGAAGAAACAGATCAGCTATGAAACTCTTGAATTTTTAAAATAGTAAATTCAAAATTCTGATACAACAATGAAAAATACAATTTACTTCTCTGCTTTGGCTTACTTGAAATGTACTTTTAAAAACTACAGGTTCAACTGAAAAGTGCTGTCTCCTTTATCTCAAAATAAATGTTTTTAAATATTACCAGGTGAAAACAGTAAGACTCAGAACATATGGATATACCATCATATATTTTACAGGATCTATACATATATGTTTATATTTCCTCCCACCTTCCCACAAAAAAACAAAACAAACAAACAAAAAAACTTGAAAACTGGAAGAACTGTTAAACAGAAGTAGCTCCTGGAGATTAAGAGAGGGTAGGAGTAGGAGACATAGATCACTAAACACTTTTTAAAAAACCATATGCAACATTACAATTGTAATACAAAATTTCAGAAGTAGATCTGGGGTTCTTTCACAACTAAAAAAATCCCTCAAGAGATCAAACTTGAAAACCCACCCTGAAGTCCTATCACACAGAATCATATGCACAGTAACTCCAAGTGTTTTTTGTTTCATGCACATAACAGATGTTTAAGAACACATTCACATAGCCCATCCGCAATGCATTTTTAAAAACAGAATGGACGACGGCTCAGAGAATTTCCACCATAAAAATTTTCAGTTCTTACAACTCTGAAAACTTTAATCAGAAGGTGGCTGAGCTCAACCAATATGCGATCCAAGTGTTCCCAGACCTCAGAAATAACGTTGGTTATCCTCTGTGACGCTAACTATATTTAAGAAACCAGAGTACCTAAGGAGAGGGGATAAAAATAGCTGAGCAATATGACTAGGTTATTACCAGCTCAAGATCAAGAAAACAAGGACGGTTCATCCCAAATTGAAAAATGGACTGTTTGAAGGGGATGGAAAAAAAAAAAAAAAACGTTTCAACAAAAAGGGGCATGGTATATATACACACACACACACACACACACACACAATCTCTACATTCCAGAGGAGAGGCTGTCTTGAGCAGCAGACTGCTCCTGAGAGGCTCAATGGAAATTAAACTATTGGACCAGTGCTATGTAGTTTGATGGCTGACATAAGTATACCCAACTTGTTTCATAAACTGTTATTTAAGAAGTCTTTGTCTTTTAGAGATACATGCTGAATTATTTACAGATTAAATGGTATATCTGAGACTTACTCGAAAATAATAGAGGGCAGAGGATACAAATACAATCACTCATGAAGTAAGAGTGGCCATGGGTCTTGTTGGTGATGAATTAACAGAGGGTAATTATACTGCTCCACTTGTGTGTCTTTAAATTTCCAAAATAAAGTTGCTCTTTTTTTTTTTTAAAGACCAACTGATTACAGATTTCAAACTTACCAATCTGATTAATTAAAACTGGTTTGCTCCCCTTAAAGACTTTCCAAATAGAAAATATACACTCACCAACTAGTAACTTTTTGGTGTGCATGGCAGAAATGTTTATTTCTTCTAGTGAATTGGTTTCAATATTGTTGTATTCTTATGAGATGGTTGACAATAATCAGTTCCTCTTCATCCATATCAATTTTGGGTATAAAACTCAACTTCTAGGTCTCTCTTCATGACTAAAGACACGCCTTAGTCATGGATGCCCTGAGGAGGCGGGTCCTCCTTCCCCCGAAGTTACCCAAATCCCAGGTAACTTCAATAGTTATAATAGAGCTAAGTGTCCACAGAGGAAGCCTTTTCATATGAGCTCATTTACTGTACTTCATTTAAGTTAGATGCTGATTCTAGATGAGGCAGAGCAGAACAAATCTGTCATTTTAATAACTTCCTAAGTTTTTTTTAATACTTAAAAAATCTATTAACAGAGCATGGTTTAAAAACGATCACTCCTTTGCTGCTACAACCACAATCTTGTCAAACTATACAAAGCAGGGCCTGGGAGGTAGCTTTGTGTTTGTTAGATTTCATTTCCCATTTTATCTTAATCCTCATGTGAATCATCTCTTAAAAATTCTGAAAACCCACTCATCTATTGCTGCATCTCCAGCATCAGCTAGGGAGCTAGCAGGACTCTGTCTCCACAGCATTTTTCCACAGAGAGCCTCTAAAGTGGTGGCTTCATTATTTTTCAAAGTTTAGTGGAAGAGATCTTTGTAAATTCTTTTAATAATTCATTATGCCTTTTAGAATGAACACAGTGGCTTAACAGTTAGGCACTGGACTATGAGGCAGCGACCTAGCAACTCCATAAACACGAAGCCACAGGACCCTCCCTGGGTAAGCCATTTAACACA
>NW_022436952.1:8870998-8875998 GCF_009761245.1 Sapajus apella | reverse complement strand
TTACTAAATTTCATGTCATCATCATTACAATTTTAGGACTAAAGGTAAGCAATTTCGGGCATCTTTTTGCTCTAGCCAGAAGTTACACAAATCTGCCTGTTTTTAGTAAGGCCAGTGTCATTTACTGCTCAACTTTGATTTCAAGTAGTTATGAAGGTTAGCTAGCTTTTATCCCTAAGAACCAACCCATCTATTTTAAGTGGCACAAATGATAACACAGAATAGGGCAACTAAAGCTAATAATAGGAAATGTAAAACAAGAAACTTTCTCAAAATAAAAAGTCTTGATTTGACTTGAGAGTCATACCTGGCTCTTGAGAGTTGACCTCTCAACCCCCCAAAAAAACATTACACAGAAAGTCTTGCAAAAAGATTGGGCAAAACATTCTTAAAACTAATGTTAAATCAGTAACCCTTTGTAGCAATTGCCTTTTGAATCACAGAAGCAATTTCTCAACTTGAATGGCAAACACTAGAGCATCTGGCAGTAAAGCAAATTTTTCTTATTTTTCAGTATTTTCCCACATTATAGAAAAGGCCAATATATGTTAAATATTCCAAAAACAGTGTGCTTATTTTAAGAAACTAAAAGCAGAGACCAAAAAATATGTCCATGGTTTCTGCTGCTAGATCTAGCTCAGTCTAGAGGAAAAACAAAAAACAGGACAGTTCTATTAAAGGATGTAATAAACAAGCAACACATAAAATACTAGTATAATAAACCTAAAAAAACAGCACATACATTATGCTGGTGATTAAACATGGAGACAGACAGGCAGAATGAAATGAAAAACGGAGAGCTGAGAAAATCAGAAATAGGCCCCTTCTCTCATTCCTAAAACCATGGAAAGCACAACAGCTCATTCAATACAAAATTGAAGACACTAAAAGAATCTGAAGAACACAAAATTCAGAAAGGAGACCCTGATGGTTAAAAAAATTATCTTCCAATAAAGGCCAAGTCTGATGAGAATATTCTTGTGAAAACATGTCACACAAAATTAAGAAGTCCATTAATAGTGTCAACAGCACAAATCAGCTATTGGGATGGCACAAAAAAAAAAAAAAAAAAAAAAAAAAGAAAAAAGAAAAACGGGAAAGAGCATGTTGACTCCATTAAAAGAAGGTTAAGACACATGTAAGGTATTCAAGGTCTGGAGATTTAGATGTTAAGTACTGATTTAAATGAATGCTATAAATGAAGACTAAAGCAACAATGTACACTTACTTTATAAGACATATTATGAAACACTGCAGTGGGTTAAAAAAAAGTAGCAAATAACCAAGGTAATGTAATAAGTCCTGCAGCCTAATAACCCTGAAAGGTAATATAATACTTATAAGAATCTACATGAAAAATCTCCAGGTTGTCAACTGAAAGATGAGGTTTAACATGTTCTAAGAAAATACCAAGTAAACTATCATTCTCATAAATCTAAGTAGGAGAGGGGGAAAAGAATGCCTGTCTCCTCTGAATGGTGTTCCTCAAAGTGAAAAGGAGTATGTATGAAACGGAACTCTGCCTGTGTCTGGAGAAAAGTGAGTGGGCAATTAGGGTGTGAAAACAGTTTCTTATAAACTAACCTTTCTCCTTGGATTTTCTCTCTTGTTCTCTGTCCCGACTTTTGCTCCTGTGCTTATATGACTTTCGATCCCGGCTTTTTGATCTTCTTCGATCCCGACTTCGAGATCTATGTTTTCTTTCTGATCGATCATGGCTTCTGCTTCGTCGCCGATCTCTACTTCTTAATAATTTAAAAAACAAAGACAACTTCAGCCAGCATTACAGTGAGTAAAGGCCTTGAATTAATAGCATCTGCTATCAATAACAAGACTTAAGCAAAACAGGCTTACCAAGCAAATGAACAGAACTACTAAAACATATTTACGTTAGAAATCTTTTTTTTTTTTTGAGACGGAGTTTCGCTCTTGTTACGCAGGCTGGAGTGCAATGGCGCCATCTCGGCTCACCGCAACCCCTGCTTCCTGGGTTCAGGCAATTCTCCTGCCTCAGCCTCCTGAGTAGCTGGGACTACAGGCATGCGCCACCATGCCCAGCTGATTTTTTGTAGTTTTAGTAGAGACAGGGTTTCACCATGTTGACCAGGATGGTCTCAATCTCTTGACCTCGTGATCCACCCGCCTCGGCCTCCCAAAGTGCTGGGATTACAGGCGTGAGCCACCGCGCCCAGCCACATTAGAAATCTTAAGAACTGAAAATTATTGAAAATCTTTCTAAATTCAGTTTATCTCCAATAGGCTAAGATAGTTATCACTGTGCTCTTTAAGGCTCTTTAATTTGTAATTTTAATTAAAACAGTATGGCTAATTTCATATTTCTTGGAATCAGCAAGATAAGCACTTAAGAGACCATCAGGTATTCTGACTTTGTAAAAAGATTGTGTGAAATTTCCTAGACGGGTGGGAAATATCACAGAAGTTGCCCTGAAGATGGAACTATTTATTCACCGATTCAGCTCTCACAACCCATCCCATCACTTAAAGATGCTTAAGAGTTTTCCCAAGTACCATCCCAAGGAATAATACTGGTAATTACTATTGTTTCTGAACACTCATTATGAGCTGGACATCAGTCTCAGGTGTTCCATATATACCTGCTTCGCCTTCTTTCTCTACTTCGTGACCTTTTGTGGTCCCGAGACCTGCTGCATCTTCGGTCTGAAGTTCGGCTTGAGTGCCTACTTCGTGAACGACTTCTCTTTCTTCTTTCTCTGTCACGAGCCCTTTCTTTTTCTCTTTCTTCTTCTTCCCTTCGTCTTTTCCTTTCTCTTTCTTCCCTTTCTCTCTCTCGTTCTTTTTCTCTTTCTTCTCTTTCTTGCTTTTCCTTTTTTAGACGTTCATCCCGATCAGGTTCTTCGGTTCTCTTCCTTAACTTTTCCTATAAAAATCAAGTTGGATTTTTATACAACTATAGCCTTAAAGCATTGTTAACAATGGTCAACTAATGTGAAGTAACCTGTAGATGAACTTATGGAATTGATACCCTCAAGAGCAATGCAGGCATTCTAACACCATGTATACGCACAGGATACCATGATTTGACTAAATCCTCAGGAATATTCTTCCCAAATCTGGCATGTGAGAGTTACAAAAACTAACTGTTTTCATAGTTTGATAAACAGCAAACATTTACAGGAACTTACAATGCTTCAAACAATTACACACTGGAAAATATCAATGAGAAGATCATATCTCTACTTAAGCCATATTACAATATAGTTATTTTTATCTATAGCTAAAATACCTTTAAAAAAAAAATAGCTAAAATGTATCTTTAGAAGAAACTTACACTGGCCAAGCGCAGTGGCTCAGCACTTTGGGAGGCCGAGGAGGGCAGATCACCTTAATTCAGGAGTCAAGACCAGCCTGGCCAACATGGCAAAACTCCACCTCTACTAAAAAAATACAAAAATTAGCAGGGCATGGTGGTGCACACCTGCAATCACAGCTACTTGGAAGGCTGAGGCATGAGAACTGCTTGAACCCCAAAGGTGGAGGTTGCAGTGAGCCAAGATCATGCCACTGCACTCCAGCCTGGTGACAGAGCAAGACAGTCTTAAACAAAATATTAGCTGGGCGTGGTGGCGCATGCCTGTAGTCCCTGCTACTTAGGAGGCTGAAGCATGAGAATTGCTTAAACCAGGAAATGGAGGTTGTAGTGAGCTGAGATCACATCACTGCACTCTAGGTGACAAAGCGAGAATTTGTCTCAAAAACAAACAAACAAATCTTACTTTTAACTCTTCTACAGTAGCTTTAATTTTGGCATAGCCCATGTGTTGTTTGCCCATCAAATGGTCATCTACCCGGGACTGGGCATCCCCTACTATCAAAAAGGCTCCACACACTTCACAAACTTCCATTTGTTTCTCTTGTGCGGCAAAACTTTCAATTGTCTGAAATGATAAATCAGTTAACATAAGAACATCTGAGGAAGAGAAATCTGAAGAAAGTACTCAACATTTAGAAAAGATTTCCAATGTGTGTGAATTGCTCCTTTCCATTTCCCCAGAGCAGTAATATTGAGCTACAAGTGGTCAACTTTTAGAGAAGGATGTAAGACAATACTAACTTGCTGAATCATCCAAGAAAAATGCCGAGACCCACTGTTCAACATCCACATCACCTTAAAAAATTTAAACCACCTTTCAGAAAGCCATCTACTTTAATATGAATTCGCTACTTGCTTAGGTTCAAGGGATATGATGTCCATACACAAAACTAATTAAGGAGCTGAGCTCACTAACTATAATCTGAACATATCCTATTCATTATGGAGGAACCAATGACCAATCATATTCGGCAATCAATAATATCTGAAACAGATATGTTCTATTCTCCAGTTAAATGAATGAACTAAGAGTGTATTAATTTTTAACAAAGATATAAGCATGTACTGAGTAATTTATTACAACAAAAATGAGAATAAAACCCAGGTTCATGAAAATTTATGATTTACGGCAGTGATTGCCAAGCCAACAAACAGAAAGACCTCTTTTCCTAACATTTTATTGGGACATAACCATGCCCATTTGTTTCCTATACTTAAGCTGCTTGCATACTACACAAATGCAGAGTTTAGCAGGTGCCAGGGACCTTGTGGCCTACAAGTTGTGTTGACTCCAAATTTAGGACATCAGAATAGTTTTCAAAGGCTCTCTAATAAAAATGAGTTCCAACTAATGAACAGGTAAGATAATGTGAAATGAGGTTTACTTACCGAGGTTGTGGACCTAAGTAGTTCTCTCTCTTCTTTTAATTGTTCAACTAATTTCATCATCCCCTGGGCTTCTTCTACTTTTCCTTCAGACCCTAATTCTTCAATCTTAGAAGAGTAGAGGAAAAAAACAGGTAAGATTTCTTTCAAACCAAACTATTTCCTTCATTAGTGGTTGTTTTCCATCTTTTTTTGTTGGGTTTTATTTACAAAACCTTCTTTGGGTTTAATTTATCCTCAATTTTTTTTTTTTTTTTTTTTT
>NW_022436952.1:8657896-8870898 GCF_009761245.1 Sapajus apella | reverse complement strand
GGGGTTTCACCATGTTGACCAGGATGGTCTTGATCTCTTGACCTCGTGATCCACCCGCCTCGGCCTCCCAAAGTGCTGGGATTACAGGCGTGAGCCACTGCGCCCGGCCTTATCCTCAATTTTTTTTTTTTACTCTTCAATAAAGTGTAACTGATGTGTTAAGAAAAATGCACTTTCGGCCAGCTGTGGTGGACCATGCCTGTAATCCCAGCACTTTGGGAAGCCAAAGTGGGCAGATCACCTGAGGTCAGGAGTTCAAGATCAGCCTGGCCAACATGGTGAAACCCCGACTCTACTAAAAATACAAAAATTAGCCGAGCATGGTGGCAGGCGCCTATAATCCCAGCTACTCAGGAGGCTGAGGCAGGAGAAGCACTTGACCCAGTAGGCAGAGGCTGCAGTGAGCCAAGATCACACCACTGCACTTCATTTAGTCTGGGTGACAGAGCAAGATTCCACCTCAAACAAAAAAAAAAGAAAAGAAAAGAAAAATGCAGGTCGGGCATGGTGGCTCGCGCTTGTAATCCAAGCACTTTGGAGGCCAAGGCGGGCGGATCACCTGAGGTCAGGAGTTCAAGACCAGCCTGACCAACATGGTGAAACCCTGTCTTAATAAAAAATATATATATAAAAAAAAAGGGAGACACATTCATAGACTTTATCCTGCAAAAAAAAAAAAAGAAAAAAAAAAAAAAGAGAGAGAAACAGCATCTGAGCTGCAGCAATCCTCCCACCTCAGCCTCCCAAAGTGCTGGGATTACAGGTGTGAGCCACCTGCTCTTTACAGTACCTCCTCCAACCTCAATCCCAAACACAATCCTCAGGCAACCACAAATCTGCTTTCTGTCACTATAGGTCAATATGCAATTTCTAAAATTTTATATAAAAAGTCATACAGTCTATATTCCTTTGTCTGGCTTCTTTCACTCAGCCTAAGTATTTTAAGATTCATCTATATCCTCTCATATAACTAATTCCTTTTTATTACTGACAGGCATTCCATCATATGGATATCATAATTTAATTATCTGCTCACCTGCTGAAAGACATTTTGATTCCAGCCTGGGTTTTTTTTTTTTGAGACGGAGTTTCGCTCTTGTTACCCAGGCTGGGGTGCAATGGCGCGGTCTCGGCTCACCGCAACCTCCGCCTCCTGGGTTCAGGCAATTCTCCTGCCTCAGCCTCCTTAGTAGTTGGGATTACAGGCACGCACCACCATGCCCAGCTGATTTTTTGTATTTTTAGTAGAGATGGGGTTTCACCATGTTGACCAGGATGGTCTCGATCTCTTGACCTTGTGATCCACCTGCCTCGGCCTCCCAAAGTGCTGGGATTACAGACTGAGCCACCGCGCCCGGCCCTGGGTTTTTTTTTTTTTTTAATTGCTATTAAGACTACAGCACATTGGAGTACAAGTCTTTGTGTAGACATATGTTTTTATTTCTCCTGGATAAGTATTTGGGAGTGGAGTGGCTCATGGTACATTTTTAACTTTTTAAGAATTAGACGCCAGGGCTGGGTAGTGGCTTACACCTGTAATCTCAGCACTTTGGGAGGCCAAGGCGGGTGGGATCACTTGAGGTCAGGAGCTGGAGACCAGATTGGTCAACACGGTGAAACCTGTCTCTACTAAAAATACAGCAATTAGCCAGGCATGGTGGCACATGCCTATAATCCCTGCTACTCAGGAGGCGGAGGCACTAGAATCATATGAACCTAGGAGGCAGAGGTTGCAGTGAGCTGAGACGGCACCACTACACTCCAGCCTGTGCAACAAAGCAAGACTGTCTCAACAAACCAGTAATAACAATAGCAAAACAGACTCCAGTATGATCTGCAGGAATGTAAAAGAAAGAAAAAACCAGACTATTTTTTTCCAAAGCGGTTGTGCAATATTAAACTCCAGTTCGCACACATCCTTGCCAAAAGTTGGTACAGTATAATCAGATTCTTAAATTTTAGCTATTCTAACAGGTGTCAAATAGGTATTTTATTACAGTTTTAATCCGTATTTCCCTAACGACTAATAGTGTTGAGTGTCTTCTCATATTTGCCATACTTTCATATACATATATATGTATGTGTACACGCACGCACACACACACACACACATATACACACGAGACAAGGTCTCACTCTGTTGCCCAAGACAGGTCTCACTGCAGTCTTACCATCCCAGGGCTCAAGCACTTCTCCTGCCTCAGCCTCCTATGTAGCTGGGACTAGAGGTGTACGCCATTACACCTGGCTAATTTTTGTGGAGTCTGGGTCTCAGTTTGTTGCCCAGGCTGGTCTCAAGCTCTTGGGCTCAAGCAATCTTCCTGCCTCGGCCTCCCAAAGTGCTGGGATTATACACGAGTTACCATACCCAGCCCATCTTTCTATTTTTGCTGGCTGCATGTCCCCATCTTTCTATTTTTGCTGGCTACATGTCTTGTTTCAAGCATTTCCCAACATTAATGCACACAATTCTCACCTGTTGCAGAAGTACATCAATCTTGTCTGTTAGAACCTGAATTTTTTCTTCATTTTTGCCTGTTGGGCCAGCAGCCTGTTGAAGACAATAAAATGTATTACCAACAAGTATAAGACAAAGATAAACATTCAAACTCTCACATACCATACATAATATTTCTATCTGTTAAAATGTTCCCTATGCAGTTTAATAGAAGTAAAAAGAAAATAAAATAATTAAAATGTTTAATTGAAAGGATAGTAATTCAATTATCTTCAACTTCTGTTGTCAATCACATACTGTCAGTTACTACTATTTAAGAGAAAAATCTTATGATTAGCAAAATCAATGTTATGTTTGCTAATAAAGACTGAAAAAAAAATGCCTAGTTTTATATCATTCTAAAAGAACAAAGTAATGAATAGAAGGCAAGTTTCAAAAATATTAGGGAGGTCTCTGAGTCTCCAGAGAACAAGGACGCTTTACAAAGACTGTGAATGTATTTCACTTACCCCAGAAGACTGCTGGTTTTGAGATAATGCCAAACGAGCATGGCCTCGTCTGATCCTACGTTCTACTTCTGCAAGTAAACTTTGTAAGTATCGCAAAAAGTCTCTCTCATAGCCAACTTTCATGAAACGAGAACTCTTCTCATACCTGATAAAATGAAAAACACGTACTAATATCCAAATCTTTATCCATTACAACTCAAATATTCTATCTTAACTAGCATCAATGACTACTGCATTTAGGCTGAAGGGTAAACCAGGTGTATTTGAAGTGACTTTCTGATTGCTCCTCATCATAGAGCATTATATGTTTGGTTAATAGCACAAGCTTTACACAGGAGTTTAACCACTAGCTTTACCACTGTACTGGATCTGTGACAAGTCCCCTGGACCTGGGACAAGTCTCATCTATAAAATTGGGGCTGAGCATGGTGGCTCATGCTTGCAACCCTAGCACTCTGGGGGGCCAAGGCAGGTGGATCACTTGAGGTCAGGAGTTCAAGATCAGCTGGCCAACATGGTAAAACCCCGTCTCTACTAAAAATACAAAATTATTAGCCAGGCATGGTGGTGAGTGCCTGTAATCCCACCTACTTGGGAGGCTGAGGCAGGAGAACTGCTTGAACCCAGGAGGCAGAGGTTGCTGCGAGCCGAGATCATGCCACTGCATTCCAGCCTGGGCAACACAGTGAGGCTGTCTTAAAAAAAGAAAAGAAAAAAAGCTGGCCAAGCGCAGTGGCTCAGGTCTATAATCCCAGCACTTTGGGATTCGTGAAGTCAGGAGACTGAGACCATCCTGGCCAACTATGGTGAAACTCAATCTCTACTAAAAATGCAACAATTAGCTGGGTGTGGTACGTGCCTGTAATCCCAACTACTCAGAAGGCTGAGGCACAAGAATCGCTTGAACCCAGGAGGTGGAGGTTGCAGTGAGCCGAGATCTCGCCACTGCACTCCAGCCTGGCGACAGCGGCTCCGTCTCAAAAAAAAAAAAAAACCAACCAAATGGGCTATAGAAAAAAACATTGACATATAAGATGCACTCATGTGGTGGCTATCAGTACTATTACTGCTGAAGCTACATAACTTTCTTGCTATCCCCAGCCAGTGACTGGACTTCTCTCAGACACTAATTTTACATTTAATTGCAATTATTTCCTCAACCCTTGTCCCCCTTAAACCAAATAAGGGGGGGAGGGGCCAAAATGACTTACTGTTTTCGTAGATTTTCATCATGAATTTTTTCACATGGACCTGGGAAAGAAGGAAATATAACTGTATGAATTATCTGTGATATTAGCAACCTTTTCTCTTGCCAAAAAAAGGTTATTTTTCTTTTTAAAAAGATTCATTTTATTACTGAGTAGTTTGTAGACATCTAAATTGATCCTACTGAATCATGAAGCATCATACTCAAATAGCACATAAAACTGATCTGCTCAGTCTTCAAAGTCAATATAATAGAGAGCAACAATATATGGTAAAAAGAGAAGGGAGGGACGGAGAGAGAAAAGGAGGGAAGGTGAAATGAAATTGTTCCTTAATGCCACCAAAGAAAACTGATGGGGTAAACCACTGGACCAAACCACTGCTGACCTTATTTCCAAATCTGTTTATAAAGTCAAATAGCACTAGACTAGTACCCTAGTCCTATTCTTTTCCTTCCCACCTCTAAAAAGCAATTATCTTAACTCTGTTATTTCTTCTCAAATTTACCTCCACCTTTCTAAATTCCATGCTTATTTTGCTATTTATCAATCCTAGGTATCAAAATTTTAGGATAAATAAACATTTAGTGTTTATATTAAGCAAGTACTATTCACCGTCAGGCCAAGCAAAGGTGCATTATGAGACGCTTCTGATGTACTTTTCTCAGAATTTTGTTTCTTTTTTCTTTCTTTTTTTGTGAGACAAGAGCCTCACTCTGTCATCCAGGCTGGAGTGCAGGAGTGCAATCTTAGCTCACTGCAACCTCCGCCTCCTAGGTTCAAGGGATTCTCCTGCTTCAGCCTCCCAAGTAGCTGGGATTACAGGCGCCCACCACCACGCCTAGCTAATTTTTTTGTATTTTTAGTAGAGACAGGATTTCACCCTGTTGGCCAAGCAGTTCTCAAACTCTGACCCCTAAGTGATCCACCCTCCTTTGCCTCCCAAGGTGCTGGGATTACAGGTGTGAGCCTAGTTTTTTCTATGTATTTTCAAATTCTTCTCAAACACTTCAACTCAGCTATAGAAACTATCTTGATACTAATCCCACTTATGACTTAAAATATATCAGATAATCAATTTCATTTTCTTCCAAGGCCTTCTGCCTTACTTCAATCTGTGACACTTGTTTCCTAAGCTCACTATAGTATTATCTTGATGAATTCCTTTTCTGCTCTGTAGTAGAAGAAAATTGCTAGATCTTTTTTTTTTTTTTCTTGCCCTCTTTAACGATGCATGTTTTTTCTTTCCTCTTTCTTGGTTTATAGATAGGTTTTGGTGGAGTTTCCTGAGAAAAGGTCCGTGGGAGATAAATCTGCTGAGACCATGTGTATCTGAAAATGTCTTTTTTCCCCTCATGTTTTGATGTTTGGCTATACAGCTAAGCCTGGCAGATACATTTTCACTCAGCCTGAGGATGTTTCTCCAATGGTCTTCAACTTCCACCGTTGTTACTGACCAGTCTTAGGTAATTCTGTGACCTACACCCACCCCCACCACCCTCATGTTCTAAAATACAGGGGTATGCCTGGGCACGCATCTTTTCATTCACTGTCCTGATCACTTGTAGGGCCTACTCAACCTAAAGACGAATGTCCTTTAGTACTGCAGTTTTCTTTTTTCTTAAGCAATTCCCTCTGCTTTTATTTTGTCTACAACCATTAAGCTGGTATTAGAGTTCCTAGACTAAGGTTTTTTTTTTTTTTTAAATCCTTCTGTCCTACTGCCCAACATTCCAGCAAATTTCCTTAATTTTATTTTCAAATCTTTCCAGTGATTTTAGTTCCGATTTCTCCAGTTTTAATGTCTAAGAGCTTTTTTTCAAAAAATGTTTTTCAAACTTTTCCACAAGTTCCCTTTTTATAGCATCCTATTATTGCTGACGAATATAGTATCTTCCCATATTTCTCTGAAGATACTAAATTTCTTAAGACTTTAAAAATCTCTCTTCTGCTTTCCCCATTATCTCCAATTCCACTAAATTCTTCTTTCTCTGTTGGTTTTCTGTTAATCTCTCATGTTGAAGGATTTCTTCGAATGTCTGGCTGGTGGTCCTTGGCAGGCAACTAATTTTAAAAAGACACTTCCAAAATCTGACTGGAAGTTAGTAGGGATTAGGCAGGGGTTGTCAACTCATGAATGGGCTGCACCATAGGAAAACCAGGCAGTAAGACTTTCTTTTAAGAGATTCCCCAAGGGTCAGTACCTGTAGAGATCACTTCTCAGGAACTGTTCACTTTCTCTAGAGAAGAATCCTCTTTTCTTCTGCCTGGGGAAAAACATCTGGCTGTATCCTTCTAGGAACAGGGCAGAGGAGAGCCCCACCAATAAAAATATAGATTCATTTACTCTCTTTTACATTCTTATTTTTACTCACTACTGCCCCCGCTGTGTCTGAAATCTCAACATCTGGACCGGTCCTGCCTTAATACGCTCCTAAAGCTCTAAGGCAAACATTGTACATAATGAATTGACTTCTTTTACGTATCCAGAATGATCCTGGTTATGTACCACCCTTGAAAGACTGAGGAAACAGTCAATTATTTTCTGTATTTTGTGACTCAGATGAACTAGTCTCTCTAGTCCAATTTCTCGAGGAAATAACCCTCTTCTACGGTATACGGGTGGGAG
Source organism: Sapajus apella (assembly GCF_009761245.1). Classification (NCBI taxonomy): domain Eukaryota; kingdom Metazoa; phylum Chordata; class Mammalia; order Primates; family Cebidae; genus Sapajus; species Sapajus apella. The sequence continues at coordinate 8,864,097 of NW_022436952.1, read as the reverse complement.
AGGCAGGACAGGAACAACAGATGCACAGGACCACCTATACCAGTGGGAATTTTGCATCCCAGGGGACCTCTGGCAATGTCTGAAGACATTTTTGGGTGTCACAACAGGGGGTGTTACTGGTATATAGTGGGTAGAGGCCAGGGATGTTGCTCAACATCCCACAGTACATGAAAAGCCCCTCCAAAACTGGCTCAAAACGTCAACCATGTCAAGGTTGAGAAGAACTAGACTACAGACTCCTCTCTCTCATTTTCAGCCCCAGGACTCAACCCTGCCTTCTGTGGTACCTGGTGCCTCCAAATCCTGAGCCTGTCCAGGGTTCTGCTGATCAAACACTCGCTTCTGTTTAGTATCCCCTTCTGCAGGCATTTAGGGTACAGGTTGCTCTGCTCTGTTGCGTTTGCTGCTACTCCTCCATCCATTTGTCATCTTCCAAAAATTTGCTGACATCTCTAATGTTATTTCCTCTTCCATTTACATCTTTTAAAAATTTTTTTCATTTAAGTGGAGTTTTGGGAGGGAGTGGAAATAGACATGTATGTTTAATAAAGCCACCATGCTTAATCAGACTGACATTTATCAATGCATTCAAATATCTAAACCAAGTAACAAATTACTTATTAGCAAATCTTTAAGAAAAAATTTTACAGCATTATAAAGAACCAGTTTTTTTCCTCACCACTTCTACTCAACATTTAAAAAATCATACATTTGATAAAAGTTAAACAGAAAAGTCACTTACCGAGATCAGAACGTGTATTTGTAAACAATTCCGCGGGGCAAAAACCACAGAGATAATATTTACAAACCTAGTAAAGAAAAACAAAGGTATTAAACTCTAAAAAAATTGCTTGGTTTTAAAACTATATTGGAGAAGGTTGCCAAATAACTATTTTCTCATTTCTTGAAGTATGTATCTTTCAACCAAGAAAGTTTAAGAATTTCATTTGTTGAATCATATTAGGTAAATTAGTGACTTTCGGACTCCTGAATTTCAATAAAAGAAAAAATGTGCAATACTGGCGGTTACTCGTATTTTCTATTATCGATTTTAATCATTACCTACTGATACCCCCCCAGTAGCAAAAACAAATATGGGAAAGACATCCCAAAATAAAGGGCAATTTTCATATTTTAAAAAAACTTTTACACTATTCTTATCATTCTAACCCTTTTGAAGATTAGGGCCTATTTACAAATTAGGATTTGGAAATCACCATCTAAATCACAGACAACTCATTTAAAGCAATTTGGCTCCATCTTTTTGCTCAGAAGATCCTTAACACACCAGCCTCCCAATTGACTACAACTACAGGTGCAAGCCACCATGCCTGGCAAATTTTAAAAAATCTTTTGGAGAGATAGGGCCACTGGATATTTTCATACATGCCAACACAATTAGACTCTTGGTGGGTTCCTACGGTATGGGGAAAAACTATTAACATAAAAGCCAATATTTAATTCTCTCCCACTGGTACTTCTGTAACTCCTTCAGATATATTCCAAAACCACTCTATTCTGTATTTAATTTTATAACACTACAAACCAAACCATGTAAATTAAAATTCCAAATTCCAAAATATCTCCCTTCCTTCACACAAAACTTACGTGTTACTAGGTAGATTATCATTATCTTTTTATTTATTTATTTTTTAAAACACAATCTCATTTTGTCATCCAGGCTGGAGTGCAGCAGCGCCATCTCAGCCCAATGTAATTGCCACCTCCCAGGTTCAAGCAATTCTCCTACATCAGCCTCCGAAGTAGCTGGAATTAGAGGCATGCACCACCATGCCTGGCTAATTATTCTATTTTTAAAAAATTTTTATTTATTTATTTATTTTTACAGATGGGGTTTCACCATGTTGGCCAGGCTGGTCTCAAACTCCTGACCTCTAGTGATCAGCCCACCTCGGCCTCCCAAAGCGCTGGGATTACAGGTGTGAGCCACCACGCCCAGCCTGATTTTTCTATTTTTAAATACAAAAATACAGTAGAGATGGGGTTTTAGTAGAGACGGGATTTCACCAGGTTGGCCAGGCTTGTCTTGAACACCTGACCTCAGGTGATTTGCCCTCCTTGGCCTCCCAAAGTGCTGGGATTAAAGGTGTGAATCACTGTGCCCAGCTTTGGAAAGGTTATTAACGCACAACTATAACACATGAAAGGAAAGGCAGTGTTGGCAAGGCATGGTGGCTCACACTTCTAAGCCTAACACAGTAGGAGGCCAGCCAAGGCAGAAGGATAACTTCAGCTCGGGAGTTTGAGACTGGCCTGGGCAACGTGGTGAAACCCCATGTCTACAAAACATACAAAAATTAGCCAGGAGTGGTGGCACAGTACCAGCTACCCAGGAGGCTGAGGCAGAAGGATTGCTTGAGCTTGGGAGGTGGAGGCTGCAGTGATCTGTGATCATGCTACTGATTACAACATGTCTCAGGAAAGGAAAAGGGAGAAAAGGGGGGAAAGGGCGGAGGGGGAAACGGGGAGAGGGAGGGGAAGGGGAAGGAAAGGAAAGGAAAACAAGGCAGTGTTAAATTTAAACCTGAAAGTTCTTTCTAGACAGGACTGGATGCTAAATCTGAAATAGGCTTTTTTCCCTGCCTCAAAGGCTTTTTATACTCATTTGAAGCAATGTGATTCCATAAAGTGCATCCAGGATGAAAATCATAAAATGTTTCTAAATATGTCTAAACAACAGATCTAGTTTTGTACCAATATTACTCTAATATAGCTTTATGTCTTAGTATCTTTCTACTGTTTCTTTCCTTTAGACGTTGTCATACTTGATTTTTAAGATGACTGTTAGGCTGGGCACAGTGGTGCATGCCTATAGTGCTGCTACGTGGGAGGCTAATGCAGGAAGATGAGTTGAGCCCAGGAGTTTGAGGCTGTACTGTGCTAGGACCACACCTGTGAACAGCCACTGTACTCCAGGCCCCGGCAACGTAAGTGAAAACTCGTCTCTAAAAACATAATAAAAGTTTTAAAGGCTGAGTGCAGTGGCTCATGACTGTAACCCCAGCACTTTGGGAGGCCGAGGCAGGCAGAGATCACAAGGTCAAGAGATTGAGACCATCCTGGCCAACATGGTGAAAACCCGTCTCTACTAAAAATACAAAAATTAGCTGGGCATGGTGGCGTATGCACCTGCAGTCCCAGCTACTCGGGAGGCTGAGGCAGGAGAATCGCTTGAACCTGGGCGGCAGAGGGAGGCTCCAACTAAAAAAAAAAAAAATTTCTGAAGTTCCATTGCATGTGATGCCATATGATTTTCTAAATCTTAAAACATTCATTTTGTTAAACTCTGTGTTCACTTTAAGTGCATCACAATAAAATTAAAAAGGCCAATACTCAATTTTTAAAAATATTATTTGAGAATTTATTTTATTTAGGGGAGGGAGGATGGGGCAACAATTATGTCACTTTTACTGTGACCTTATCTTTCAATTGTATGAACCTTGTTTTTTAGATCCCAAAATTTCACACAACTATGTTTAGTAAAAGTTACTGCCAGAATCTGCTATTATTTAAAGCCATAAACTGTATGGTTATAAAACAAAAACTAAATTTTGTGTACAGTCCTCATAGACATAAAAGTTTTACTATTAAACATTTCATTTCTATTTCCCATTTTTACAGTAATATATTCTAGGGTTTTGGAGATGATTCTATCCAAAGATTGATTTTAATTTTTTCAATAGTACTTCTATCGGCCTCATGATCAATTTAAGACTACTGTCCTGTAAATTTAAGCTAGGCAAGCCACAATGTCTATGATCCTCAGAAAGGTTCACCATTTAAAAAAAAAAACCAGGCAGGTCGTGGTGTAATCCCAGCACTTTGGGAGGCAAAGGCGTGCAATCACCTGAGGTCAGGAGATTCAGACCAGCCTCACCAACATGGAGAAACCCTGTCTCTACTAAGAATACAAAATTAGCCAGGCGTGTAATCCTAGCTACTTGGGGGGCTGAGGCAGGAGAATCGCTTGAACACAGGTGGTGCAATGAGCTGAGATTGTGCCACTGTACTCCAGCCTAGGCAACAAGAGCAAAACTCTGACTCAAAAAAAGAATAAACACATCTCTACAGTCCCTCCTGACTCTCAAGCATGTGAAATAGGTACACTGCAACATGGCAGTTTGAATCTTGGCCGCCGCGGCCAAGGGGTACCTGGTGGGGCGCAGCGGCTCATGTCTGTAATCCCAGCACTTTGGGAGGCTGAGATGGGAGGACTGATTGTGCCTCAGAGGCAGAGGTGGCAGTGTGCTGTGATCACACCACAGCACTCCAGCTAGGGTAACAGAACACAAACTGTCTAAAAAAGAACCAGAGGTCATAATTCTGCCTTGGTTTCTTCACAATATTAAAAAAGGACACAGGCTGGGCTCAGTGGCTCATGACTATAATCCCAGCACTTTGGGAGGCCAAAGAAGGGGGATCACTTGAGCCCAGCCAGGCAACATAGTGAGACCCTGTCTCTTCAATGAAATGAAAAAAATTAGCCTGGTATGGTGTCACACATCTGTAGTCCCAGGTACCTGGGAGGCTAGGGTGGAAGGGTCGCTTGGGCCCAGGAGGTTGAGGCTGCAGTTGAGTGGTGATCATGCCACTGCACTCCAGTTTGGGTGAAAGAGTATGACTCTCTCAAATTAAGTAAATATGGCTGGGCACAGTGGCTCATGTCTGTAATCCCAGCACTTCGGGAGGCCCAGGCGGGTGGATAACTTGAGGTCAGAAGTTCAAGACCAGCCTGGTCAACATTGTGAAACCTGGTCTCTATTAAAATTGCAAAAATTAGCTGGACGTGGTGGCAAGCGCCTGTAATCCTAGCTACCCGAGAAGCTAAGGCAGAACTGTTTGGACCCAGGAGGCAGAGGATGCAGTGAGCCAAGATCACACCATTACACTCCAGCCTGGGGGACAAGAGCGAGACTTTAATTAAAAATAAAAATAAGGAGCCGGGCGCGGTGGCTCACGCCTGTAATCCCAGCACTTTGGGAGGCCGAGGCGGGTGGATCACAAGGTCAAGAGATCGAGACCATCCTGGTCAACATGGTGAAACCCCGTCTCTACTAAAACTACAAAAAATGAGCTGGGCATGGTGGTGCGTGCCTGTAATCCCAGCTACTCAGGAGGCTGAGGCGGGAGAATTGCCTGAACCCAGGAGGCGGAGGTTGCGGTGAGCCGAGATCGCGCCATTGCACTCCAGCCTGGGTAACAAGAGCGAAACTCCGTTTCAAAAAAAAATAAAAAATAAAAATAAAATAAAAATAAGGAGGTAATAAATATCTCATAGTGGGATTGCAAAGATTAAACTGTATACATTTGCTAAACTGGAAGAATATGGTGAAGGATAAAGCAACTCCATCTTGGATGCTAAACTGCCAGGCTGACTTCTGATTAATCCCAATTCCGGGAATGCCTTTAAGATTTCTATTTTATCTACCGTTCTTTGTGTTAAGAACATGCACACTTACTGTAAATCCTGCCCTTAGGTCTAAACAATTTTGATGATTTTGTACTTAACATAAATCCTGCCCATAAGTAATTATCCTACACATGCCTTCTGAGGCAGATACCCTTTCCCTATGGTATATAAGCCCTGGGTCTGGAGAGAGAACATCTTGTCTTGCCGCCAGCAGTTGCCCAAGACAGAGACCTGGCTTCTGTTCATAGGTCCCTATTACATGTTTCTAAGAAACTGGATAGGTCAGCCTCTTTCTCTGGCCTCTCAGCTTCTTTGCACTCTGGGGGTAGGTTTCCGGTAGACCTGCCCACTGCAGAACAGCCTGATTTTTAAAATACTACTGATTATTATTTTAAATGTTTTTAGGCACTATGCAGACCAAATAAGACATGCCTGTCCGTGGGCTAACGAGGAGCTACCTAATCTAGTCCAATTACCCCATCAGAGACCACGTGACCTGCCCTGACGGCATCCAGCTATACTTACAGAATCCAGACTAGAATCCATTTCCCCAATCTGGTTCTAAGTGTTCTTTCCACTCCAACTCTCCTCCTTTACCATTTGGTACATCAAAATTGTTACTCTACCAGATAAATTAGCTACACCTGGACTGCTTCTTTTAACTCTACCCAGAGATTGAGGGTTTTAACTAAAAATATTAACAAGGGATACAAAAATATGGGAAGAACATATATCGGTGCTTCAAATAAAGTCATCAGTGATGATAATAAGAATAAACCCAGAGAGGCCGGGCATGGTGGCCCACGCCTGTAATCCTAGCACTTTGGGAGGCTGAGGCTGGCGATCACCCGAGGTCAGGAGTTCAAGGCCAGCCTGGTTAACATGGTGAAACCCCACCTCTACAAAAATAAGCCAGACATGATGGGTGGCTGTAATCCTCCCAGCTACTTGGGAGGCTGGGAGGTTGTGGGAAAATCACTTGAACCCAGGCGGCGGAGGCTGTAGTCAGCCAAGATGGCACCATTGCACTCCAGCCTGGGTGAGAGAAAGACTCCGTCGGGGGGGGGGGGGGGGGAAGAGATTAAATAAACCCAGAGAACTCTTACCTTACTTTTGGATATAATCATGACAATTGCTCAAGTTTTGGAATACTAGCATTCTTCATTGAATAGTAATCCCTAAAAGATGTAAATGCTTATTACAGATTAACACCAAAGCAAATACCTACTAATTCATTCATTCAGTCATTTATTTAGCATGTTTTTACTAAATGTCCACCATGGACCTAGTAACCTAATAATCAAAGGTGGAAGGCATAGGCATGGTAGGGTGGTGGGGGTAGAACGGCACACCAGAATTGTTAACACAATCGTGACGTATCCTCTTCATAAATTTAAGGCAACGCTAGTGACAAGAAATGTTCAATCTCATCAAAAGATTTATTGCTTGATTAACTGGGACAGAGCCTCACTCTGTTGCCCAGACTGGAGTGCAGAGGCACAATCTTGGCCCACTGCAACGACTCCCAGGCAGGAAAGTGATTTTCCTGCCTCAGCCTTCCGAAGAGCTGACTTCAAGTGATCTGCCCACCTTGGCCTCCCAAAGTGCTAGGATTACAGGCATGAACCACTGCACCAGGCCCGTTAAGGACATCTTAATGATTTTTGTCTTTCAACACTAAGCAATAAAATTCTCCTCTGAGCTAATCAAATATTTTCAATGCTGTCTGCACTATTTTTACGTTTTTTTTTTTTGGTTTTTTTTTTGAGACAGAGTCTTACTGTTGCCCAGGCTGGAGTGTGGTGGTTCGATCTCTGCAACCTTTATCTCCCAGGCTCAAGCAATTCTCATGACTCAGCCTCCCAAGCTGGGATTATGGGCAACTGCCACCATGCCCGGGTAATTTCTGTATTTTTAGTAGAGATGGGGTTTTACCATGGTTGATCTCAAACTCCTGGCCCGTGTGCACTATTTTTGTTAAACTGGTCATCATAAAGATAATAGACTGGAAATGGTGGCTCACGACTGTAATCTCAGCACTTTGGGAGGCTAAGACAGGCAGATGGCTTAAGCTCAAGAGTTGGAGACCAGCCTGGGCAACACAGTGGCAAGACCCCATCTCTACCACCACAAAAAATTAGCTGGGGGTGGTGCATGCCCATAGTCCCAGCTACTCAGGAGGCTGGAGTGGGAAGACTACTAGAGCTCAGGAAGTTGAGGTTGCACTGAGCTGAAATCGTGCCACTCCTGGGTGACAGAGCCGGATCCTGTCTCCAAAAAAAAAAAAAAAAAGGATAATTTACTCAGTATCTACTTCTGATTATCTAAATACTGGCAACACAACTCACGTTGCAAACAGTAAATCTATACAAGACTTAAATTAAAAAAATTTAAATTGCCAATCATAGCTACTACATACAGTAAGTTCTTGAATAATGTGATGAGGGAAAAAAAGATTCCCAGCTGAGGCCACTAACTGTGTAGGAGTCTGCAAGTTCTGCCCATATCTGCATGGGTTTTCTCCCAGTACTCTGGTTTCCTTCCACATCTCAAAGCTGCACACAGTAGGTTAACCAGCATGCCTACGTCCCATTCTGAGTGAGTGTGAGTATGCCCTGTGATGAGAAGGCATCTTGTCCAGAAATAGTTCCTGCCTTGCATCCTGGGTAGCCTGGATCAGCTCTGGCCACCGCCACCCTGAACTGGAATAAGGAGGCTGGAATGAATGAATACAAATTATTGTAAAATAAAAGTTTGTAAAACATATGAGAATCATACAAATGCACGATAAATGACGTAGTCCAAAAGTGGTTGGTGAGTGTGTCATATTTATTATTGTGTTAGAATGCATGGAGGTAGCAGGTGCTTCTGACAATGTTCAAGTCATAAACATTTATACCTTGACTTAACCCACCACCACTACAACTGCCATCACTCACTGATTCACCAAAAACTGGGTAAGTAATTATCTTTTTAGTCACCTTTCTTAAATGTAAGCATACCTCAAATTTAGCTCAATATTTGATACCAGAAATGTTTTCGGCCTTTATTTAGAAACTTAGTTATGGTTTTGTAACCAGAAAAGTACCACAGGAACCTAACTCTTGTTTACATTAACTAATCTACGGTAAAATGTTTGTTATATATCATTTCAACTAAAGTCAGTTTCCAAGAACCCACTGACAACGTTAAATGAAGACTTACTGTATTTTGAAATAGGACGTTACTGGAATACTTCAACTGTCATACACACACACACACACACACACACACACACACAAATATTAATTTAAAATTCAGCAACACCTTGAAATTTTACTGTTAAAAAAAGGAACACAGGCCGGGTGCAATGGCTCACACCTGCAATCCTGGCACTATGGGAGGCCGAGGCAGGCAGATTACTTGAGGCCAGGAGTTTGAGACCAGCCTGGCCAACATGGCGAAACACCATCTCTACTAAAAATACAAAAATTAGCAAGGCATGGTGGCGCACGCCTGTAATTCCGGCTACTCAGGAGACTGAAGCACAAGAATCGCTTGAACCTGGGAGGCAAAGGCTACAGTGACTGAGATTCCACCACTGCACTCCAGCCTGGGCAACAGAGCAAGACTCTGTCTCAAAAAACATAACAAAAACCACCCTTCACATTGTAGTCTTTTCTCACTTCTGCCTAATATTAATAGTTTAATTCGGATCATGACAGGCTGTAAGCAAATGTTTTCTTTTTAGCTAAACGAGTTCAATTCATCGTGTTAAAAATAAACCCCCAAAGAGGTAATTTTTAATAAAATAATTCATAACAAAAAAATTATGTCCCTGATAACATATTTTAATGTTTCAGCTATATCATGACCACACATTCATTTCCAGGCCTTTACACTGTATTACATATATCTTTCCAGGCATGATTCACTATTTATTGCCTACACAAACTTCTAGTGAAAATTTCAATCTTTCACAGCAGCCAGTTAGTAAACATCTCTCTTCTGCTTAGAAGCCTTCAGTTATTTCCAAATGTAAACAACCTAAACTTTTAACAAGAGTTATAAAAACTATTCAAAACCAAGTTCTTGCCTATCTATCTACACTCCCACATCCAACAACAAAAAAAGGCAATACAATACTATCTACAACTTGAGTGAATTTACTGGTTTCTCCGGCTCTTCCTTCAAGCTGGTGTCTTCTCTCTCCTCTCCCTCAGGCTAATTCCTACCAATCCTTTAGGTAACTGTTTATTTAAGGGCAGCTTTGTCTGAGAGGCCTTTTCTGAGTATCCATCCCAGTCTGGGTTATGCACACCTCTCCAGTATACACTATACGGCTGACCTTTGAAGTCGGGAGGCTAGGGCCCTGCTATGGTTTGAACATGGTTTGTTTGGCCCCAACAGACCATTCTTGTGGGAGTGAATTCTCACTCTTAGTTGACTGGAGAACTGGTTGAACAGAGCCTGGCACCCCTAGCCATGTGATTTTTGCACATGCTGGCTCCCCTTCTGCCCTCTTCAGACAGGTACCAGCCACCAGGCTTCTTGTACAGCCTGTGGAAGTGAGCTAAATAAATCTCCTTCCTTTATCCAGCCTCAGGTATTCATTTATAACAACTAAAAGAGGTACTGACCCTAACTCCCCCAAAACTTAACAGTTTACAATTGACTGGAAGCCTAACTGTTAACATTAACAGTTGGTTAACACATATTTTGTATATTATTTGTACTATATACTGTTTTTCGTTTGTTTTTGAGATGGAGTCTAGCTGTTGCCAAGGCTGGAGTGTAGTGGCGTGACAGCTCCCGCCAACCTCCGCCTCCTGGGTTCAAGTGATTCTCCTCTTGCCTCGGCCTCCAAAGTAGCTGGGATCACAAGCACCTGCCACCACATCTGGCTAATTTTTGTATTTTTAGTAGAGACAGGGTTTCACCATGTTGGCCAGGCTGGCCTCGAACTGCTGACCTCAAGTGATCCGCTTGCCTCAGCCTCCCAAAGTGCTGTGATTACAGGTGTAAGCCACCGTGCCTGGCTATATGCCCTATTTTTACAATAAAGTAAGCTAGAAATGTGGATAATAGAACGTTTAGAAAAAAAAAAAAAAAAAAAAAAAAAAAAAACTATAAGTAAGCTAGAGAAAAAAATGTGAAAACACATTTATAGTCCTGTCTTTATCAATACCCCAAGTTTGCGTCATCTTTTTTACAAAAGATGCTTTGTCTCAAATGCCAGCAACCCCAAGTGCAAATCTCAGTCTATTGTACATTTCAAGCAATTTAACTTCTTAGTATTGTTGGGACTTTTCTGCTTCTTGGGAGCACCTCCAGTGTCACTAGCTGCACTTCCTATGGGTCTCAGGGCATTACTAAAAGTTTATGGTATTGTAGGCCAGGGGCAGCGGCTCACACCTCTAATCCCAGCACTTTGGGAGGCCAAGATGGGCGGATCCCTTAAGGCCAGGAGTTTGAGCCCAGCCTGGCCAGCATGACAAAACTCCATCTCTAGTAAAAATATAAACATGAGCCAGACATGGTGGTACTGTAATCCCAGCTACTTGGGAGGCTGAGGCATGAGAACTGCTTGAACCTGGGAGGCAGAAGTTGCAGTGAGCCAAGATGCCACCACTGCACTCCAGCCTGGGTGACAAAGCAAGGCTGTCACAAAAACAAAACAACAACAAAAAACAAAACAGTAACAACAAAAGTTCATGGTTTGCACTAAACATGATGAAAATACACAAGAACCAAGAGATCATTTTTTACGGTGATATGCAGACACCAACTGCTCATGCAGAGATGATTAGCATCACAGGCCATAGGGCATTTTAAGCGGATCTTGGCAACACTTGGCACTCACTGTAATAGCAACAGATGTCTACAAAATTATTACCATATTACAGTATGTAACTACAGTTAATTTTACACAGTTATTACTTAATAGTCCATCTTGACTTTCTCTCAATCGCTAGTGGCATCATGTACCGTCTGTGTGCATACCTTTTGATAAAGTTTAACATTTTATGATTGGTCAGTATATATTTTGTGGTAGGAAAATGATGAACTAGTATATACATATATTTTCTGCATTCATGATGTACTCATCTTTCCTTTAATTTTAAAAATTTTTTTTCCCCAGCAGGGCGAGGTGGCTCATGCCAGTAATCCCAGCTGGGAGGCTGAGGCGGGTGAATCACGAGCTCAGGAGATTAAGACCATTCTGGCAAACGTGGAAACCCCATCTCTACTTAAACTACAGAAGTCAGCACTCATGTGGCAGCACATGAGTGTAATCCCAGCTACAGCTAGTGCTCGACTTACGACCACGATTGGGACCGGCAGACCGGTCGTAAGTTGAGTAGGCTATATGTACAGTTGAAATGGTGCACGCGGAGATGGTAGTGCTGCCGGAAGCTGGTCCGCACTGTCGTACGCCCAGCTGGGCAACGTTTGCGCTGCCAGACGCGGAGCAGTCGTGGCTAGCTATTGTGGTTGTAAAGTCGAATGGCCATAAGTTGCATAGGTTGTAAGTCGATCAATACCTGTACTTGGGAGGCTGAGGCAGGAGAATCGCTTGAACCTGGTGGGGGCAGAGGTTGCAGTGAGCCAAGATCATGCCACTGCACCCCAGCCTGGTGACAGAGCTAGACTCCATCTCAACAACAACAACAAAAATCCCAGAATTCTAATAAATAAATACATAAATTTTTATAAATATTTCTAGGCTATAGTTTGTCTACTTTTTTCAAATTGTTACAAATCTCCAAAAGTTTTTCCAATATATTTACTGAAAAAAATCCAAGAGTGGACCCACTCAGCTCAAACCCATGTTGTTCAAGGGTCAATTTTACTTTTCCTAATGGTGGTATTTATCATATTCCGTTATGGAAATGCATTTACATTCAATTGGAATAATCTCCAATGGAAAAAACAAAACCAAGGGCATTTACTCTTTCCTATCTGTCACCAGTACCTGATGCCTCTCTAGGACCAAGCGCTACATGTGTACTATCCTCCTGTTATCTACCTAAGAGCAAAACATTTTTGTTGGATAAATGAATACAAGAATTTTCCCAACTTACTAATAATAAAGAGAAAATATTTCATAAAATGAAGCACTGCCTGAACAAAAATGTCAGTTACAAACTTAAGCTGGTTTCTCCCTTTGTAAGGAAATCAAGTCTAATTACATATATAATGATATACACACAAACACATTTTCCTAAAGCAACCAAAGATTTAGAAAATACCTTAATATTATCTTTAGTGTGATTATGATACTGCGGTTATCGCTTTTTTTTAGAGACAAGAGTCTCACTCTGTTGCCCAGGCTGGACTGTGGTGGCACCAACTCGGCTTACTGCAACTTCTGCCTCCTGGGTTAAACGGATCCTCCCACCTCAGTCTCCAGAGTAGCTGGGATTACAGGCATGCACCCCTATGCCCAGCTAATTTTTTTGAGACTCTGTCTCCAAAGAAAAAAAAAAAGGAGGAGGCAGAGACTGGATAAAAAATGCTAACTTTTCTAAGTTACTCCATAGTAACCTAATAAGTAAATATGAAGCTCTTGGTGACTCTGAATGAAATCTAGTAAAACACATATTATTAGATGTCATACATTGTAATTACTATTTTTCACATTCCAATTTTCGCTCCCAAACTCTGAACACTTTTTTTTTTAAGCAAAAAGAAAAAGTTTACAAGTAAGAATCGTGGACAGAAGCCTGAGCTATTTTTCCTTTTCTAAACAACTTTTCCGTGGCAATGACAATATCTGCTAATAGTTCAAAGATTTTAGAAAAGAACATTTAGTTCAATTTCCTTCATAAATCATTAAACCTTCATGAAACAGAGGGTAGGCTTGAGTTTGATAAATGGAATCTCATTTCAGATAGCATTAGAATCAGTTAAGTAACTTCATTTCCAGGTTGAGATCTAGAATATAAAAACCTTAATCTGGGAGGCCGAGGCGGGCGGATCACAAGGTCAAGAGATCGAGACCACCCTGGCCAACATGGTGAAACCCCGTCTCTACTAAAAAATACAAAAATTAGCTGGGCGTGGTGGCGCATGCCTGTAGTACCAGCTCCGAGGAAGGCTGAGGCAGGAGAACTGCTTGAACCCAGGAGGCGGAGACTGCGGTGAGCTGAGATTGTGCCACTGCACTCAAAAAAAGAAAAAAAAAGACCTTAATTTGAACTACAAAATTTCTGTCTTGCTACATAAAAAATAACAAAAGTGCCAGATTAAACTTTACTACAATCTTCTAATAATACAGCTACTAGTACCTTCTCTGGCAAACACTGAAATCAAACCGCCACTGAAAGGTACTCACCCTATGCAGTTAGTTACAATCACATGCTTTCTCATCACTGTGGTTGTTTAGGATTACCCAAGCAAAAAAAACCAAAACAATAATCTCAAACAATTGCAAAATACAAATAAACACGGTGGGAGGGTGTACCAATGAATTCATGAAACAGTATTAAAGGAGATTTGACTTGAGCTGGAAACTTTCTCCGACCCAGAGGTAGCAATCTACAAAGTTGGAAATGGCTGTAAAAGCACTAACTCTAGAAAAACACCTTGGTGACGGTTACATACACATCATTACAAATAAACGGCCCATAATTTGCATTACAGATGCATCCTTTATTTAAAACTGAGCTTCCCAAGTGCTGCTTGCTCACATATCACTCGTCACAAAAAAGAGGAAAAAGTAGAGTATTAGAATCGACTACCAAATTAATAACAATTAAAAGCCCAACACTAATCAGGATGAGTCAGGAAACAGTAGGTCACAAACTTTAGAATGCACAGGAGAAGCCATTTTTAAAAATGCAGACACTGGGACCCTTCCCCAAGATGGACAGAATCAGACTCTCTGGGAAGGGGAATTGAAGGGGTTGAAATACAGAATTCTGCATTTAAAACAAATTCCACAGGTCAAATACAGCTATCTAGGGACTACTTTTAATACTAAGGTAAAGTTTCCATTTTGACTGTTAAATATCTACAGATACCATGGCAATTGTTTTAATAAACCGTTGCTTCCCTATTTATCTCTATTCCAAAGAAAAAACAAGGATCCCATCCAACTGGAATGGCTTTTTCCATCTAATTCAAGTATGGCCAAGAAAAATTTCCAGATAGAACAGGAATGCAAAAATACGTTAAAATATCAGGCTATAGTGATGGTAAATCCTTTTCAGCATATTGAGTTTGCCCATCCCTGCAGCTTTAGCACTAACAGCCAACAGCACAACAATATGCAAATAACCCGGAAATGATATCAAGAGCTTCCCCAGCTTCATTACACAATAATTCCACTGATTTAGATGAGACCATGTGCTTTGTTTTTGGTCAACACTATCGACATTCTCCCTGCAGATATGAATCTGAAATGCCAGTAACTGACTTGAAATCCTTCAATCCAAAATAAAGTGCAATCTGTCATTAAGGTATTAAATACTTTAGTAACACACACTGAAAGTTAAAATCAGTGAAAAGTACTAAAACTGAAAGCAAAGCAAATTATGGCTGAGATGACATAAAACCTAAATTGCTATTCTGAGAGCCTCATCATTGCAGAGTCATAAGCCCATGACAAACAATACAATGTAGCAACAAATTACCCCGGGAAAGAAAACAGTCTTTCTAAAACGTGTTCAAAACCAAGGGCGCAGAGACACAAGGCTGCTCCAACTGATGAGCAGTGCGATGGAAAGCATATTTCTCTTGAATTCAAAATATACAAATATCCTACTTGCCCATCAGCTGAATCGCCACAGTGTTTTGGTTTGTTTTTTACCTTTGCAAAGC
Organism: Sapajus apella; assembly: GCF_009761245.1. Taxonomy (NCBI): domain Eukaryota; kingdom Metazoa; phylum Chordata; class Mammalia; order Primates; family Cebidae; genus Sapajus; species Sapajus apella. The sequence goes on along the minus strand of NW_022436952.1, from coordinate 8,848,862 downwards.
TTAGACTGAACGGTTAGAGTTAGGTAGTTAAAACAATAGAAAAGAAAAAGTTACTTCTCTGTAACAAAGATGTCTACAAAAGAAAGATGGTCAAGATAAGCAGTTCCTTAGTCTCCTATTGTGACAAATGGTGGGGTGGGGGTGGGGGAGCTCAACTGTTAAAAACAAAAAACCCACCTCTTAAAAAACAGTGACTTCTAGTCTAAGAATGTTTCATGCTACTTTGGAACCAGGCAGCATCCCCAATACAACTTGACCCAAACTTACTCTTTCTTAAGGTACTAAAAGGAGTCATCTAGGACAAACTTGCTTTCCTGCACTGCAAATAAGAAATTTTACCTTAACCAAAGCCTACGTTTAAAAAGAGTAAGAAAATGCATTTCTAAAGAAGCATGCATTACCTGAACTATTCCTTCATATTATGATTTGCAATTGTTTTAAAATTAGCATGTTGGATTACAACCGCAAAGTCAAATTAAATTTTGTATCTATCCTCCAAGTAAGACCTAAAATAAACATTACACTGCATGTTCAAAACTAGATTAAAGCTTGAAATACGCTACAGTATTTGCGGAGAACCAGTTTCACAGGATTCTGGAAAGCAACAGAACTACAAAGATTAGTTTCCTCAGTTGCCAAGACTTTGGGTGAACCTCTACGTCTCAGCTGTGAAACGGGGGTTATAATATTTACCTTTACTCACAGGGCTAAGAGCATCAAATGAGTTCTACATGGAAGAAAAAACCTTGACAACTGCCTATATAGGGGACTTATTGGAATACCGTTAACGAACAGTATTTGTAAATCATCACGGTAAACTCTAACAAGTAACTACTACTTTTACATTTCTATTTCCCCGTATAAGTGTCACACTGAAATTACTGAAATAAAATACCCCCACGATTTTTACCATGAAACCTGATAAAAAATTTCAGTCTAAATAAGACGCTCAACCCAACCTACAGAAGAATGTGCCCTTCTCCCTATTTCATAATTAAGTGAAACCTCGGAGCCGCTAGATTTAGTAAGATGCTGCTATCCTTCCTTTCCCGCGTTTCGCCGCCTCACCAAGGTGCTTTTCAATTCTGCCAAGGGCTCTCCCCGACCCCCTTGATAGTAGAACAACAAAACCGAATCACCCCCTTCCCGGGGTCCGGACACCATCCTTCCTCCTGGGCCATCCTCCCTCCTGGCTCCCTGGGCACCGGGTCAGACGCTCGACCCCGGCGCGGCCCTGGCCCCACATCCCGCCGCGGCCCGGCGGACCAGAGCCCGCGCCCGTTCCCCTCCCCCACAGAGCCCAGGCTCAGGCCCAAGGCCCGCGGGACTTACGCTCTCGTGGTCCCACCGCACGTTGCTGCGCTTCTCGTCCGGGGCGAGGTTTCGGTCCCGGCCCATTAACTCATCCAACAACTGCGCGGCCGAAATCATGGTGCTTCCTTCGGGCGGCTGCTCCCACCAGCCCAGGCACCCGCCAGCGAAAACACTGGCGACACGGTCGCCAAGCTCCTCCGCCCGCTCTCAGGCCGAAAAGCCTCCTCTGTACAGAAGCCGACAAGACAAAATGGCTGCCGCGCGGACACCTTCCCAGCATGCCGTGCGGCTGCGGGACACGCCCAGGCCCGGGCGGGGATGGCGGGCCCGGCTTCCGCCGTCCGGGGGCGGGGCCCGCGGAGGCTGGGTCCGGACTCCGCCCCTACCTAGAGGCAGTGCTGCTGCGTTACTGCCAGTCGCGCGCCTCCTACGCGCCCGGTTTTCCCGGGCTTCTTCACAGTGAGAAGTTGGAGCCTATGTCTTCAAGGCTGGTCACCGCTTCAAAATGGAGACGACAGTGTCTTCTTTAGTCCACGTGGTGCACATGGTGCCTCATGCAGCCGGGGAAACTGAAGATTCCGGCTTCCAACTCCATTTTCCTAGTCCCTGCGCTCACTGCCTCTTATACCTGACTTTATTCTCCCACCTTGAGTCTTTTGATTAACAGGATGGGAAATCGAGGCAAGAAGGAACAAGGCGGTTTCTAAAATATGGGGATTCCGTCCCACATTGAATCCCTCCCAGTGGGGAATTCAAAAAAATATATATTGATCCAAGCCGTGCTTGGTGGCTCACGCCTGCAATCCCAGCACTTTGGCAAACCAACGCAGGCAGATCACCTGAAGTCTCCTGAACTCCAGACCAATCTAGCCAACGTGGTGAAACCCCGTCTCTACTAAAAATACAAAAATTAGCCGGGTGTGATGGTGCATGCCTGTAATCCCAGCTACTTGGAGGCTGAGGCAGGATAATCGCTTGAACCCAGGAGGCAAAGGTTGCAATGAGCCGAGATCATGCCACTGCACTCCAGCCTGGGTGTCAGAGTGACACTCCGTCTCCAAAAAATTAGATAGAGAGAGAGACATAGATATAGATGGATAGATCCATTTATTCAACAAATGATATTTGCCAGGCACTGTGCTTGAAGCTAAATTCAGAACCTTTCAGACAGTTCATGCTCCTGCAGACCTGTGCATTGGTGAGGGAGATAATGGCTGAAGAAATAAAGTCACAAATATATCAACATTCATTGGGATAATGCTCTAGCACAGTTAAGGGTATGGTCTCTAAAGCCAGATTGCCTAGGGTCGTAATCCCAGCTCTGCCACCCTGTGCCTTTGTTTCCTTTTCTGTAAAATGGGGTTTACAATAGTTCTCCTGGGCCCCAAGCCATGTTGCTATTGTGAAGATTAAATGAGTTGATACAATGTAAGGCACTACACATTGATAACAAGCCGAACACTTTTTTTTTTTTTTTTTTTTCTTGGACTGGGTCTTGCTCTGTCTCCCAGGTAGGAATGCAATGGCACCATCTCGGCTCACTGCAGCCTGGACCTCCTGGGCTCAGGTGATCCTCTCACCTCGACCTCTCCAGTAGCTGGGACTATAGGCGCACAGCACCACACCTGGCTAAGTTTTTGTATTTTTGGTAGAGAAGGGGTTTTGACATTTTGCCCAGGCTGGTCTTAAACTCCTAAATTCAAGTAATCCACCCACCTCAACCTCCCAATGTGCTGGGATTACAGTCGTGAGCCACTGCGCCCGGTCGTGGACAGCTCTTTTTAAGAAGGAAAGCAGCAAAATAGGGTGAGAACTGAAAGGAGGCATGGGATATAGAGCCTTTTTTAAGATAGGAAATGAGGAGCTGGATATGGTGGCTCACATCATAATCCCAGTACTTTGGGGAGGCAGAGGCAGGAAGATAGCTTGAGCCCAGGAGCTTGAGACCTGCCTGGGCAACATAGCCAAGACCCGGTTCTCCACAAAAAGGAAAAAAAAAAAGACCAAAAAAAAAACCAAACAAACAAACATAGGAAATTAGAGTATGTTTAATGTTGGGGATGGATATTCCAGTAGAGAGGTGGAAAATAAAAGATCGGGATAGTTAATGATTTAAAATCTTAAAAAGGTGAGGGCTAGGCTCCAGGGCATACTTGAAATCATTGATCTTTGGTAGAAGAAAGGATCTTCTCCACTGAAACAAGAAAGAAGAAAATCAGGCTGGGCGTGGTGGCTCAGGCCTGTAATCCTAGCACTTTGGGAGGCCGAGGTGGGTGGATCACCTGATGTCAGGAGTTCAAGACCAGCCTGGCCATCATGGTGAAACCCCATCTTTAAAAAAAAAAAAAAAAATCAGTTTACAGATTTATCAGTGACATGAGGCAGTTCTTAGCTGTTGGTTGCAGTTTCCCAATGAAGCATTTGTTGAGGGCTCTCCACCGTTACCACAATCAAAACAAGCAAACAAACAATAAAACATGAACCACAAACCGGACTGCACACATCATGAACCACAGACAAACACGCAACCTGATTGCAAAGTTACAGCTCCTGCCCGCTAGGGGTTCTTAATCTAATTATCTCATTCATTCCACAAACAAAAATGGTATACTTGCTCTTTGCCAGAACCTGGATTACTGGCTGGGAATACAAAGGCAGATGTATAAAACCTGGTTCTCCAGGAGCTCCTGATCTATAGAAGACAAAAATGTCACAACTACATATTGGTCTTGAAATGCAAGTACTTGGGCCAGCTGTGGTGGCTCACACCTGCAATCCCAGCTTTTTGGGAGGCCAAGGCAGGCGGATCACTTGAGCCCAGGACTTTGAGACTGGCCTGGGCGACAGAGTGAAAACTTGTGCATTGGCAAGGGAGATAATTGTGTTCGCCAGGATGGTCTCAATCTTCTAACTTCATGGTCTGCCTGCCTCAGCCTCCTAAAGTGCTGGGAATATAGACGGGAGCCACCACGCCAGGCAAAAAATACAAAAAATCAGTCGGGTGTGGTGGCACATGCCTGGACCCCCAGCTGCTCAGGAGGCTGAGGTGGGAGGATCACTTGAGTCAGGAAGTCCAGGCCACAGTGAGGCATGGTTGCACCACTGCACTCCAGCCTGGGCAATGGAGTGACACCCTATCTCAAAAAGAAAATATTAAATGCCTTTGAATCACAGAGGTGAGAGCTGTTGGCCCTGTCATACACCAGGCAAGTCTTACTCTACGACTCTCTTTTTCCTAGAGTCTGAGGACAAGCCACAGTTCAGTGTGCATTACCATTGCACATAATGAATTCCTCCAGTCATCCTCCATTAATTCAGCGAGCCCCAGTGTGATCTGTATCAGACTTTCCGCTGTGTCTCAGGATCCAGAGGTGAAAAATCAGTCTTTATTAACAGATCGAAAAGCCCAGTTTACAGAAAATTTTGTCAGATTATAGGAGTTGGCTATTTCCTAATGATGGAATGGAAAATGATTTAATCTTACCAGTTTCCAGACCCCATTCCATACCTGTTACTAATAGAAAATGTTGGCCTGGCTCAGTGGCTCATGCCTGTAAACCCAGCACTTTGGGAGGCCGAGGTGGGCGGATCACAAGGTCAGGAGTTCGAGACCATCCTGACCAATATGATGAAACCCTGTCTCTACTAAAAATACAAAAATTGGCTGGGCATGGTTAGCAGATGCTTGTAGTCCCAGTTACTTGGGAGGCTGAGGGAGAAGAAACATTTAAAAGGGAGGCAGAGGTTGCAGTGAGCCGAGACTGTGCCATTGCACACCAGCCTGGGTGATAGAGCAAGACTCTGTCTCAAAAAAAAAAAAAAAAGGCCAGGCATGGTTGCTCACACCTGTAATCCCAGCACTTTAGGAGGCCGAGGCGGGCAGATCATGAAGTCAAGAGATTGAGACCATCCTGGCTAACATGGTGAAACCCCGTCTCTATTATAAATACAAAAATATTACCTGGGCATAGTGGCACGCACTTGTAGTCCCAGCTACGTGGGTGGCTGATGCAGGAGAATCGCTTGAACCAGTGAGCCAAGATTGTGCCACTGCACTCCAGCCTGGATGACAGAGTGAGACTCCATCTCAAAAAAAAAAAAAAATGTTATGGGCTGAACTGTGTTCCTGACAACTCCAAACTCATATGTTGAGGCCTAATTCCTGGAACCCCAGAATGTGCCTGTATTGGGAGATTGTGCCTTTGAAGATGGTGACTGAGTTAAAACAAGGCTGTTAGGTTGGCCCATAATTCTATCAGACTGGTGTCCTTATATGAGGAAATTTGGACACACAAAAACACACCAGGAATGCTCTTGCACAGAGGAAAGGCCGCGTGAGGACATGGTAAGAAGGTGGCCATCTACAAGCCAAAGACAGAGGCCTCCAGAGAAACCAAACCCTGCCAACACTCAGATCATGAACTCATAGCCTCCAGAAAATAAAAATCTCTTTTGTTTAAGCATCTAGCCTGTGGTATTAGTGTTATGATAGCCCCAGCAATCTAATATAGAGAGGAAGCTGCAGTTACTATAGGTCTTCTGACTGCTTCCAACCTCCCAGCCTCCAGTGTGGGTCCCTTGGCCCCATCCTCCATCTATCTTGCCGCCTCAGTCACCTTTCTAAATGTAAATCTAGTTGTGTCTGATCCCTGCTTAAAAGCCTCCAACCAGCCAGGTGCAGTGGCTCACACCTGTAATTCCAGAGCTTTGCGAGGCTGAAGCTGGTAGATTGCTTGAGCGCAGAAGTTTGAGACCAGCCTGGGCAATGCTTTTGTAAAACCCTGTCTTTATTAAAAATACAAAAATTAGCCTGGCGTGGTGGCACATGCCTGTAGTCCCAGCTATTCAGGAGGCTGAGGCGGGAGGATTGCTGGAGCGCCAGGAGGCAGAGGCTGCAATGAGCCAAGATGGCACTACTGCATTCCAGCCTGGGTGATAAAGTGAGAACCTGTCCCCAGGAAAAACAAACAAACAAACAAACAAACAAACAAAAACAGCCTCCAACGTTAGAGCGTATGGCTCCCCATTATCTCCACTCTAAGATTCAGTCACCACGAGGTGGTCCATGCTCTGACCTGCTTTCTCCACCTTCATCTGCTACTGCTTCCAGTACTCGGAAGACACTTGCTTCCTGCATTTCACCATCTATGTCGCTCCAGGCATGGCATGCTCTTCCCCTACTCCAGTAGCAAGCAACATCTATTCATCTTTTTTTTTTGGAGATGGAGTCTCGCTCAGCCATCCAGGCTGGAGTGCAGTGGTGAGATCTTGGCTCACTGCAACCTCTACTTCTTGGGTTCAAGCAATTCTCCTGTCTCAGCCTCCCGAGTAGCTAGGATTACAGGCACCCGCCATCACGACTGGCGAATTTTTGTGTTTTTAGTAGAGATGGGGTTTTACCATGTCAGCCAGGCTCGTCTTGAACTCTTGACCTCAGGCGATCTGCCCACTTTGGCCTCCCAAGGTGCTAGGATTACAGGCGTGACCCACCGTGCCCGGCCTACTCATCTTTTTTTTAGAGACGGGGACTCAGTCCTGCCTTGGCCTTGTGAGCAGAAGGGGTTAGAGACATGAGCCCTACTCATCTTTCAGCTCACAGCCCCAGTTTCAGCGGCTCTACAACGACAGCCCGGATCCTGGCCCTCCACCTGCTACACACGCATCACCTTCTTCTTTGTACCATAGTTTCACCTGAAGCGTCCTCACACATTTCTGGGTTTGTCACACAATATTGCAAATATCAATCTCTTCCCTTAGAATGAAAGAGTTTTTTTTGTTTTTTTTTTTTAGATCAGGTGCCATTTCTTATTCATCTTTGTATTCTCAGATTCTAGCACAGCATATAACATGTAGGATGTAGCTCATGGTCACTCCTAACCTCATTATAATCATGTGCTTACATCTGAATATTTGCGTCCTCTCAAAGTTCATATGTTGGGCTGGGTGCGGGCTCACACCTGTAATCCCAACACTTTGGGAGGCTGAGGTGGGTGGATTGCTTGAACCCAAGAGGCAGAGGTTACACTGAGCCATGATCTCACCACTGCACACCACCCTGGGTGACAGAACAAGATCCTGTCTCAAAAAAAAAAAAATTCCTATCTTGAAATTCTAACCCCCAAGGTGATGACATTAAGAGGCAGGACCTTTGGGATGTGATTAGATTATGAAGGCAGAGACCTCAGGAATGGGATTAGTGCCATTCATAAATGAGGCCCGAGGGAGCTCCTTTGCCCCTTCTGCCATGCCATGTGAGGAAAAAGTGAAAAGCTGGCAGTCTGCAACCCGGAAGAGGGCCCTCGACAGAACCTGACCATGCTGGCACCCTGCTCTTGGAATTTCAGCTTCCAGAATTGTGAGAAATAAATTTCAGTTGCTTATAAGCCAACCAGGTTGTGGTATTTTGTAATAGCGGCCCAAATGCACTACCAAAGCCTGGGGTCTACCCCCACCACTTCACTGCAACTTTCTTCTCCGACGGCACCAGCAAGCTCCTTATGGGTAAACCCATTTTATGTGTTTCAGCCCTTTCTTTCTTGCCCTTTCTGCAGCACGTGACCCTGTGGATCACTCCCTTGTCTCCAAACCCTCCCACTCCTTTGCTTTTCCTCCTGCTGTTCTATGAATAGCTGCTCCTCTTTAGTCTCGTTTGAGAATTTCTTCTCTTCTGTCCATCATTAAAATGTTGACTACAGATGCTCCTCAACTTAGAAAGGGGTTACATCCCAATACACCCATCATAGGTTGAAAATGCATTTAATAGGCCGGGTGCGGTGGCTCAAGCCTGTAATCCCAGCACTTTGGGAGGCCGAGGCGGGTGGATCACAAGGTCAAGATATCGAGACCATCCTGGCCAACATGGTGAAACCCCGTCTCTACTAAAAATACAAAAAATTAGCTGGGCATGGTGGTGCGTGCCTGTAATCCCAGCTACTCAGGAGGCTGAGGCGGGAGAATTGCCTGAACCCAGGAGGCGGAGGTTGCGGTGAGCCGAGATCGCGCCATTGCACTCCAGCCTGGGTAACATGAGTGAAACTCTGTAGAAAATGCATTTAATATACCTAGCCTATGGATACAGTTTGGCTCTGTGTCTCCACCCAAATCTGGTCTCAAATTGTAATCCCAGTGTGTCCAGGGAGGAACCTGGTGGGGGGTGATTGGATATGGGAGCAGTTTTCCCCATGCTGTTCTCAGGATAGTGAGTGAGTTCTCACGACATCTGATGGTTTAAAAGTGTGGCCCTTCCCCTTCGCTCTCTCGATCTCTCTCCTGCCACCTTGTAAAGGAGGTGCTTGCTTCTTCTTTGCCTTTGCCAAGATTGTAGGTTTTCTGAGGCTTCCCCAGCCATGTGGAACTGTGAGCCAATTAAACCTCTTTATAAATTACTCTGTCTTGGGTAGTTCTTTTTATTTTTTTAGACAAAGTCTTGCTCTGTCACCCAGGCTGGAGTGCAGTGGCACAATCTAGGCTCACTGCAACCTCTGCCTCCCAGGTTCAAGTGATTCTTGTGCCTCAACCTCCCAAGAGTGGCTAGGATTATAGGCTTGCGCCACCACACCCAGCTAATTTTTGTATTTATTTTTTTGTTTGCACACAGAAAACAATTTGGTTCCAATGCATAATTTCTGTATTTTTTAGTAGAGACAGGGTTTCTCCATGTTGGCCAGGCTAGTCCCGAATCCACCTGGCCTCAAGTAATCCACCTGCCTTGGTGTCTCAAAGTGTTGAGATTACAGGCATGAGCCACTGTGCCCAGTCATTTTTATAGCAGTGTGAAAACACACTAATATGCCCATCAAACGTCATAACTTAGTCTAGCCTTAAATGTGCTGAGAACACTTACATCAGCCTACAGTTGGGCAAAATCATCTAACACAAAGTCCATTTTATAATAAAGTGTTGACTATCTCATATAATGTATTGAATACTGTACTGAAAATGAAACAGAATAGTCATTTGGGTACTTGAGGTAAGGTTTGTACTGAATGTGTATCACTTTTGCACCACTGTAAAGTAAAAAATCCTAACTGGAACCATCATAAATTGGGAACCATCTGTATTCTTCAGTCTGTGGCGGCCTTCTTTTTAAATATTATTTATTTATATATTTTAAGACAGGGTCTTGCTATGTTGCCCAGGCTAGTCTGGAACTCCTGGGCTCAAGTGATCCTTCTGCCTCAGCTTCTTGAGTAGCTGGGATTAACAGGAACAAACCACCATGCCTGGCTGCCTTCTCTCTCTCTCTCTCTCTCTCTCTCTTTCTCTCTCTCTCTTTTTGATACAGAGCCTTGCTCTGTTGCCTAGGCTGGAGTACAGTGGCATGATCTCAACTCACTGCAACCTGTACCTCCCAAGTTCAAGTGACTCTCATGCCTCAGCCTCCTGACTAGCTGGGATTATAGGTGTGCACCACCACTCCCATATAATTTTTGTATTTTTAGTTAGAGGTATGGTTTCACCATGTTGGCCAGGCTGGTCTTGAAATCCTGACCTCAGGTGAGCCACCTACCTTGGCTTCCCAAGGTGCTGGGATTACAAGCGTGAGCCACCGTGCCTGGCAGCAGTCTTCTCTCAGCACTCACAGACTCTCTTGGGGATCTCTTTTCTATTCCCATGACTTCAGCTAGCACCGTTTGCTGACTGCAAAAATACAATTCACCAGCCCAGATCTCCTTTCTAAATGCAATACCCATGGACATAACGATTTACTGGACATCTCCATTTAAATGAAATTCAGAAAAGAAAGCACAGGCTCAGAAGTTGAACTTGAGTTTAAAGCCTTGCTCCATCATAAGCTACAATGTATGTAGCATTGGGCAAGTTTTTGTTTGTTTGTTTGTTTGTTTGTTTTGAGATGGAGTTTCACTCTTGTTGCCCAGGCTGGAGTACAATGACATGATTTCAGTTCACCCAACTTCCACCTCCCAGGTTCAAGCAATTCTGCTGCCTTAGCCTCTTGAGAAGCTGGGATTACAGGCATGCGCCACCACACCCAGCTAGTTTTGTATTTTTAGCAGAGACGGGGTTTCTCCGCGTTCGTCAGGCTGGTCTCAAACTCCAGACCTCAGGTGATCCACCTGCCTTGGCCTCCCAAAGTGCTGGGATTACAGGCATGTGTCATGAGTCACCATGCCCAGACATTTTTTTTTTTTGAGATGGAGTCTCACTTTGTTGCCCAGGCTAGAGTGCAATGGCGCGATCTTGGCTCACTGCAACCTACACCTCCTGGGTTCAAGTGATTCCCCTGCCTCAGCCTCCTGAGTAACTGGGATTACAGGCACCCACCACCACACCCAGCTGATTTTTGTATTTTTAGTAGAGATGGGGTTTCACCATGTTGGCCAGGCTGGTCTTGAACTCCTGACCTCAGGTGATCCACCTGCCTCAGCCTCCCAAAGTGCTGGGATTACTAATCATGAGACACCGTGCCTGGCCAGCACTGGGACAAGTTAATTACCTCTCTGAGCCTCAGATAATAATGATGGTCCTGTCTTACCAAGGAGTTGTGAGGATTAAATGAGATAATTCACATACAGCACTTCCTACAGTGCCTGGCAATGAGTTGATAGTACCAGATAGTAAAGAGTATAGTAGTAATTAAAAGGTCCTCAGAAAGCTCAAGTCAACAGATTCAAAAGTGAATTCATGACAAACCTCAAACGTTCTCTTCATCCTTTGTCCCAAATCTCAATAAATTGCACCACCACCAGGCCGGGCGCGGTGGCTCACACCTGTAATCCCAGCACTTTGGGAGGCGGAGGTGGGTGGATCACCTGCAGTCAGGGAGATGGGTGGATCACCTGAGGTCAGGAGTTCGAGACCAGCCTGGCCAACATGGTGAAAAAAAAAGAAGGAGGCTGAGGCAGGAGAATTGCCTGAACCCAGGAGGCGGAGGTTGCGGTGAGCCGAGATCGCGCCATTGCACTCCAGCCTGGGTAACAAGAGCGAAACTCTGTCTCAAAAAAAAAAAAAAAAAAAGAAAAGAAAAGAAAAAAATTTAAATCGCACCACCATCTAATCAGCCAGAAATCTGGATGTTATCCTCGTTTCTTGACCACCACTGCCCTCCCATTCTGCCAGGTTAAGTTTCCCTAATGTAAACCTTGTCGTAACCCACCTATGATCCAATGAATGTTTAAGATGTCTAGGCTTTGCACACATCCATTCATTCAATCCACAGAACAATCCCGCAAGGTGGGTGCTACTATTATTCCTATTTCGCAGATGCAGAATTCAAGGCATGGGATAGTTGAGTAATTCATCCAAGATTATATGAGTGGCAAAGCTGGCATACAAACTCAGGCAGTCTGGCATCCATCTCCATGCTAACTACTACTATGCCACATTGTTTCTATTGTAATGCATTGCACGTTGTATTGTTTGCCGTGTCTCCCCTGATAAACTGTTCTTTGAAGTCAACTCTGATTCATTCGAAGCAGCAACCTCAGTGACTAGAACAGTGCCTAGCAAACAGTACATGCTTAATACGCCCAGTGAGTTAGGTAGTACCCTAGAGACAAGACAAAGGAGAGATAAACGGAAGTAGTAACAGAACAACCAGCAGGTTACATTCGGTTATATCGAGGATCAGAGGTTTCGTTTGTGGATAAAGTTTTTTTTTTTTTTTTTTTTTTTTTTTTAATCTGAAGATAATAAACAGAAGATTGAAATCAGAGTAAGTAGAGGTTGAGTTTAAGAAGGTCTACTAATACTCACTGGTACAACAGTTATGTAGGGTACGCACTATAATCCTTTTAAGGAAAGGACATATAATCCTTTTAAGGAAGTTGACAACCTCTCATAAAGAGAACTCAGAGACCATGGGGTGCAGTCAGGAACAATTTCTTTTTTTTTGAGATGGCGTCTTGCTCTGGTTGCCCAGGCTGGAGTGCAATGGCGCGATCTCGGCTTACCGCAACCTCCGCCTCCCGGGTTCAAGCAATTCTCCTGCCTCAGCCTCCCCAGGAGCTGGGATTACAGGCACATGCCAATAATGCCCAGCCAATTTTTGTATTTTTAGTAGAGATGGGGTTTTACCATGTTGGTCAGGTTGGTCTCGAACTCCTGACCTCAGGTGATCCGCCCGCCTTGGCCTCCTAAAGTGCTGGGATTAACAATTTTTTTTAACTGCATTAAAACAAACAACAACAAAAACAGGCTGGTGCAATAACTCACACCTGTAATCCCAGCACTTTGGGAGGCTGAGGTGGGTGGATCATGAGGTCAGGAGTTCAAGACCAGCCTGGCCAACATGGTGATATCCCGTCTCTACTAAAAATACAAAAATTAGTCGCGCGTAGTGGCACATGCCTGTAATCCCAGCTGGTCGGAAGGCTGAAGCAGGAGACTTGCTTGAAAATGGAAGGTGGAGGTTGCAGGTGGAGGTCGCACCACTGCACTCCAGCCTGGGCAACAGAGTGAGACTCCGTCTCAACAAACAAACAAACAAACCAAATAAACAAGCCACTGCCTACTCCCACGTCACTCAAATTGTGAAGGGCTCAATTCCAGTGCCATACATATCAGCTTCAGATGGAGTATCATATTGGATGTAAGAATTAAAATTTAAATTGGGGAGGCCGGGCACGGTGGCTCTCGCCCGTAATCTCCGCACTTTGGGAGGCCAAGGTGGGTGGATCACCTGAGGTCAGGAGTTCAAGACCAGCTTGGCCAACATGGTGAAATCCCGTCTTAAAAACAAACAAACAAACAAAACTTAAATTGGGGGAACAAATGTGAGCTCCAGCAGGGTTACAATTTGCCTTGGGGGTCAATTTAAGTATGTAGTCAGTTTATATTCAGCACCACCTGCTGTGCACTGCATACTGTGTGAATTACTGAATATACTAAACAGACATTGGTTTACTGTAGCAAGAAAAATGCTTGCTGTGCAGATCCTAGTAGCCCCAAGAGACGGAAATGAAAACTCCATGCCTAAATTTATCCCTTCCTATTTCATCTTTCTTTGTCCAGGCCTTTCTTCCCTTCCACCCCAGGGCTATTTCCTTAATCCTCACCCCATCTGCGAAGTTCCATCCTGTGCCACATCGGAGCATCTCTTTGGGGCACCTGGGCCCAGCAAAACAAGATTTCCTTTTTCTCCCACTGGGTATAAAACAGTGCCAACTGAGGCTCTGAGCCTCGTTAGACAGATGGGGCAAGAAGTCAGGCAAAATGTTGTTTACATGTACACAGCAGCTCTTCCGTGAGCACTTGGTGTCAGGACCAGGACACCTCCAATGCCTCTTTAGTGTTTTCTTTTTTCCTTATATGGCCTTCAGGAAGAGTAACTAATTACAATCTGTAAGCAGTAATTACAGATCATAAACTGTGAGCACAATAAAAATATTTTTCCTGAAAGCCAGGTTAGGAGAAATCCTGTCTAAAATGAGATGTAAAACAACAATTGAAATAAGTATTCGAACTGAATTGTCCCCAAGCACTGTGAAAAGGAAGAAAGCACAGTGTAATCTATCTTTGTAATAATAGGCGTATTATAGTAGGATCGTTTTAAGCCCATTTCCCCATCCTGCTGGGCAAGAATCGGCTCAGATAAGGAAAAGGAGCCAACCAAACTGGGGAAAAAAGAACAACAAAAAACCCCCACATCCCATCAAAAAGAACCCACCGATTATTTTGGATGCCTGGTAAACAACCTGCACCAGAGGATAAGGCTTTTCTGGCTCTCAACGACGCTTTTTTCTCTTTTCATGTGTCTGCCCTCCTCCCTTGAAACTGCGGGGTGGGGAGGTCTAAAAATAGCCAGTGAGTCACGGCAGATAATATTGTGCAGCAGTTACATAAACAGCCAGGCCGGGCGCCGGGGCCCCGGGTCGGAACGGAAAATATCTGGGTCAGGGTTGTCACACTGAATAGGGTCCCCCGGAGCCGGCCTTCGGGAGGTGCGGCCGGGGAGGAGGCCTAGGCCTGCAGGCCGGGAGCAGCAGGGGCGGCCCGCGGGAGGGAGCGGAAGTCCCGGGACGGGCGCGGGCGGCTGCGCCAGCTGGGCGGGCGAGCTCTGCGCTCCCTCCCCATGGCCGGGAGCGGACCGCGGCGACGGCGGCGGCGCTGATAGGCCCCGGGCGGGGCGGGGCAGGCGGGCCCGGGCGGGGGCCTGGGGCCGAGGGGAAGATGAGCGCCCTCCTAGAGCAGAAGGAGCAGCAGGAGAGGCTGCGGGAGGCCGCGGCCTTAGGGGACATTCGGGAGGTGCAGAAACTGGTGGAGAGCGGGGTGGATGTGAACTCCCAAAATGAGGTCAACGGCTGGTAAGTGGGGAGCGGGGGAGGCCTAGAGTCAGGGCAGCCGGTCCGAGGCGTGGGGCAGTCAGCCGCGACCTGGGCCCAGCGCTGCCTCTGAACGCCAGGCTATGGCGACACCTGCCACCTCGGGCCTCCGAGATTGTGCCCTCTTGAGGCCAGCCCTGGCCCCCATGCCTCGTGCGGTCAGAAGCGCGTCCTGCCCAAATCCCGGCCCACGTGGTCCACTCGGAGCAGCGCCCACTGGGACCCTGTCGCCCTACCCGCTTCCCCCTGGCCCCCTGGCTCAGTTGGAAGAGCAGTGCTGGAGGCTATGATTCTCAGCTGCTGTGCGCTGGAGCTCACCCCAATTAGAGTGTTGAGTTAATTTGCCGTAGGTGCTTCCGAAGAACACATCTTGCAGAGCTAAAACCATAAGCAACTGAGCATATACGAATTTTATAAACTAGCACGATTTCCTTAGCCAAGACCAGGAAAAAAAAAAACAAACATTTGAATCACCATTCTGCTTCTCCATTGTTTCAGTGCAACCGATTTGCTGCTGCTGCCTACAGTTGCCTGTCTGAGGGAAGGCTCATTTGTTAATCCTATTAAGTATTTTGCTTTATTTTCTTTCTTTTTCTTCTCTTTATTTTGAGACAGGGTCTTGCTCTGTCGCCTAGGTTGGAGTGCGGTGGCACGATCTTGGCTCACTGCAACCTCCACCTCCCCGGCTCAGGTGATCCTCCTGCCTCAGCCTCCCAAGTAGCTGGGAATACTGGCCAGTGTCACCAGCTAATTTTTTTTTTTTTTTTTTTTTTTTGGTATTTTTAGTAGGGATGGGGCCAGAAACTCCTGGCCTCAAGTGATCCGCCCACCTTGGACCCCCAGAGTGCTGGGATTACAGGTGTGAGCCTACCATACCCAGCCTCTTTTCTTATTACAATTTCAAATACAACATGTCATCCCAGGCTTTAGATGTGTGCCTGCAGATTGAATTCTCCCCAGTTAAATAAGGAGTCTTATCATAAGATATTGTTGGTGGTCAAAACTTAAAGTTACTGAGTGTGGTATTATTCCACACTCTTCATTTAAAATTTAAAATTTTATTTGATTCAAGTAATGCTTAGCCAGAATATTTTGCTAGCTTAAAGTGAATTTATATATATATTTTTAAGCGGAATCATCCATTTTGGAACTGAAAGGGACAGTGCAGATAAGCTCAACCCCAGAGAATAACTTGCCCTAGGCCACATCACTATTAATATGATAGAACCGGAACAAAATTCTCTCAAAAGTCTATCTACCTGGGCGAAGCGTGGTGGCTCTTGCCTGTAATCCCAGCACTTTGGGAGGCTGAGGCAGGCGGATCACGAGATCAGGAGATCGAGACCATCCTGGCCAAGATGGTGAAACCCCATCTCTACTAAAAATATAAAAATTAGCTGGGTGTGGTGGCATGTGCCTGTAATCCCAGCTACTTGGGAGGTTGAGGCAGGAGAACCACTTTGAACCCGGGAGTTGGAGCTTGGAGTGAGCCGAGAGCTTGCCACTGCACTCCAGCCTGGCGACAGAGCGAGACTCTGTCTCAAAAAAAAAAAAAGTCTGTCTACCTGGTGGGACATGGTGACTCACGCCTGTTATCCCAGCACTTTGGGAGGCTAAGACAGGAGGATCACTGGAGCCCAGAAGTTTGAGACCAGTCTGGGCAACATAGCAAGACCCCAGTCTACAAAAAGAAAAAAACCTGTCCAACTAATTTCCCTAAAGAAAACAGCCTGGATAGCTGTCCAGAAAGCCAAGAAACAGTGGATACAAGCTTTTCTGTTTTGTTTACAGGTCTTTGCAGACTTGCTGTTGTGTATGTACCTTTTCTGTGCATTGCTCTGGTACAAAGCTGTGAATTACCGTTTTGGCACTGGGAGGCAGTGTTGTGTAGAAGGAGCCTGGTCTTTCCTGCGGGTTCTTCTCCATTCCTGCCTAGCTATGGGGCTTTGCCCAAGTTGCTTAATTTTCTACTTATTCCAGAAGAGTATTGTCAGCATTTAATGGGATGAAGCATAAAATAAATAGCTAACATTTACTGAACTTGCTTTGTAGCAGAGATGGGGTTCTAAGTGATGTACCTGTGTTAGCTCGTTTACAACTACTTGGGGACATAGTTACTGTTCTCTCCATTTACAGATGAAAAAACTGAGGCCCAGAAAGATTAAGTTATTTCTTCACTTTGCACAATGCCCCTTCCCAAGATCATAGGATTGACAATAACTAGTGGAGCCAGAAAAAGAACCTGGCATCTGACTCCAGACTCTACCCTCCTAAATACAATGTCTGCCCCATAGCAGGTGTTTCGTAAATATCATGTGACGCTGAGGTAGCCTGAAGAGGCTTCGTGTGTGTGTGTGTGTGTGTGTGTGTGTGTGTGTGTGTGTGTGTGTGTATGTGTATTTTTATTTTTTTTGAGACAGAGTTTTGCTCTTGTTGCCCAAGCTGGAGTGCAATGGCACAATCTCGGCTCACAGCAACCTCTGCCTCCCAGGTTCAAGCAGTTCTGCGTCAGCCTCTTGAGTAGCTGGAATTAGAGCCGTGCGCCACCATGCCCGGCTAATTTTTTGTATTTTTAGTAGAAACGGGGTTTCACCATGTTAGCCAGCCTGGTCTCAAACTCCTGACCTCAGGTGATCTGCCCACCTTGGCCTCCCAAAGCGCTGGGATCATAAGTGTGAGCCACTGCCTCAGCCTTTTACAGATTTAATTGGGAGAAGCGTCTAATAGGCCCTTCAAACTCAGCATGTCCAAGATTGAATTCCAAGTTTCCCCTCATCCCTCTACCACCTCAAGCCTGCTCCTCTGAGTTCTCTTCAGTCTCTCAGGGGTGCTCAGGCCAGAACCCTTGGCGCTCTGCTTGCCTTCTGTCTTTCACAGCTGACATCCAGTCAGCCAATGTTGTGAGTTCCACCTTCAGATACAGTCAGAATCTGATTACTTCTTACTACAGCTCTGGTACAAAGCTACCATTGTTTCTCTTACCTGAATTATTGCAGTAGCCTTCTAACTAGTCTCCTTGCTCCTAAGATTATATCACAGTCTTCTTAATTAACACAGTGGTCAGAGGGATCCTGACTTAAAACATAAGTCAGATCATTTCACTCTGCTCATAAATGGCTCCTGTATCACTCAGTAGAAGCCTACAGGGTCCTACAATTTGTACTCCCTGTCCCCACATCTTCCCTCCTTACCTGTGTGCTCATCTCATGGGATTTGCCCTTCTGCTTACCTTTTTCCCCTGGGCTCCTTGCTTTCCCAGGAATACCAGACACAGTCCTGATTCAAGATCTTTGCATTTTGTCTTCTTACTCTCCTAAATGCCTTCCCTCCAGATGTCACATGGTTTGCTCCCTCATGACCTTCAGATTTTAGTTTAGATGTCACCTTCTTGGCAAGGCTTTTCCTGGCCCCTCAATTTAAAATTGCACAATGCCCCTCTCCACCTCTTGCATTCCCTAACGCCTTTCCCTACTTTACTGTTGCTGTCACACTTCATCACCACCTAGCGTACTGCATGCTTTGCTTATTTATTTGCTGATAACTGTTTCCTCTTCTGTAAAATTGGGGGAATGTTGACAGTAGTATTTACCTCATGGGCTGTTCAGAGGATTAAATAAGTTAATACATGTAATGCCTTTAGAACAGTGTCCAACATGTAAAGCATACCTGTGTTAGCTATTGTTGTTACTATGAAGCAATGTGCTGGGTAATGGAATATAAGGTTACCCCCAAAAAAATTACACTCTTGCATTGAAAAGCAGAATGGCGACTGCTTTCAATCCTTAGTTGCTCAGTAACCATAATTTCAGCACCAATGAGTGATGCCCAGTTGATGAATGACACCCAGTGCCTCAGGTCTGAAATAGTTTCTGACACTAATAAGATATTCTGACTGCAAATGTAAAGCTTAAGGAGTTGAAGTTCAAAGATAGAGTAATTTATCAGTTAGATTGATTACTAATCATTCTGCCACATCAGTTGTAAATCAAGTGTCATGCATGACCCTTGGTTTTAAGGACCAAGGATAATGCTTCATGAAGAACTTGAAAATATTACCTGGCTGCTGCGGCTCTGAGTTATGGCTGCCCAGAGCCACAGAGCTCTGGACTGTAAATGATGATCACTAAGGTACAGGCTGTGGGGGCCATGCCATGTTGACCTAACACTGCTTTACATGGTGATAGTTTAGCAAGTTGGTTTGTCCCAGAGTCTCTCAGATCCACTGGCAGTAAATTACTTCCTTTACTCTCAAGCCATGAACAAGTGATCTATTACTACCAAGTGAGCATTTTATTTCCAAAAGGGAGCATCTTTTTCACATCCTGCTTTATTCATCTTCCTTCAGCCATTATAATAGTTCACTTTTTAAGCCTGTGCCACAGACATCCACACACAAACACACTCAAAGTTGCAATTTGGCCAGAATCAAGGATAGATTGGATTCTTCTACTTCAAGCAAGGTCCACCTTATCCTTAGTTTACTTATGCAGTAATTTTTTTTTTTTTTTGAGATGGAGTCTTGCTCTGTTGCCCAGGCTGGAGTGCAGTGGTGTAATCTCAGCTCACTGTAACCTCTGCCTCCTGGGTTCAAGCAGTTCTCCTGCCTTAGCCTCCTAAGTAGCTGGAATTACAGACGTGCACCATCACGCTAATTTTTTTATTTTTAGTAGAGACAGGTTTCACCCTATCAGCCAGGCTGGTCTTGAACTGCTGACCTCAACTTATCCACCTGCCTCAGCCTCCCAAAGTGTTGGGATTACAGGCGTGAGCCACTGTGCCTGGCCCATTTAGGAAATATTAATTAAGCATGTATATGTGCCAAGCAAATACATCCTTGCCTTCAGGGAAGACTCTTTTCTCCCAAACTTAAAAAGATTCTTATTTTTCCCAAATTAGCAATAATTGTCATTGCATCATGGAGTACACCTTAAAGGAGCCTGGATAATCTAATTCTAATGAACCATAGTGTAGAATGTCACTCTGAGACATTAATGGAATTACTCCCAGCCAGCCAGACCTGCTAACTTTCTGTAAGTTACTAATGTTAAGCCATTAGTAAGTAAGCAAATCAGCTTTTTCCTGGAACTACATAAGCTTTCCAGATAATTATACTTCCCAGGTTAGTGACCTAACCTTCACTACTGAACATATGTTCTAATTTTCATTTCTGTATTTGGCTGTAAGAGCTCTGAAGATATTTATCTCAGTTCAATTATAGATTTGGTGAAAGAAGACATTTCAAAACACAGGGGGAAAAGTATTTTCCTTCCATAATATGCATTCAGCTTTGGCACCCAGGGATGGATTTAGTTGCTCTGAATCTTTCATTTCTGTTAAGATGGAGTTTTTGCTGGCGTGCTAATTATGTTTCTGTACAGTATTAAAATAGTAGCCCTTCAGTGTGTGCAGAATTGCTTCCTCTGTGTACAATTTTGAGTGATTAGTTTTACTTAAATGAGTTTGATATGTTAGAGCCTATTGAAGAATTTTGGATGTTGATGTATGTTTTTTAGATACCTTAGGAATTAAAGTATGTGTGCAGTGCCGTATGTTTACGCAGATGAGGATATGTTTGTAGCCTTCTGGAGAGAACTAGAGAAGCCAGCCTTTTAAAAATGGAAATTTGGAAATCTTTTGTGTGTGTGTTAAGTAAAGAAAAGGAGGAAAAAGAAAGTGAGCAACTGGGATTCAGACAGGAATATCTGCTGTCATAATAATAACTTAAGTGACAGAGCAAGCTGCAGATGGGAGATGGTTATTAGCCTGATCATATTGAACCTTCAGGTGGCATATGAAGTGAGTTTCCATAGTCCCTGAAAAGGAGTATAAGGAGTATAGCAATATAAAAATATGTTTCAAAGAGACTGAGGTGATCTCATGAGTGATATTGATAGAGTAATACTCTACAGTATCACTGGAATATTACTCTATCAATATAGAGTAATAGCCAGCCAGTGAGCTTACCTTCTGGAGGCCATTGAAATGAAAACTCCTAGGATAAGTTAGTTTTCCCAAGGCGCCAGAAATGAAATTTAAAAACAAAATATAAGCATATTAAATATTTTGATCATCTGCTTTGTGAAAAGTTGAGATTACCAGCCCGGTTACCTGGTTCTAGCTGAACTTTTAACAGGCTTATATATGTTATTTACTAATGTTTAGAATGTGAAATCCCAAATCACCTCTCCTCTTTTTAAATCATTCTTTTCTTTGGGACAGGACTTGTTTACACTGGGCATGCAAACGCAACCATGGTCAGGTAGTCTCTTACCTGCTAAAATCGGGAGCTGACAAAGAAATTCTTACCACAAAAGGAGAAATGCCGGTTCAGTTAACATCAAGGAGAGAAATCAGGAAGATTATGGGAGGTGAGTCTGTGTTTTGGGGGAGCTTTTGATTTCGTCAGACTCATTTAAGATTTGTGATATTAATGGCTGCATTCTTAATACTGGTCAAACAATTTTCTATTTCTAAAAGCAAATTACGGTGCCAAGATAGTAATTCCAGGTTGTGTCTGAGGAGGTCAGCATTGTAAGGTTTTTAAAATTATTTGTAAAATTGAAGATAATGAGAAAAATGATAATCATAAACCTAATGAAATATTATTTTTTTCTTCTGACCTGAAGAGGCAATAAACACCAAAATATTTGTCACGTACCAAAAGACACTACTTCCGAAAGACACCTTTCTTTTGATAATTTTCAAAGGGCTGTGTAAATGTTCTGTTTTCTTCTTTTTAAGTGGAAGAAGATGATGACGATGATGACAGCCTTCCCCAGCTGAAGAAGGAGTCAGAACTGCCCTTTATTCCCAACTATTTGGCTAACCCAGCCTTCCCTTTTATCTACACACCCACAGCAGAGGACTCAGCCCAGATGCAGAATGGGGGCCCCTCCACACCTCCTGCATCACCCCCTGCAAATGGCTCACCTCCACGGCTTCCCCCTGGGGAACCTCCCCTGTTAGGGGCATTTCCCCGGGACCATAATTCTTTGGCACTAGTTCAGAATGGTGATGTGTCTGCCCCCTCTGCCATACTCAGAACACCAGAAAGCACAAAACCGGGTCCTGTTTGTCAGCCACCAGTGAGTCAGAGCCGCTCCCTGTTTTCTTCTGTCCCGTCCAAGCCACCAGTGTCTCTGGAGTCTCAAAATGGGACATATGCAGGACCAGCGCCAGCATTCCAGCCATTTTTCTTCACTGGAGCATTTCCATTTAACATGCAAGGTAACCCCTCATCAGCAAACAGCCTCTGCAACAGGGGAGTTGGCGTCCAGAGGGGTGGGATTTAATTAGGATTTTTGGGGTATAATTACAAACTTACAGAAAAGTTACATGGCTAGTATAAGGAACTCCCTTTACTTAGATTCACAAATTAGCTTTTGCCCTTTTACCCTGATATACTTCAGTATTCTTTCCATTATAATATCTATAATAATCCTAAAAACAATGATATTCTCTTTTTTTTTTCTTTGAGATGTAGTTTCACCCTGTCACCCAGGCTGGAGTGCTGGAGTGCAGTGGTACAATTTTGCCTCACTGCAACTCTGCCTCATGGGTTCAAGCGATCCTTCTACCTCAGCCTGCCAAGTAGCTGAGATGACAGAAGCGTACCACCATACCGGCTAATTTTTTAAAATATTTTTAGTAGAGATGGCGTTTCACCATGTTGGCCAGGCTGATCTCAAACTCCTGACCTTAAGTGATCTGCCTGCCTTGGCCTCCCAAAGTGCTGGGATTATAGGCATGAACCACCACATACAGCCAGATACTTTCTTATATAACTACAGTACAAATGATCAAATTTGAGAAATGTAGCCTTGAGGTAATGCTGTTCTGTAATCTGTAGTCCATGTTTAAATTTTGTTAGTTGTCTCAACCAGTGCCTTTTGTATTCCCTTATCTACTATATGTACTGTCGGTACTATTGATATTTATCTGTACTATCTACTCCGCTGCCCCCTGCCCCCTGCCCAGGATCACACATTGCACATAGTTATCGTGTCATTTAGTTTCCTTTAATCTGGAATCTTCACCCTTTATCATTTTTTATCTTGATCTTTTTGAAGAGTCCAGGCCAATAATTTTTGTGGAATATGATTTTCTTAATTCTATCTCTACTTATTAGTTGGTATTTTACTGTAAAGAAGGGCTTTCCCTTCTCCTTCATTAATATCAGTATTGACTCGTAGATTCTTATGTTATTTAATGGGTCATAATGTGTTACTATCATTTTTTAAATATTCAAATTATCCTAGATGTGGCCAGTGGGAACCCCTTCAGGCTAGTTCTTCTGTCCTTTTGACACATCTTTATTGTTCTTGCAGTGCTGCCTTACTTTCTGGTGCAGCAAGGCGTTCCAGGCTCATAGCAGAACTTTTCCTGCTCAACCCTGGAATCAGTCATTTATCCAGGGAGCCCTGGTTCTTTTTGGTGGAGAATGGTATTTAGAACACACAGCAAACTTGCCTCTTACTTGGGCCCACCAAGAATGGTATTTAGACACCAGGATGTGGGCACTAGGTGTCCTCGTTGCTACAGGTATATCATTTCTTCAAGGCCTGCTGAGAGGACAGAGCCAGGAAAGATATCTGTCTTTCTATATGTATATCTTTTTGAGAATATTAAAAACCACAAGTTCATCCTGATTCTTCCAGTTCCAATCAAACACCATAGGTACAACTAGTCTTACTTTTCCTTTTTCCCTGTTTTTGAGGAGTTACTACTATAGGTGCTAACGGTGACCTGGAGTGCCATAGGGAATTTATATACAGGGAACAAAGCAGAACTGCCAAATGTACATGGGTGCTTAACTCGGGCTGTCTTGGCAGCCAGGTTCAGAATAAAGGAGCAGATTGCTTAGATCCCAGACTTATGAATAATGAGCCAAGACGCCCTTCCTTATGAGGGTGTGCTACATTCAAATCAAGTTATTTTTCGTTTTTATTAGTGGCTTGTCGTTTGGCTCTTTTACTGTCTTTTCTGCAAGGAGTTTCATGTTTGATAAATAACTTTAAGTTCCAGGGTAACTCACATCTTGCCCATGCCTTCTTTCCAACCTTCTTCCCCTTCCCCTGTTCATGTATAGTTTGATATCCAAACCGGTTCTTAAGTCTTTGGCTCCTTAGCTCCAGTGGCAGAAGTAAATTGTCCTTCTACGTAGCTGGAATGGCTGCCCCTGCCTTGCTCTTACTTTGTGAACCATAGCCTTAGAAGTACAGACGACAATGCAGGAAACTGCCCCAGCAGAGCCAGAACTGGGCCTGAGCAAACCCTGCTGGCTGCACTTGGTTTTCCCACCAAACAGGTCTGTTAATCATGCACACATCTTTGGCATGATTAAGTGTAAACATCTTCTGGAAAAGATCTTAAACAACATGGGCTATGCTGTGCCAGAACTATTCATTAACATTTCTCCTTTTTTTCTAGAGCTGGTACTGAAGGTGAGAATTCAGAACCCATCTCTTCGAGAAAATGATTTCATTGAAATTGAACTGGACCGACAGGAGCTCACCTACCAAGAGTTGCTCAGAGTGTGTTGCTGTGAGCTGGGTGTTAATCCAGATCAAGTGGAGAAGATCAGAAAGTTACCCAATACTCTGTTAAGAAAGGTAAGAAAAGTCTGTTAAGCATGAATGGCTGCTTTTTTGCATTTGGAAAATACCTAGCTCTCTCCTTGGTTATATGAGTCATAGTTGAAGGAATAAACAGAGAATAGAAAGAGTGATTTTCTAAATGTAATCATTTCCTTCTACTGAGTCCATAGGACACTGGCTTTTTTTAGGCAAGTCAAGTGAGCAGTAGAGTGGAGAAGGAACGAAGAAATCTGTAACTGGTGTTTGGCTCAGTACTGTCTTACAAACTAGTTGTAAACACCATTGCATTCAGACCAGCCAACACTGGCATTTTGGAAGTTGATTCCAGAGAGAATTTTCTGAATTATCATTCACGTGTTCCTATTTTCAGTTTCTGTAGTGATCTGTGAGGATTAACTTAGTGCACTACTGGGTGAGCCTTGTGTTTTACAAGTGAAGAACCAAGTTAAATTACGGAGCAAATCCACATAGATGCACATGCGGTCTTCCGTGCATCTCTGGGTTTTTTGAACATCAGGCTTCTTAGGACATCTGGGGAAGTGATCTTTGTATTGCCTCTCCCTTTGAGGTATGTGCTCATGCTGTAGCAGCTACTGAGCTGTTTTTTTTTTTTTTTTTGAGACAGAGTCTCACTCTGTTGCTCAGGTTGGAGTGAGTGGTGTGATCTTGGCTCACTGCAACCTCCACCTCCCAGGTTCAAGCCATTCTTCTGCCTTAGTCTCCCGAGTAGCTGGGACTGCAGGCGCACACCACCATGCGTGGATAATTTTTGTATTTTTAGTAGAGAGAGGGTTTCACCATATTGGCCAGGCTGGTCTCGAATTCCTGAGTTAGAGATGAGGAGTGTTGGGATTACAGGCCTGAGCCACTGTGCCCAGCCTGCTGAGCTGTTTTTAAGGGCTTCCACTTTCCAACCCACCTCATCCTGGGGCCTTAGTTACACTATCACTGACTTAGCCTGCCACAGGGATTTTTTTTCTTCTTTTTTCTTCTAGGTTTTGAAATGAGCCAAGATACTGGTATCAATACAGTGCACCAAACATATGTATACAGGTGGCTCCTGTTAATCTGTTTAACATATTTTTGTTTTAGGACAAGGATGTTGCTCGACTCCAAGATTTCCAGGAGCTGGAACTGGTTCTGATGATAAGTGAAAACAATTTTCTGTTCAGAAATGCTGCATCCACACTGACTGAAAGGCCTTGCTATAACAGGAGAGCTTCAAAACTGACTTACTAATGCAGCAGGGACTTTTATCACTGAGTATTATGACAGTGTGCATCACCTCTGGGCCAAGGACAAGCCATTGATCTAAATGCCTCGGATGCCCAGGAGGGCCTCTGGTGCCACTGCGTAGTGTATACTAACATCGTTCTGCCAAGGTAGGAAGCCCCTGACCCCCAAGCAGCGGTGCCACTCTTCCAAGCCTCTTGGTGCACAATAAACCTATTGCTTGAAGCTTTGAACAGCTGAGAAGTGGTCTGGAGAGGCAGAAGCTGAAGGTTCTATATCCAGTGTGTTTTATGTACAGAACGTAAGAGAGTTGTCTAAGCAGAAGCTGAGAGAGAGCGGAGCCTATTTCTGGCCACTCCTGTTGACAGTGCACCTGAAGGGCCGGGATGCGCTTTTCTTGGTGTTGCATGCTCACAACTCTCCTGACATTGTGAACTGATGAGAGAAAACTGGGGAAAGCACAGGTACTGGACAGATGAATTCTAGTGTGACTTGTGACTGTGAGGTTTCCTAGGACATATTTATAAATGTTACTCAGGTTAAAAGTATTTAAGAATACAGTTACCTAATTGTAAATATGCTGTTAACCAAAAGAGCTTTCCCTCCCCCACTTTTTCCTTTGTAAACATTCACGACTGCTTCTCTGTCTCTGGAGTCATCTCTGCATTAACTCCCCTTTGTGGTCGCTAGAGGGCTCTCTGATGCCTTCTAAAAGAGAAACTGCTTTTTTTCCTGCCCCCTGAAGAGACAGGGTCTCACTATGTGGCCCAGGCTGGTCTCAAACTCCTGGCCGCAAGTGATCCTCTTGCCCTTGGCCTCCCAAAATGCTGGGAATACAGATGTGAGCACTGAACCCAGCCCACTTTTTTTACTCTGAAGCGATTCCAGTCGTCTGTGTGTAACTGCATCTTATGAGAAGAGCACAAATATTGCTGTTCCATGGTCTCCACTTTCATTTTCCACCACAAATGAAAAGCAATTTTTGAGACTGAATCTGTTGCTATTTTAAAGGTTATTGTGGGAAACTGAGCTAAAGGAGTTAGCATCTTTATTTTTGTATCAAAGATAAAGGTTATTTTGAAATTATTAGGATTTTTACACAATTCTGAAATCTGTTGCTTTTATAAACAAATTGTTTGAACTTACTGATCCCCGCACTACCACCACCAATTCACTTGACAAAGCCAGTATGAGTCTACCAGACTTTGTTCTGAAAAACAGAAAAAAAACAAACACCGGATTAAACTCTTGAGTATGGCATAGGAATTTTTTAAAAGAATGCATTCAAGGATTCTTTTCCTTTCCTTCAGTGTCGTTAATGTTAAAAGAAAAGTCACTGTTTTGTTGAAACAAACAGCTTAACTTCAGAAATAAGAACTAGCACACTTAGACAAACAGGAGAGCAGGGGTTCAAAGCCAGCTGTTGAAGAGCATCCCTGCTGTCTTAAGAAGCTTTTTCCCCATAGTGCCTATAGTTTCTAAAGAAACTCAACTTCCTAACTGTGTTAATTTTATTAGAACACTACAGTTGAGTGAGAACGTGCAGAAGATGTCAACGGAAGAAAATGTTGTGCTAAGATAATGGCCTCCTGCTGCTGCCTAAATGCTGAAAGGAGGTTGAGATGTTTCTCGAGGCTAACTTCCTGAAATCACTGTTGAGTGACTTAATTGTATCCCACCAATTACTGCTGGTGACTTACTCTTGTACAGTGTTTGCATAGCAGAGTGAAGGTTACTTATTACCCTCTTTCTCTCAAGTGCTTTAAAGAAGAAACCTCATGTTTCTTTTTTTTCTTTTTGAGATGGAGTCTCACTCTTTTGCCCAGGGTGAAGTGCAAGTGGCATGATCTTGGCCCACTGAAACCTCCACCTCCCGGGTTCAAGCGATTCTCCTGCCTCAGCCTTCTCAGTAGCTGGGATTACAAGCATGTACCACCATGCCCAGCTAATTTCTGTATTTTTAGTAGAGACGAGGTTTCACCATGTTGGCCAGGCTGGTCTCGAACTCCCGGCCTCAAGCAATCCGCCTGCCTGGGCCTCCCAAAGTGCTGGGATTATGGGCGTGAGCCACTGTGCCCGGCCCCTCTCTTGTGTTTCAACCAATTGAAAGCAATTTTAACTAGATGTAGTAACCTTTTTTTTTTTGCTTCTAAAAAAGTTACCGTTTACTGATAAAGTTAGGTCTGGCTCTATCCTAGAGGAAATAAATTCAGTATTAATTCATGTCTAAATTACTTGGATTAAAAGTCTTTCAGCCGTCCAGATTAATTAAAGTGGAACAGTGGAGGCCCCTGGCTGGGAGATGGCCTACAGAGGAGCAGCTGTGGGGAATGTTCTGAGCTTAGAGACAGAGGTGACTTGGTGTCTCTGGTGAGAGGTGGGTCTGATGTGGCTCTGCCCTATGCTGGTCTCTCCTTTATAAAATCCTCTATGGTCAGCTGACTCCTGCATATCACAGTGGAATAAGACTGCACAGTTGCTGGTAGGTGAGTTTAAAGTCTTAATCTATGCATTCAGAGAAATATTTTTATATGCTTTGTGTAATTTATAACAAGGATTTTTTTTTAGCTTTGTTAACTGTGAATTCACCCCTCCTTCCCCACTGCATATTTAAAGCATGTGTTCACACTGTGTGTAAACATTCACGGAAGATTTTCTCTTTGTGCATTGCTGACTGTTCAAACATAACAAGTATTATTAAAATTAAATATTAACTGACCAATCCTGTACGCCTTCATTTTGGCTTCCTAAACAGCACTACAGTTCTAATCATAGGGGGTTCAAATTGTTGGACAGTCCCATAGACCAGACGCCCTGGAGGAAGATGAGAAGGGCCCTCTCTCCACCTGAGCCTCCTCCATCCCCGCTCATACCCTGTCAGTAGCACCTGGAGATGGATATTTTGTGTGGCGTCTTTCCTTCCAGTTCACAGCAGTCAGCTTCATTTCCCAGGAGTAGCTGAGCCAGTTAGATGGAGGTCATCCCCTATTAACCTCATGTTTTGATTATCCTATTTACTTTACCCAACTGAGCCTCTCCTTTGGGTTGTCAGCACCTGTCAGGGCCTCAACAAGCTCAGAGGAAAACTCCCAAGACAGGAGAGGAAACACAGCCTTATACTTCCAGATCTTTAGCTGAGAAGGATGCGGAATGAGTTTGCTTTTCTGTTGGTTCAGGCCAGCTAGCACCTCACAAAGCAGACGTCAAGGCAAATTGGCCTAATAAATCAGAGAGCATAACAGAGACCTTTTCTTAGCACCAAGGAGAGGCAGAATAATTTGGGCATTTGTGCTTTCATACTTGCTTTATCACAAGGATGGAAGTCATCTTCCTTATACTCATAAACATCCTGGGCAGAAACAGCCTGCCAAAAAAATGTGATTAACCTTTAACAAATAGTCCTGCAGCACAGGCTGACCCAGAGCACATAGAAAAGCCCAATCAAAGGAGCCACCTCCATCCATATCTACTGCAAACCATTTAGGGTTGGGGAAAAAACCAGCATCACCCACAACCACTCACATCATACCAAGACAAAGATACAGGAAATGAGAGTGAGACAGAGGAGACCAGAACACTTAGGAACAAGGAGAAGAGACCCATTCCAAATAGGCCTTTGCCAGGTGGACTCTGACCTGCAGAAAATAAACTCTTTGTTGGCTTGCTCAAGAAAACAAACTTAATTCACCCCTCACATCTTGTCTGCCAGCCTGGGACTGTGGGTGGCTTCTCTCTGCGCAAGAGGTAGCCTCTCGGCTTCTTTGTGCTCACACATTCAGCTTTGGCTAGATTGAGGAAAATGAATTACTTGGAGGCCTCACTGGCTATGAGAACTGTCTGGAATAGACTTTAAAATGAGCAAGGAAATAAAGCAGCATGCCCTTCTTAGTCCCTAGAGAAACAGGCATTGAGGGATGGCATGAACGTGGAGGTGTTCACAGCAGCTTTCCCAAGAGGCCTCAGGTCAGATTTCAGGGCCTTTCTTTCTCACCTTTTTACAGTATCTGCACAGCAGCACAGGAACTGCTGGCAATTACCCAGGGAATTTTGGCTGTGAAGGCAATATTTGCAGCCAAGAGCTCTTGGGTCTGAAGTTCAGGTAACTACAACCATGTACATGTGTATAAAGTCTTCCTCCTGGCCTCCTCCAAAGATCCTAATCCCCAAATGTTGTGAACAAGCACAAAAAGACTAGTGTGTACATACTGTTGACCATGTAGTTTTATTTAATCAGTGCTCTATTTTTAGTGGATTCAGGCAGCACCCCAGAGTATAGGACTTAGTTCCGAGGGGTGGCCTGACCCGGCAGCAGTCTTCTGTTCCAGTAGGAAAAAGCTTTTTATTAAAAACAAGAAAAACTTTAGAAAATATGAAAAATCAGAGGGAGGACAGAGGTCATTGCATAAAATCATTATTTGAAAACAGTGCAGTTTGCAAATAACACTAGGTTGGGAATTGGGAGACCGGGGACTAGTCTAACTGCCTCAAACTAGCTGTGACCTTAGGCATGTCATTCACCTCTTGGGGCTCACTTCCTCACCTAAAGCACTTAGCACAGTTACCCTGTGAGGGACTTTACAGGTGCAAAATCTAAGATGCCCCCAGTGTTTGCCATCAAGTCCATTCTGCGGACATACTTGGTGTCATTTCCTTCCTGATGAAAACCAGGAAAGGATGGGGGAAATCCCAGGAATCTGTTTTAGGCAAGTCCAGCGTCTCTGGCCATCCCGTAGAAGATGCCTCTAGCTGCAATGAGGTTGGCTGGAGCATCAAATTCAGCTACGACTCCTTTGTCCAGGACCAGGACCCTAGTCAGAAAAGAGAGAAGTGGTCAGGTTTCCATCAGCCCAGACCTGCTCACAGCATCCAATCCTGCTCTTCTGGGTACTTGCTCAAGTCCACAGTAACATGCCAACCCACCCAACACAGCTGCCACACCACATGTGCATGCTTGCAAGGCTGGTTATTTTAGCCATTCTGTTAGTTCTGGCAAGTAAAGCAGTTTCTGGGACCAAACACAAGGTCCTATTCATCTCTGCTAGTCGGGGCTCTGAAAACCTTCCCTAATGAGTCCTTCCCCTTGCCGGGGTCACAGGACTTCAGCAGGCTGTGCACAGGGAGCCATGGGCCTGTGTGCTGGGCTCTGTGCACATCCATCTGCTTTGTGCCGACTCACAAAAGCACACGGCAGGAAACCAGCTGCAGCGAGGCTGACACTGGAATCTGGGGCTTGGGCTGCAAATCTGGCTGCTGCTGCTGCTGCTGCTGCTGGGTGGGTCTCCAGCTCACAAACAGCCAGGCCTGGGCCCAGGGTTAGAATCTCCAACCAACTACTCACTGGGTGCACCTGGTACAAGGCCACTGGGCTGGCTCCACCAGGGTACAGCGGGAGGGGAAAGGCTCTCCCCAGCCTGGAGAAGTGCTACTTCATGGGAGGGGGCTGACTTTGTTCTATTCTCAGCCTCCTGGGCTCCAAGATGTGTCCTGGGAAGGAGTGTGTCTGTGACATCACTGCCTGGCCACTGCCCCCACCCCAGCCCTGACTCCAAAATCAAGGTCTTCAGTGGCTTTTGATTGCCCTTGGGTAAGTAAGGCCTGAATGCTCTCCCATGGTCCTCAAAGTGCAGCATAATGGGGCTTGTTCTCCACCCCCATCTTGGTTCCACTGCCTCCCTCCCATGCTCTCCAGCCTCCTGCACCCTCCTGCCTTGGGGCACGTGTTGCATCCTTTGCCTGCAATTTTCAGCTCCCTCCCTATTTCCCCACCTCCATCCCCCAACTCTTACTCATTCTTTCAGGCCTGGCTGGTGCAGCCCTTCCTGAGAGGAGAAGGTGCCCTGGCCACCCTGTGTGGATAGCTGTCCTCTGGCCTGCACACACAGGCCTTTGCTTCCATCCTGTGGACCCTATTTATACGTGATTATTAGATTAATTTCTGCCTGTCGCACTAGAATGAATGAACTCCCAACCTCCAAGGTCGATCCTAGCCTCCCACCCTAGGGCTGCTGGTGAATGAACCATTTTTGATCAGCCCTGGGAGCAGGTCCTCTCAGCCCAACCCTGTTCCTCCTCCAAACCCAGGGCTCAACACTTCCTACCCACCCTCCCTTCTCCTCCCAGTGGGGTCCTAAATGGGAGTCGGGGGTGAGGGTAGGGGAGGGATGGAACAGACAGAGGGTAGCATCAGTCATTCTCAGCTTGGCTCCCAAGACACGGCTGGCTGCATGGGGGCACTTCCAAGAGACACAAGATCTGACCCATTGCCCTGTCCACGGCACCCTCCCCACACCACCGTCATACAAGTGTTTCTTGAGTGAATGAAGGCCTGTTGGGGTATTCCCACCATACTCCTTCAAAGGAGACTTGTCCAAGCCTCCTGCCTCCTCCTCCCCTCTAGTTTCTAGGGAGCCCAGCCTGCCAGGTGAGGGCCAACTGACTTCCATGAGGCTTCTGGGTCACCCAGCCCTTTCTCCTTGACCTTTGGCACCACACCTTGACATCTGGGACAATGAGGGAGAGGTCTGCCTCAACAAGGAAGCCATAAGCTTCTGAGGGCACGGCCCTTCCCCTCATCCTTAGACAGCCTAGTGCAAGAATTAGAGCAAGGTGCTACTGTCATTTCTCAGGATCACCTGCCATTTAAATACATTTCATTGATTTTTTTTTTTTTTTTTTGAGACAAGAGTCTCGTTCTGCACCTAGGCTGGAGTGCAGTGGCATGACCTTGGCTTACTGCAACCTCTGCCTCCCGGGTCCAAGTGATTCTCCTGCCTCAGCCTCTCGAGTAGCTGGGACTACAGGCGCCTGCCACCACACCAGGCTAATTTTTGTATTTTTAGTAGAGAAGGGGTTTCACCACATTGGCCAGGCTGGTCTCGAACTTCTGACTTCAAATGATCTGTGCGCCTTGGCCTTCCAAAGTGCTGGGATTACAGATGTGAGCCACCACCAAACTCCTGACCCCAAGTTAACCACCCTTCTGGGCCTCCCAAAGTGCTGAGATCACAGGCATGAGCCACCATATCTGGCCTTCATTGACTCTTTCCGACAATGCCAAGAGGAATCATTTTCATTTGAAACAGGCTCAGAAAGGTTTTGCAAATTGCTCAGGGTCACACAGCAGCCTGGGACTCTGAGCCCTCTTGCTGAGTCTACAGGTTGGAGATACCCATACCTGCATTAACTGTGTGATTTGGGGCAAGTGCTCTCCCCACAGGGCTCAGCTCCTCATGGTGCTGTCAGGGTCCCACTACCACCTGAGCTGCTGCTTCACCTATGACCAGGGTGACTGTGAGACACCAATGAGGTGAGGGACATGCAGGCACTCTGCCAGCGGGTGCTCAGGAAGAGACGGGACTCAGCATGGAGCCTCCAGTTCCCCTTACATCACCTCACAGAGCAGGCAGGATGCGGATGGCCTGTGCACAAATACGGTGCCTGTGGAGCCCAGTGTGCCCTTCCCATGTCTTAGAAAATGACATCGTGGGGGCCGGATGTGGTAGCTCACACCTGTAATCCCAGCACTTTGGGCGCTGAGGCAGGCAGATCACTTGAGGTCAGGAGTTCAAGACCAGCCTGGCCAACATGGTGGAACCCCGTCTCTACTAAAAATACAAAAATTAGCTGGTGTAGTGGTGCATGCCTGTAATCCCAGCTACTTGAGAGGCTGAGGCAGAAGACTCGCTTGAGCCTGGAAGGGAGAGGTTGCAGTGAGCCACTGCATTCCAGCCTAGGCTACAGAGCAAAACTCTGTCTCAAAAAAAAGAAAGGAAGAAAAAAGAAAATGTCATTTTCCCACCTCTGACCCCAGGCCACCCTGCTGTGGTCTGCCCCTTGTCCAGATCTTGGGAATCTCTGCTCTGCCCACCATGTCCTAGCAATCCCAGGAACATTCCATTGTCCAGATAACCCTAATCTGCCCTGCCCATTCCTGTTGCCCCAGGTGGCCCCACCAGGTTCCCCATTGCTTGGGTTTCTATGTCCTACCTGGTGTAGTCCATGATAGTGTTAAGCCGGTGTGCGATGGTCAGGACAGTGCAGGTATCAAATTGGGTGCGGATGGTAGCCTGGATGAGGTCGTCAGTCTCTAGGTCGATGGCAGCTGTGGCCTCATCCAAAACCAGGATGCGGCTTTTGCGGAGCAGGGCTCGGGCCAGGCACACGAGCTGCCTCTGGCCCACACTGGGAATGAAGAAGGCACGCATTTCCAGATGGGGACTTCCCACCTGCCTCCGGGCCTCCTTCCCTCCTCAATGGCCCAGGGGCCCAGGGCTGGCTTTCTAACTTCTCCCGTTTCTGCCACAGACCAGCCCTCCTGGAATGGAGTAGAGGTCTGGACACCACTGGGATAATGAGAGCCCTGGGGAATGAACCAGTGCTAAAAGGCATTGTGAAATCCCTAGTCTGCTCTTGACACCCTTGGCCTCCTCTCTTGGTGCTTTCTTCCCCATTCTTGCTTTTCAGCTAGTGCCGTGATGTTTCTCTGCTTCACTCTATCAGTCATTTACACCTTAGTAAGAACATGCTTGCCTGGCTCTTCCCGGATATTTGCATAGAGGCCACATGATGCCATCTTGCTGAGCCTCATATCACACAATTCAAGCAGTCATCTCCCACCCCATAGGGAATACAGGCCAGGGCTCCATTTTGGGTACAAGAAAAGGGCAGAGCAGAGGAAGACCTGGGGACTTCTTGTGTCTGGTCACAGAGGAGGTGAAGGAGGGGCAGGACACATGCCTTCAGCCTCCTGCCCCGGAAGCCAGAGCCGGCAGACGAAACGAGGCTGTGTCCCCAACCACAGAGGCCGCAGCACCCTCACATCCAAGGACAAATACCTCAGCCCTTCCCAAAGGGGTGAGTCACCACAGCCGGTGTAAAGTCCAGGCGCTCTCCCTGGCCCATTCCCGCAACTAATGAAGGTTTTGGCAGCAGAATGAGCCGCCGGATAGAACTCAGGGCTGATTTATGGTGGAACTGGCACAGGACACAGGTTATACTTAAAGCAGTTCCAAAATCAGTGAGGAAGGAGGGGAGTGGATTTCTGTCTCTGATCCTGGTGTGTGTGGGGATGGGGCACACTCTGGGGTAAGCGCTGAGCGCAAGCAGGTTAGAAGACTGGACTGAGAGATGGTCAAGGGGCACAGGGTCTGGAGAGACCATGCCTGTCTGTCAGCCACCCCCATGTGGTTATGTAAGTGAGAGCCAGTTAAGATGCACATTTAGCCTTAAGGGCTGCCTCGGTGGCGGGGGAGTCCCACCAGTTGTCCAGGCGAGGGAGGCAGCTGATCCAGCAAGGAAAGGCCTGGGACAGAGCCTGAGTCCCTGCTGTGCCCTTACCAGTCAAACTGCTATGGTGAATCATTTCAAACCATGGAGCCTCATTTCTGGCCCACAGGACCACAGTAAAGATTAGAGGAGAGAGTGGAGGCCAGAGTGCTTTGAATATTGTTAAGTGCTGGGCAAATGTCAATTTTTTTTTTTTTTTTTTTTTTTAAGACAGAGCCTCATGCTGTTGCCCAGGCTACAGTGCAGTGGCGAGATCTTGGCTCACTGCAGTCTCCTCCTCCCGGGTTCAACGATTCTCCTGCCTCAGCTTCTGGAATAGCTGGGATTACAGGCGCCCACCACCACACCTAGCTAATTTTTATGTGTTTAGTAGACATGGGGTTTCACCACGTTGGCCAGGCTGGTCTAGAACTCCTGCCCTCAAGTGATCCACATGCCTTGGCCTCCCAAAGTGCTGAGATTACAGGCATGACCATTGCACCCAGCCTTGTTTTAGTTTTTGAGGTCTGGGGAGGGTGCATGAGTATGGACTGAATATAAAAATGAAAATAGGGAGGAGGAAGAGGCAGAGGAGGAGGTGGAGGAGAAGAGGGAGGGAAGGGAGAAGGGGAATCACTGACATGTCACAGGAGTGGATCCAAGCAAAGCACTTTTCCTGACATCACAGCGACCCTAACTACTCTGTCCAGAAGGTAGCCATTGGCCCCATGTGGCTATTAGCACTTGAAATGTGACTAGTCCAAATTGAGACTTTCTGTAAATATGAAATGCACACTGGATTTCAAACTTGTATGAAAAAACGCAAAATATTTCCAATACTTTTATATCAACGACGTGTTAAAATAATATTTTAGATATATTGGGCTAAATAAAATACAGTATTACAGTTTATTTCACTTGTTTCTTTTCCCTTTTTAAAAAGTACGGCTATGGCCGGGCGCAGTGGCTCATGCCTGTAATCCCAGCACTTTGGGAGGCCGAGGTGGGTGGATCACGAGGTCAAGAGATCGAGACCATCCTGGTCAACATGGTGAAACCCCGTCTCTACTAAAAATACAAAACATTAGCTGGGCGTGGTGGCACACGCCTGTAGTCCCAGCTACTCAGGAGGCTGAGGCAGGAGAATTGCTTGAACCCAGGAGGCGGAGGTTGTGGTGAGCTGAGATTGCCCCATTGCACTCCAGCCTAGGTAACAAGAGGGAAACTCCATCTCAAAAAAAAAAAATATGGCTATGAGAAAAAATGTTAGTTACATATGCATGGCTTGCATTGTTTTTTATTGGGCAGCACAATTCAAAGAGGTATGGACTGTTATTATCTGCCTTTTAGAGTGAAAGAAAAGGAGGCACAGAGAGGTTAAGCAACTTGCCCCAAATCACACAGCTAACACAGGTATGGGTATCTCCAACCTGTAAACTCAGTAAGAGGTGACTACTGACCCCTCCAATGCTGGGGACATAAAATCTGGAGCTGTAAGAAAGCTCTGGAGGGGAGAGGGCTTCCTCTCACCTGCTTCATGGGTTCCATCCAGAACTATGCTCCCTGGCCCAAGAACAGCCTCCACAACCTCACTGAAAAGGGTTGTGGAATCTCCCAGACCTGGTTCAAACTCCAGACATGCCTCCTCCCAGCTGTGCAACTTAGGTCAAGCCCTTTCCCGTCTCTGAGCCTCAGTTTCCTGATGGGTGAAGTGGGATCATGGAGCACCGCTGGGGCTTGCATGAGGAGCCAGCGAGGCAGCACACCATGCCTGACACACAGAATACGATCAATACAAAAGGATGGCCCTGTGCACACCCTGGCTGGTCTCAGCTCTGTGTCATTTGGTGTTGGCCTTCCCAGCACTTGCCAGCATTCCCCAGGGAGGGCTGCAGCTCCTGAGCTCTCCATTCCCAGCGTTTACCTGAGATTCTCCCCACCCTCAGAGCACTGGAAGTCCAGGCCTGCCGGCTGGGAGCTCACAAACGCGTGCAGGTGGGACAGCTCCAAGGCCCGCCAAATGTCCTCCTCTGAGTAGCTGCCAAAGGGGTCCAGGTTCATGCGCAGGGTCCCCGAGAACAGGATGGGGTCCTGGGGATACAGCGTGGCCTCAGAGGGAGGCAGCTCAGGCCCTAGAAGGAGCCATGGGCCCCAGGTCCAGGGAAGAAGAGAGGGATTAAAGGTGGCAGCATTCCCACTCTGTCCCCAGCCCCCCAGAGGAGACAATGGCGGAAGAGATAGCGAATTGCCTGTGGGGGAGAGATAAACCTCAGCTTTGCCAATCACGAAGCCCTCTGCTGAAGCAGGAACCAGAGCCACTAATCTTGACTCCAAAGTGTCTACTCAGCAGAAAAAAAATACCACGGAGGAGATAAAAAAAAAAAAGTGAAATATAATTAGAGCTGTGCAAAGAGACCAGGACAGAACGTCTCAGGGGATGGGGACTTTGGAGGGGTCCTTCCCCATGCACTGGCCCAGGAGGTCAAAGGACAGGGCCTGATTGGGCAGGGTACATCTGAACTTTCCAGATCTGTGGCTGGGGTGGCTCACTGGTGGCTCTGCTCCCTGCTGTCTGCTCCTCCTAACCCTCCACAGCTTCTGAGACTCAGGTCCTCGCCTCTATCCTCAAGCTACACAACGGGGTAGGGCCTGCCTCCAGGGCCGCTGATGAGTGTGGCCAGTCCCTGCCAGGCTCCTACCTGGGGGATGATGGTCAGCTGAGAGCGCAGGTCATGGAGGCCGATATCTGCCACATTGAGGCCGTCGATGAGGATTTCACCCTTTGCCGCCTCCAGGATGCGGAACAGGCAGAGGGTCATGGAGGACTTGCCAGCCCCGGTGCGGCCCACGATCCCCACCTGGACAGGGAAGGGAAAGGGTTCTCAGGGGAAGCTGAGATGTCACAGGGGCATCTCCAGGACCCCCCTGGAGGCCGAGCAGACATTTGGCTGGAGCACTTGCTCTCCCAAAAGGCCCACCCTCCCCACAAGGGCTGTGGCCGCGTCCGCAGGCACTGATGCACACGCAGGCGCGAACGCCCGCACAGGCACTGATGCACACGCAGGCGCGAACGCACACGCAGGCGAGAATGCACGCACAGGCACGAACGCACATGCAGGCACTGACGCACACGCAGGCGCAAAAGCACGCACAGGCGAGAACGCACACACAGGCGCAAAAGCACACTCAGGCGCGAAGGCACAGCAGGCACAAACACACGCAGGCCTGCCCACCCCACGTGTACCTTCTCGCCGGCTTGCACATGCAGACTCAGATCTCTCAGCACCAGGTCTAGGCCCGGCCGGTAGCGCACAGAGTAATTCCGGAACTCCACCTCCCCACGTGGGGGCCAGCCTTTGGGAGGGCGGCTGCCCTCCACCACCCAGGGCGCCTGGCAGGAGGGACAGATGGGGTCACATCAGCTCTTGCCCAGTGTGACCCTTGTTCACCTTTCAGTCTCTCTCCCCCAGGGCCCCTCAATCCTGTCCCACTATGATCCCTGGAAGGGTCCTTGGCATCCCCATGGCTCAGCCTTGTGTTCAGTGACTCCTTTACCCCTCTGACTTTATTCCCCACAGAGCTACCCCAACATGCCCTATCTTCCCCTCCCAGCCTCTCTGCTTGCCCATGTTCCTTTTTTTTTTTTTTAAACATTTAAAATTTTTGAGAGACAGGGTCTCAATCATGTCTCACTGTGGCCTTGAACTCCTGGGTTCCCATGATTCTCCTGCCTCAGCCTCCCTAGTAGCTAGGACTATAGGCACATGTCACCATGCCTGGCTAACTTGTTTTGTTCTGTTACAAGTTCTTGCTCTGTCACTCAGGCTGGAGTGCAGTGATGCGATCATAGCTCACTGTAACCTTGAATTCCTGGACTCAAGCCATCCTTCTGCCTCAGCCTCCTGAGTAGCTAGGACTACAGGCCTGTGTCACCACGCCTCACTCATTTTTTTAAAGAAAAGTTCTGAAGCGACTGCTTGCTGCGTTGACCAGGCTGGTTTCTAACTCCTAGCCTCCAGTGACCCTCCTGCCTAAGCCTCACAAAGTCCTGGGAATACAGGCATGAGCCACTGCACCACACCTTATGTTCCTTGAGGTGCCCTCCCTGCCTGCCGTAACTCCCCCCTCGTGACCTTTACCCATTCATTGTTACTTGGTGGCAGCATAGTGCCAGGCAGTGGGGACACAATGGTATCCCCACTGAAACAGTCCTTACCCTCATGAGAATTACGTTCTAGTAGAGGGAGGCATGCAATCAGCAGATAAGCAAATCTATGCAATGTAAGAAGTGATGAGTGCTACAGGCCAAGAAGTGCTTAGTGTTGTTGCTTTATACGGGGTGGTCAGGGAAGGCTTCCTGGAGGAGGCAAAGACTTTAGTAAAGAGCTAAAGGGGGTGAGGGAACAAGCCAAGTGGGCATCTGGAGGAAGGGCATGCTGGGCAGAGGGAACAGCAGGCGTAAACGCCCCTAGGTGTGTCCTGGAGCACAGCGGTTAAAGGCGAGAGTAAGGGGCTGAGGTAATGGTGGCCCCATCATGTAGGGCCTTTTAGGTCATTTTAAGGACTATGTTGTTGTTGTTTTTTTTTAATTTTTCTTTACTCTGATTAAGATGCAAAGCCATTAGAGGGCTGTGCACAGAGGAATTACGTGATTTGATTTTTTTTTTTTTAAATCTCTGGCTGCTACAAGCAGAATAGACTAGCAGGACATAAGATGCTGGTGGCTTTGGGACAGGACTGGCTACATAATTTGGGAGGCTCAGGGCAAAATGAAAACCTGAGACTTCTTGTTGAAGAATGATGGAGAATGTCAAGGTGCTGACAACAGAGCCTTACTCTAAGTGCGCAGCCCTTCCGGGAATGGAGACCCCGTGACTGCTCAGGCTACGTTCCCATGGAGCCAGCCCTGCTTCGAGGCAGGAGAAACCACGTGGCCAGCGGCGAAAAAGCAGAGCAGCCGGCACATCCCGGTCTTTCAAGGAGGCGTCAGCGAATAGAACATGCCATGGGGTTGAGGGAAGATGTTTATAGGATCAGAGACAGGAGCCTGGGTATCCACGCAGGAACTGGGCTGTTAGACGTGAAGCAGGAGAACTAGAGTGAGGGGTGAGGGGTTGGAGGGTGATTCCTGGGGAGGGCAGGGGCAGGAAAAGCCAGGCTGGGGTCAGGCAGGCCAACTGACGGGGGCAAAGCAGGCCATAGAATCCACGAGGACTCCAAGAAGGAGGGAGAGGTCATTTTATTGGGACATTGCTTAGAGGTTGAATTAGATGAGAACAGAAAAGCATCCCCTGGATTTGGAACCAGGAAGGTCACGGTGAGCTGTCTCCGGGAACGAAGGTCAGAAAGAAGACTGTGGGAGGCAGATGAGATCAAGGCTGATGAGGAAGCGGAGGGAGCTCGTGGAGACCACACTTTAAACCATGCTTCATGACAGAAGAGAGCAGAGAAATGGGGCAGTGGAGTGCAGCGGGGAGGGCTCACGTGTGTGTCTGGAATGGAAGATGCGATGGAATATTTTTGCATGTGGATGGGAAGTGTCCAACAGAGGGAGCAAGAATGACGGAGATGGAGGGTGGGACTGAGGAAGCCAGGTCCTCAACAGGCCAGGAGAAGTGGAGGGCTGGACTTTGAAACAAAAGGGGTGAATATTGCTAAAAATGAAAAGATGACGATGGTGAAGGGGACACAGGCGGGTTTAAAGGCCGAGAGGTAGGAGGCTGAGGGAGTTCACATCTTAGAATCTACTTTTTCATGGGTGTCGGGCAAGGCCAATGGCCAAGCAGGAGGGAGATGTGGAGTTGAGGGCAGAGATTACTCAAAAGAAGTCTTTTGGAACGTGAGGACACCGGCTTCTTGGGGAAGCAAAGTAGGAACATTCAGCCACGGTGCATGGTTATAAACTTCTCAACTCAGTGATTTTTCTCCTGCAAGGATTTTTTTTTTTTTTTTTTTTTTTTTGAGAGAGTCTCTTGCTCTGACACCCAGGCTGGGGTGCAGTGGTGAAATCTCCGCTCACTGTAACCTCCACCACTCAGGTTCAAGCAATTCTCCTGCCTCAGACTCCTGAGTAACTAGGAATACATGTGTGCACTACCACACCCCACTAATTTTTGTATTTTTAGTAGAGATGGGGTTTCACCATGTTGGCCAGGCTGGTTTTGAACTCTTGACCTCAAGTGATCCACCCGCCTCAGCCTCCCAAAGTGCTGGGATTACAGGCGTGAGTTACCACCCCCAGCCTCCTGCAAGGTTTTAAGTGCTCGGTGCAGGCATGAAGAAGGCAGATTGGTGGGCTAGCGGGGTGGGGTTTTGGAGGTGAGTACAACAGAGAGAGGAAGAGAAGGGCAAAGCAGGTGAGAGCGCTTGTGTCAGTGAAGCATAGACTCTAGGCTGGCCGGGGAGGAAGGTGAAGCCAGAGACGCTGATGGACAGACACACAAAGGCGAGTCATGGGATTGGGGGTCCCAACGAAGACAGACTGCTGAGGCAGTGGGGGACTTGGAACATGAGAGAGAGGAGGGATAGGAGCGTGGTCCAAAGGTGGGATGCTTGATACTGATGCTGCAGCTTTTGGGCATGAAGCGGTCTGAAGTGTGAGCAAGAGAGGGGGCGGTGGAGAGAAAAGTCTGGGACCCCCAGTAGGGGACACCTTTTTTTCCCCAACAAAGGGCATGCTGCTCCACCTTCACTCCTTTGCCCAGGCTGGTCTCTTTGACTGGAATGCTCACCTTCCCACTGCCCATCCACCATCTTACTTAGTTTACCAAAGCCTGTTCATCCTTCTCATCTAAGCTCGCCTCCCCTGGTCACCCCAGCCGGAGGATCTCCCTCATCTGCCCTCTCCAGTGCGCCACGCCAGAGCTCTGGTCATCCACTGCAGAGCCGTGCAGTGTGCCTCACCCCTCCCTCCACATCACAATCTCCTGAGGGCAAACCCTGTCCTGCCGACTCACATCTCTCCACCTCCTAGCACAGGGTGTTGGCTGATGCTCAGTGAGGGGTGGATAGATAAATGGATGAAGAGCCCCATACACAGCTGGCCCTGAGGTTTAGGGAGGGAGGGCCACCAAGCTTTCTTCCCCAGCCACTTCAGATTCCCCTGCCCCTGGCCCATCCGGGTACCCACCTCTGTCTCTGTCTTGCAGTACTCCTTGACTCTCTCCACAGCCACAATGTTAGACTCCAAATCTGACATCATTCGTATCATCCAGTTCAGAGCAAGTGTCACCTGGCCAAAGGGACTGGGTTATCAGTATGGCGATCTCCCCTCCCCACAGCAATGGCTTTGGAAGGAGTTCAGACTCCTGGATCATGTGCCTATCAATGGACTCCTAGCCCATGATGACCCAGGTGGGCCTGGGTCAAGTCCACAGTCATGCCAGCTGGGGCTGTGATCATGAACGGCTCCCTTGGGCAGTGACAGTGTATACTTAACCAAGGACCACTTTGCTGCAGTTCCTCAAACATTAATATGTGTAAGACTTCCCAGAGAATGCTGTTAAAATACAACGCAGGATTCCACAGTCTGAGGTGGGACTTGGGACCTGAGATTCTTCATTTATTTTTATTTTTATATATATATTTTTTTCAGACAAAGTTTTGCTCTTGTTGCCCAGGCTAGAGTGCAGTGGCATGAACTTGGCTCACCGAAACTTGTGCCTCCCGGGTTCAAGCAATTCTCCTGCCTCAGCCTCATGAGTAGCTAGGATTACAGGCATGCGCCGCCATGCTCAGCTAATTTTGTATTTTTAGTAGAGATGGGGTTTCTCCATGTTGGTCAGGCTGGTCTTGAACTCCTGACCTCAGGTGATCCACCCGCCTCGGCCTCCCAAAGTGCTGGGATTACAGGTGTGAGTCACTGCGCCTGGCCGAGATCCTTCATTTCTAACAAGCTCCCAGAGGATGCTGATGCAAGTGGCCCATGGGCCACAAATGGTGCACCAAGGAGTCTTGATCAAAGTGCAGAGTCCTGAGCCCATCCCAGGCCTACTGAATCAAAATGTACATTTTAACAAGTTGATTCATATGCACACTGACGTTTGTGAAAAACTGACCTTTCTGGATTGCTTTTTGTTTGCCAACGTGTTCAAGACTTGAGCCACCTGAGGCATTAAAAATGTGATCTGCTTTACAAAAATTCCATTTGCAGTTAGGTGACTCTTTGGCAGAGCAGGCTGGCCTAGGGATGGTCTGCCTGACCTGCAGCTCAGGAGCCTCGTCTGTGTACTTTCTCTGCAAGCATGTGAACATGAGGTATATCCCAGACCTACACTGTCCTGACCTCTATCACATGAGCCTACAACTTGCCCAGAGACAAGACAAATTCTGTTTGCCCTTTGGGGCTAAGCTCCAAGATACTCCTCTGTGCAGTGATGTGATGATATTGGCTCACTGCAACCTCTGCCTCCCAGGTTCAAGTGATTCTCCTGTCTCAGT
Organism: Sapajus apella; assembly: GCF_009761245.1. Lineage (NCBI taxonomy): Eukaryota > Metazoa > Chordata > Mammalia > Primates > Cebidae > Sapajus > Sapajus apella. Next base: position 8,805,733 of record NW_022436952.1, on the reverse strand, counting down.
CTCCCGAGTAGCTGGGACTACAGGCATGCACCACCATGCCCTAATTTTTTGTTACTTTTAGTAGAGACGGGGTTTCACCACGTTGGCCAGGCTGGTCTTGAACTCCTGACCTCCAGTGATCCGCCTGCCTCAGCCTCCCAAAGTGCTGGGATTACAGGTGTGAGCCACTGCGCCCAGCCCTCCTCTGGGCTTTTAAAACATGTTGTTTCTCCAGTCACAAAGACCTGCTCAGCCTGCAGCACAATCCCTGCCAATGGGGGTCTCTCCAGCTTGACTGTGAGGTATCAGGTAAGGTCGCCTACTAAGCAGGAGGGAGATGTGGAGTTGAGGGCAGAGATTATTCAAAAGAAGTCTTTTGGAACGTGAGGACACGGGCTTCTTGGGGAAGCGAAGTAGGAACATCCAGCCATGGTGTGTGGTTATAAACTTGTCACTCAGTGATTTTTCTCCTGCAAGGTGTTTTGTTTTGTTTTGTTTTGTTTTTGCTCACAGTCCTTGAGAGCAGCCCCTGTAGCTGATACCCATACCGGGCAGGGAGGCGCACTCGGGAGATGCCTAGAACACTTGAGTGGTGTCTGTCCCAGTGGTGGCCCTGCCCTGGGGTCCAGGCCCTTCGTACCTGCAAGGAGTAGGACACGGAGAGACCCACCAGCCCTGGGCTCAGGCTGCTCCTCCCAATGACAGCAAAGAGCGCAGCAAAGAGCACCACGCAGTTCCCCACGAACTCCACTCCGATGCTCAGCCACCTGTGGGGGATCAGATGAGGACGAAATGGGGCAGGGGCAGGGGCAGGGAGGGGGCAGTTTTCTGCTTCGGGGAAAGGAAGCACAAGGACCCCTAACACCAGAGAGCCTGGTGGGAATTCCTGGAGGAGCAGGGGCGAGGGAGGCGGCCTCTGACCGGTTGGAGATGATGTAGGGGTAGCAGCTTCTCTGGTTGGTGTCCACCTTAGCATCACTGATGACCTCAAAGTCCTGGCTGCGGTTGTAGGCCCGGATGACACTGGCACCAGTCACTGTCTCCGAAAAGTGGGAGTAGATAGGTGAACGACTGACGGATTCTAGCCGCTTCAGTTGTCGCGATGTGGCTGCATAGAAGCGCTAATGGAGGGAGGAGTTTGGGGTCAGGGCTGTGGAACCCCCAATTCAGTCCTGCCTATCTCTGAACTCATCCATTTTCAGATAGTCCTCCCGGCCAGCCTCACTCCCACCACAAGACATTCCCCACGACCTGGGGCCTTGATGTGTCATTCATTCCTTCCCTCTGATCGTCTCTGCTTCAACCCTACAACAACGTGGCTCTGCCTCCAGTTTCCATCCTCTCCCCTATGGCCTAAGATAGTCAGGACTAAACACGATGTATATCTGATGCTCCCCAGCCCAGCACAGAGCGCAGCCTAGAGCATGGTCGCTATGCCCAGGTGTTGAACATTTATCCACAGGAACCAACTCATTTCAGAACAGGAGTTCAGGGTCTGCAAAAGCCTTTTACAGTTAGCTGCATCTGAAGGTTATCAACTCATCTATGTTAAACACATGCATACACATATGTTTAGATATAGATAAAAAGAAGGAAAGGATAATGTGTCCCGAACTATTGTCAATGTTTTATCAGAAAACAGCCAACGGGAGGGCCAGGCACAGTGGCTCACACTGGTAATCCCAGCATTTTGGGAGGCCAAGGTGGGCATATCACTTGAGGTCAGGAGGTCAAGACCAGCCTGGCCAACATAGTGAAACCCCATCTCTACTAAAAATACAAAAATTAGCTGGGCATGGTGGCGTGTGCCTGTAATCCTAGCTACCTGGGAGGCTGAGGCAAGAGAATGACTTGAACCTGGGAGGCGGAGGTTGCAGTTAGCCGAGATTGTACCATTACACTCCAGCCTGGGCGACAAAGTGAGACTCCATCTCAAAAAAAAAAGCCAACAGGAAAGGCCCAGTGCCAGCTACAATGTATAAGTATTTCATTTTTTTTTTTTTTTTTTTTTGAGACAGAGTTTTGCTCTTGTTACCCAGGCTGGAGTGCAATGGCGTGATCTCGGCTCACCGCAACCTCTGCCTCCTGGGTTCAGGCAATTCTCCTGCCTCAGCCTCCTGAGTAGCTGGGATTACAGGCACGTGCCACCATGCCCAGCTAATTTTTTGTATTTTTAGTAGAGATGGGGTTTCACCATGTTGACCAGGATGGTCTTGATCTCTTGACCTCGTGATCCACCCGCCTCGGCCTCCCAAAGTGCTGGGATTACAGGCGTGAGCCACCGCGCCCGGCCAAGTATTTCATTTTATTCTCACACCAACCCCGTGAGGAAGCTCTATGAGCTACTCTATTTTACAGGTGAGACAAATGAGTTTCAAAGAGGTTAAGTAACTGATGACTGTCCATTACAAAACCCTGCAATGCTGGTGGCCTGAAGCATCCCACCCCTGCTGGCCCCGCCATGTGAACACCCCGCCCCACACCAGCACCATGCCCACACTGGGGCCATGCTCACCCCGCACCTGCACCAAGGTGTAGAGCACAGCCAGGGGAAGGATGACCACGGTGAAGAGCGGTGTGCTGGCCACGATAACCACAAGAGTGGAGATGGCGTTGAAGAAGGAATTGAGCAGCATGAGGATGGCAGGGGCCAGAACCTCATCAATGACATAGATGTCCTTGGAGAAGCGGTTGAGGATGCGGCCTGAGGGTGTGGTGTCGAAGAAGGACTGTGGCGAGCGTATCTTGTTGTGCAGCAGGGCCTGGTGCAACACACGGCCAGCCTGGATGCCACCCACTGCCATAGCCATGGCCGACAGCATCACCAGGAGCCCTGTTGGAGGAGGCAGAGGGCACTGGCTCACCTGGACTAGGGAGTGGGCATGAAGGGGCAGAATCACAGACACATGTTGACCAGAGACGGTTAGGGAGGCTTGGATACAGGGCATGGTTTGGGGGACCTGGAAGCCCAGAGAAGAAGAAGGGATGTTGGAGCCCCTTCTGTGCACCCCCACAGGCTCACCTTGCAGAATTCCTAAGGTGGCGTAGACACCCAGCCTTCGGGAAGTGTTGTTCTGTCTACTGTCTGTCATGGCATCATTTGTCCAGGCACTGAGCCACACATTGGCCCCAATGGCGGCTGCACTTTGACCCGCATACAGGAGACAGATGGCCAGCATGGTACAAAGCCCCACAGCCTTGGCATAATCCCAGAACACACTCAGCTCCACCTGTAGGGAGCAGCCATGGAGGTCAGGGGCAGGGGACTCCAGAAGCCCTGGGGCTGCCTGTCTGTCCCCTCCAGCCCCTCTTGCCCCACTGACTCACAGTGCCGGTCTCTGCTTTCTCCTCTTGGGTCAGTGTCCCATTTGCCTTCGCCTCTGTCACCTGCACCTTATCTGATGGACCCAGGCGCCTCCGGGGTGCAGGCTGACCCTGTCCCTCCCCATCTGAGGACAGGGCACTCAGCTGTCTGTGGAGGCAGCTAGTCAGGCCCAGGGAGGGGCCTCAAGCACCCCCAGGACAGAGGCTGGAAGTGTCAGGGAGAAACCTGCACCCCACCTGGCAGGGCTTGGGGAGCCCTGACCCAGCCTTCCGGAGGGCTGGGAGCTCTCAGGAGCTCACCTCATAAACTGCTTCTGGACTGCAAAGGTGACTGGGTCATTGTCTGTCAGATCTGTGTGGTTGCTGAGTGTGTCTTCAACCAGCAGCACCTCCTCATCCTCCACACCTTCTAATGCTGCAGTGGCGTGGGAGGAAGGAGACAGAGTTCAGCTAGTTCTCCCCACGGGCGCCTGGTATCTCCCATTCCCCACTCCAATGAAAGGGGCTCTGTGGACAAGCATGAAAATAAAATGAGGGGTATTGAAAGGACAACAAGAAAGCCTTGGGTTAGGCAATAAGGAAACCTTCCCTTCACGAATTATGGAAAAGGACTCAAATATTAGGGTTAGGAACTTGGGCTTTGGAGTCAGACTGGCTGAGCTTAAATCCCACATCCTTGGCTAGGCGTGGAGGTTCATGCCTGTAATCCCAGCACTTTGGGAGGCCAAGGTGGGCAGATCATAAGGTCAGGAGATTGAGATCAGCCTGGCCAACTAAGTGAAACCCCATCTCTACTAAAAATACAAAAATTAGCTGGGTGTGGTGGCAGGTGCCTGTAATCCCAGCTATCCGGGAGGCTGAGGCAGGAGAATTGCTTGAACCCGGGAAGCACGAGGCACAGCACTTGGTAAATGCTCAGACACATTGGCTGTACATATAGCCATAGGCGAGAAAGCCCAGGAAGAGGTCTGTGAGCCGATCCACAATTGCGGGGCTGGGGAGCTGGGCCTGGGCAACGGGGAGCCAGGGGTGTGTTGTGAGCACAGAGACTTCAACAAGCTCCATGAGGACTGTAATTTTTGGTTTTCTCCCTGCTATATTTTAGTGTCTGGAACAGTGCCTGGATGTAGTGATTGTCCAATAAATTTGGTTGATAAATAAATGGCTATGCCAAGCACTTGCACGCTTGCCAAACTATTTATCCGTGAAGCAGCCTTGCCATTCAAGCTGGGCCTGGGCCCTCCTATGCTTTCAACAAATGGAAAACAGGCTCTGAGACCGGGGCTGAGGATCTGAGGTCCCATAGTTAGGGTGGAGGAAGCAGTGGGACTCGACAATGTCCAGTTTACTTTCCCGCTGGCGACCGTCACACAGATGGCCCAGGTGCCCCAGAACCTTCCTGGCACGACACTAGGCCAGTCTAGACACTCAGAGACCCCAGACAGCAGGGATGCTGAGGGCATGGGAATCAGAGGGCCAAGGATGGCAGATACCGGTCCGGCTGTCCTCCCAGTGCTCTTGGTCCTCATCGGGGGCATAGTTGCGGAGAAAGTTGGCAAAGGAGCCATTGCACTGCAGCAGGGCTGGGTAGGGGCCCATCTCAGACACCTGTCCATCAGCGAGCACGATGATGAAGTCTGTCTGGGGCAGGAAGCTGATGCTGTGCGTCACCAGCACGCGTGTCTGGGGAGAAGGCGGTAGGCTCTCACCCCACCACCCTCCCAACACACCCGTGGCACAGGCACAGAGCCAGAGTGAGTGTGAGGTGCACCAGGGAGGTTGGACAGGCACGTGGGTGACTCACCCTGTGCTTGCCACAGCCTGTTCAGAACCTTGTGGGTGGGGGAGTTGTCCCCACAGATTTCTCCTGATGCCCAACCCACATGCCCACTTCTCGGGTCCCGCACACCTCCGGGTCTCACCCAAACCCCTCAGCCTCCCACCAGCTCTCTCTGTGGGCCTCAGATTCACCTTAGCACCTTAGCCTCCGGCAGGCCTCACCTTGCCTGCCAGCACACCTTCTGGCCCGATGACGTGGTCAAAGATGTGCTTGGCCACGTGGGAGTCCACCGCAGACAGTGGGTCATCCAGCAAGAAAATATCCGCATTACTGTAAACAGCTCGAGCCAGACTGACCCGCTGCTGCTGGCCCCCAGACAGGTTAATGCCCTGGGGGAGGCAGGGGTGGGAGAAATGGGATTAGACAGGAACGGGGAGACAATGGCCTGTCCACTGTTATTTGGGATGGCAGACTGGTTTTTTTTTGAGATGGGGTTTCACTCTGTCACCCAGGCTAGAGTGCAGTGGTGCGATCTCGGCTCACTGCAACCCCTGACCCCCGGATTCAAGCAATTCTCGTGCCTCAGCCTCCCGAGTAGCTAGGATTGCAGGCGTGCACCACCATGCCTGGCTACTAATTTTTTAAATACTTTTTTATAGAGACAGAATCTCTGTATGTTGTCCAGGCTAGACTCGAACTCCTGAGCTCAAGCAATCAGCTCACCTCAGCCTCCCAAAATAAAGTGCTGGGATTACAGGCATGAGCCACTGTGCCTGGCCAGAACTGCAGACTTCTGAATCTACACTTCATGTGAGGCCTAGTCTGTCCCTGCAATGCTGTGAGGGACAGAGGAAAAGGTAGGTCCTCCTGGGGCAGGCAAGGCCATTCTGCTCCTTTGGTCACCACCCTGCCCAGCTTGGTGTCCTGCCCAACCCATGTATGGATGAATGGTCACACAAATGTGTATATACATATAATGAAATATCATTCAGCCTTACAAGGAGGAAAATTCTGACACATGCTGCAACATGGATATGCCTTGAGGACATTATGCTAAGTGAAACAAGCCAGTCACAAAAAGACAAATGCTGGTTGATTCCACTCACATGAGGTACCTAGATGATAGGGTTGAAATATTTGTTCCTTCCAAAGTTCATGTTGAAACATATTCCCCAGTGGGGCAGGATCGAGGGGAGGCCTTTACCATGTGATTGGGTCTTGAGGGCGGAGCCCTCATGAATGGTTGATCCATTCATGGATTGATGAATGAATGGTTGATGAATGAATGGGTTACTGGGGAAGTGGGACTGGTGACTTTATAAGAAAGGAAGAGAGAGGCCAGGCATGGTGGCTCATGCCTGTAATCCCAGCACCTTGGGAGGCTGAGGTGGGTGGATCACTTAAGACCACCCTGGTCAACACTGTGAAACCCTGTCTCCATTAAAAATACAAAAATTGGCCAGTGGTAGTGTTGTGCACCTGTAATCCCAGCTATTCAGGAGGCTGAGGCAGGAGAATTGCTCGAACCTGGGAGGCAGAGGTTGCAGTGAACTGAGATTGTGTTATTGCACCCCAGTCTTCTTTCCGGGCAACAGAGTGAGACCTTGTCGAAAGAAAAAAAAAAAAAAAAAAAAAAAGAAAGAGACCTGAGCTGGCATGCTTGGTCCTCTTGCCATGGGAGGCCCTGTGTGGCCTTGGGACCCTGTAGATTCCCCATCAGCAAGAAGGCCCTCTCCAGGTGCGGCCCCTGGACCGGGGACTCCTCAGCCTCCATGACTGTACAAAATACATTTCCTTTCTTTGTGAATTACCTAGTTTCAGTTATTCTTTTATATGCAACAGAAAATGGACTAATATACTAAGTAGTCAAATTCCTAGGAACAGAAAATAGAATGGTGGCTGCCAGGGGCTAGGGGCAGTGGGGAATGAGGAGTTGGTTAACCGGCGACAGTTTTAGTTTTGCAAAATGAAAAGGTTCTGGAGATTGTTTGCACAGCAGTGTGAATGTACTTAACACTGCTGATCTGTACACTAAAAAATGATTAAGATTTTTTTTTTTTTGAGACAGAATCTTACTCTGTCACCCAGGCTACAGTGCAGTGATGCAATCAATCTTAGCTCACTGCAACCTCCACCTCCTCAGTTTAAGTAATTCTCTTGCCTCAGCCTCCCAAGTAGCTGGGACTAGAGGCACACACCACCACACCTGGCTAATTTTTTTGTGTTTCTAGTAGAGACAGGGGTTTACCATGTTGGCCAGGTTGCTCTTGAACTCCTGACCTCAAATGATCCACCTGCCTCAGCCTCCCAAAGTGCTGGGATTACAAGTGTGAGCCACCATTCCCAGCAAGATGATATATTTTATGTTATGTGTATTTTACCACGGTTAAAAATAATTAATTAAAAAGCAAAGGCCCAAACTTTCCCCAATGTTCCACGCCTTTTAGAGTAAAGGCCAAAATCCCTGGTTTTTTTTTTTTTTTTTTTTTTTTGGGACGGAGTTTCGCTCGTTACCCAGGCTGGAGTGCAATGGCGCGATCTCGGCTCACCACAACCTCCACCTCCTGGGTTCAGGCAATTCTTCTGTCTCAGCTTCCTGAGTAGCTGGGATTACAGGCGCGCGCCACCATGCCCAGCTAATGTTTTGTATTTTTAGTAGAGACGGGGTTTCACCATGTTGACCAGGATGGTCTTGATCTCTTGACCTCGTGATCCACCCGCCTCGGCCTCCCAAAGTGCTAGGATTACAGGCTTGAGCCACCGCGCCCGGCAAGGCCAAAATCTTAACCAAGGTAATCAGGGTTCCCCATCACTCTATCCTTCCCTCCATTTTCCAACCTTCAGTCATGCCAGAGAACCCCAAGGTCCCACACAGGGCTCTATAGCCCCAGACAGAGCCTCCTGCTCCAGACAAGGCTCACACCATCTCTTTGTTGAGTTCTCTGTTTTTCAGTGAGGATTTCCCAAGCTACCTTAACAATTCAACCCTGCAGGCATTCCTGTATTCCTTCCCTGCTTAAGTTTTTCCACTGAGCATTTATCTAACATATCATATATAGTACTTATTTATCTTGCTGATTACCTATTCCTGCCACTAGAATGTGTCCTATATGAAGGTAGAGATTTTAGCCTGGTGTATTCACTACTGTATACTATTTCCTGGAATATAGTGGTGCTTAATATATGGTAAATGAATGAATAGATAAATGATGAGCTCCTCCTCCTTAGTTGTTAAAATTCAGCTCAAAAGTGGTGCTTAAGGCCGGGCGCAGTGCTCATGCCTGTAATCCCAGCACTTTGAGAGGCTGAGGCAGGTGGATCACTTGAAGCCAGGAGTTCAAGACCAGATGGGTCAACATGGCAAAACCCTGTCTCTACTAAAAATACAAAAATTAGCTGAGTGTGGTGGTGCACGCCTGTAATTCCAGCTACTCTGGTGGCTGAGACATGAGAATTGCTTGAACCCAGGAGGTGGAGATTGCAGTGAGCCATGATTGTGCCACTGCACCCCAGCCTGGGTGACAGAGCAAGACTCTGCATCAAAAAAAAAAAAAAAAAAAAAAGATGCTCAGCCAGGTGTAGTGGCTCATGCCTTTAATCCCAGTATTCCAGGAGGCCAAGGTGGGAGGCCCAAGCCTGGGCCACATGGTGAGATGCTGTTACTAAAAATATTTAAAATTTAGCTGGGCATGGTGGCATGTGCCCGTGGCCCCAGCTACTCAGGAGGCTGAGGGGAAGGATCATTTGAGCCCAGGAATTCCAGGCTACAGTGAGCTGTGATCTCACCACAGCACTCTATCCTGGGCAACAGGTGAGACCTTGTCTCAGAAAGAAAAGTGATGCTCTTCCTTATGTGGGCTCCCTGCTGTGGCCTGCCTGTAACCTGCACAGCCTTCAGCCTGGACCCTAGAATATTCAATAGCCCCTAGTTGTTCACTAAACAGATCTGTGTGAGGCCGGGCAGGGTGGCTTATACCTGTAATCCCAGCACTTTGGGAGGCTGGGGTAGGTGGATCACCTAAGGTCAGGACTTCGAGACCAGCCTGGCAAACCAACATGGCGAAACCCCATCTCTACTAAAATACAAAAATATTTGCGAGGCCTGGTGGTGCATGCCTGTAATTCCATCTACTCAGGAGGCTGAGGCAGGAGACTTGCTTGAACCTGGGAGGAGGAGGTTGCAGTGAGCTGAGATCATGCCACCGCACTCCAGCCTGGGTGACAGAGCAAGAGTCCATCTCAACAACAAAAACAAAAATAAAAATAAAAAATAAACAGATCTGCTAATAGTGCTGTTTCCCCAGTGCTTGGCACAGAGTTGGGCATAATGTTACACCAATGTGTGAATGGATGGATGAATATATGGACCTGGGCTAGGCTGGGGGGCAGCTCTATGCGCTAGCTCCTCAGGGATGGGAGAGGATTCTGTACCTTCTCTCCAATCTCTGTCTGGTCCCCACCAGGTAGCATCTTCAGGTCATCTAGCAAGGCACAGGCCTCCAGAGCTTGCTGGTAGCGCTTGGGGTTCAGGGCTTGGCCGAACAGCACGTTTTCCTGAAGAGTGCAGTTCTGGATCCATGCCTGCTGGGGCACATAGGCCACGGAACCCTGGCCACAGGAGAAGTTTACCTCGGGGCTTTGCCCCAGGCCTGGCTGAGCCCCACACCCTGCCCAGGAGACCCTACCTCTCTCACCTTCACGTGCACTGTGCCTTCTAGCTTCTCCATCTCTCCTAGCAGGGCAGACACCAGCGAGGACTTCCCACAGCCCACAGACCCCACCACGGCCACCAGTGCCCCTTTCGGGACCTGGATGTCTAGGCTGGGGGGCAAGGAGCCCAGGAGTCCAGTTAGAGGCAGGGATCAGGGTTTTGGTCTCCAACCCTCCACCGGAGAACCAGCCCTCCACCCTTCCAGACACCACCCCGGCACAGTGAAGCTCTTCCTGCATTCTTGGTCAAAGGGCTTTGCAGGGTGGGTGCTGCTACTGATCTGAACTTCTAGGTCACTGTGGGCAGCTGGGAAGGGAGTGTGAGAAGCTGGTACCTGTGCAGGGTGGGGGGCAGGTCCTGGGCCCAGGTGAAGGTGCCACTGTGTATGGTGATGGCATAGCCTGAGAGGACCAAGGTGGGCAGGGTCAGGGAGAGAGCCCGGAGGATGGTGTAGCCAACAGGGAGGCTGGGGGCAGGGGAAGGAGGACGGGGAAGGAGCCTGGCCCATGGGGAGGGGATCCTTGGGAGAAGGGAGGAAGAGAGAGGTGTGGGGAGCCCTGTGGGGGAGGGTGGAGTTGAGCAGAGAACCCAGAAGAGGGAGAAGGAGGTCATAGAATCGAAGCCAACATGAAAAGAGGAAGAAGAAAAGGGGTCAGGAGAGAACAATGGAAAAGCTTGGAACAGAGGGTTTTCTGGAGCAAGGACTGGGGCAGGCAGCCCAGGTAAGGGCTCTCCAGACCTGGGGAGATGGTCTTTCTTTCCACACACTGGGTGTCAAGTTCATCTTGGCTCAGGAAGTGCTGGATCCGTTTCAGAGACACGCTGGCCTGCAGGAGGATGTGAATCAGCCCTAGAGACTGCACTTCCCCACCCCCAACCCCTACCCTCACCCTGTCCCCAGCGTCCTGGGCTAGGCAAGACCCCGAGGGCCCAGACACTAGCGCTGGGGTCCCTCCCACAACTGAACCTTTCCTGGCTCCCACTGCCAAAGAGAAAGTCCAGGTTGGCAAGAGGAGACGATCTCCAAAACTCAGGTTTCTAGAAACCCGACCTCACCCCTGCTGTGACTCCAAATGACCCCTGCCCTTAGTGACCTCATTCAACCTTGAATACCTCTTCATAATGCCAGCGGCCCTCCCCCAACTCCGTTAACTTCCCGATTATCCCTTGTCCCTAGTGACCCTTCCCTGACGACCCCAACAACCTGCTCCACCTCCAATAGAGCCCCCAGCCCTACCCAGGGTTACCTGAGTCAGGTTGCTGATTAACTGGGGCAGCATGTTGAGGGGAATTCTTAAGATGTTAAACAAGGACACGGACACGAAGGCCTTCTCGGCGTCCAGCACATTGTTTGGGTCCACATACACGTACACCCAGAGGGTGATCAGGGTCACCTGAGCAGCGTGGGGGTGGTGTCAGGGTGGAGTCCACTGAGTTCCGGCCATGCCTGGGCACCCAGAACCCCAGAGGCAGGGACCCAGCCCTGATGCTGAGCCTCACCAGGAAGGGGCTGCAGACCCAGATGAAGGTGGAGGTGGCATGGAGGTAGGCCGCCTTGCGCAGCAGCTGGAGCTCACGCAGTCTGATGCCCTCCACCTGCTGCAGGAAGCTGGGCTCCCAGGTGTACAGCTTCAGCACTTTGATGCCGTTCAGGATCTCACTCATCAGCTTGATGCGTGAGTCCTTCAATTTCATTTGCTCCACCTGTGTGGGCAGAAACAGCAGCAGTGGCACACCTGCTCCCCTCCCTGACCTCCTGCCCACAGGGTCCTATCTTCCATCCATTCTCATCCATCGCAGCCATTCCACGCCGCCCACCGTTCCTTCTCACACCTCCTTGCCGGGCCTGTGCTGTGCCTCAGCCTGGAATACACAGCCCCTACTTCCCCGTGTCCCCTGCCTGATGAGATCCAGCCCCACCCTTAGCGCCACTGTCACTGGCCTTCCGAGGCAGCATCCTGGGAAGATCCTCTGTCCCCTGCCCTGAGTTTCTTCTCCTATTTCTTCTTCTTCTTCTTGCTATTATTATTTATTTTAGAGACGGGGTCTCACTGTGTTGCCCGGGCTGGACTGCAGTGGTACAGTCATAGCTCACTGCAGCGTCAAACTCCTGGGCTCACTAGATCCTCCTGTCTCAGCCTCCCGAGTAGCTGGAACTACAGTCATGAACCACCGTGCCTAGCTAATTTTTAATTTTTTTGTAGAGACGAGGTCTCACTACGTTGCTCAGGCTGGTTTCAAACTCCTGGCCTCATGTGATCCTCTCACCTTGGCCTCCCCAAGTGCCGGGATTACAGGTGGGAGCCACCACACCCAGCCCTTCCCTGGGTTTCTAAAGCGCACTGCACTTTCCTTTTGTTCTATAACCATCCCTTTATGTATATGTTTCTCTAATCAGACTGCGAGCTTCCTGAGGGGATGGGTTATTTCTCTTTGTTCTTTGAGACCTTAACCCAAGGTGTGGCACATCAGATTAATGTATTCATTCAATCTCTATATTTATGGAGTGCCTACTACATGCCAGGCTGTGGGCTACGTGTGGAATTTGTCACAACGAATTCAGACAAGGACCCCGCCATCATACAGTTGACAGTTTGATGGGGGAGGCATATACGCAAACAATGATCTGAATAAATGCTTAATTATTAATCATTATGTGTGCTCTGATGGAAAATCACAGATCCTGTAAGAAAGTGATGAGGTGGTGGCAGGAAAAGTAACTTAGGCTGGACAGTCAGGGTGGGCCTCCGGAGGAGGTGACTTTTTTTTTTTTGAGATGAAGTTTCGCTCTTGTTGCCCAGGCTGGAGGGCAATGGCTCGATCTCAGCTCACCGCAACCTCCGCCTCCTGGGTTCAAGTGATTCTCCTGCCTCATTCTCCTGCCTCAGCCTCCCGAGTAGCTGGATTACAGGCATATGCCACCACACCATGCTAATTTTGTATTGTTAGTAGAGATGGGGTTTCTCCATGTTGGTCAGTCTGGTCTCGAACTCCTCGGGTGATCCGCCTGCCTTGGCCTCCCAAAATGCTGGGACTGCAGGTATGAGCCACCGTGCCCAGACGAGGAAATGACTTTTATGTTGAGAGGTGAGGGAAGGAAAGGAGTTAGGCAGGCGAGGATGGGGTGACAAGCATTCCAGGCAGAGGGAACAGTACATGAGGTGGCCCCCAGAGGTACAATGAGCTTGGTGCTGTGGAGAAAAGAAAGAAGGCTAGACTGGCTGAAACTTGGTCATTCCCCAGCGGGTGAGGACTTGCAAGGTAAGCAGGAACCTTACCTAGGGGGTTTGTCATTTTTCCTATGGGAAGTGAGAAGCTGCTAAAGACTTCAATAGGCCCGGCGTGATGGCTCACACCTGTAATCCCAGCACTTTGGGAGGCTGAGGTAGGCTAATCACCTGAGATCAGGAGTTCAAGACCAACCTGACCAACATGGTGAAACCCCTTCTCTACTAAAAAAACCACACACACACACACACACACACACACAAAAAAAAAAAAAAACGCACTTAGCCAGGCATGGTGGTGTGTGCCTATAGTCCCAGCTACTAGGGAGGCCGAGGTGGGAGGATTGCTTGACCCCAGGATGCAGAGGTTATGAGCTGAGATCATGCCACTGCATTCCAGCCTGGGCTACAGAGTGAGACCCTGTCTCAAAAAAAAAAAAAAAAGAAAAGATACTTCAATAAATGTTTGCAAATAGTAGACTGAGTGACTAGCTATTCATGCTTAGCCCGGTGCAGTGGGAAAAGTCCTCGTTAGACTGGGATACTCAGGTTCGAGTCCCAGCTCTGCCTGATTCTGGACTGCCATCATTTCTCCAAGCCTTGGCTCCTCAGCTACAAAATGAGAATGTCAGTAAAACCCTCCAAGAGTTGCGAGGGCAGGGAGAGCTACGGTTTGTGCAAGTGGCTAGTAGCCACCCATACTTAGGAAGCAAGGTAGTCGTGAGGCCCCAAGGTTAGTGGATCCTGTCCCCCAGGCAGCAGGCCGGGTGCTCCAGGCAGGAGGACAGCACCTACCTGGAAGGCGCGCATCTTCACGGCCACAGCTCCGTTGAGTGGAATCAGCAAGACCATGAGAGCGACTCCAGCCAGGACAGAGGGACCTAGGTTCTGAGGAGGAACCGGTGGATAGATGACACATAGGGACAGATTACCAAAGTCTACAGAGAGAACCCAACAGACAAACAGAGGCCTGTTGGCTTGAAATGTGTAGATGGGCAGGAAGCAAAAGAGGGCGGTCAGCCAAACAGATAGAAAGTCAGAATGACCACAACACTTGGAGAAGCAGCCAGCCCTTAGATACAACGACAGCGACAAATAGCAGACATGAAGGCAAATACAGACGATGACAGCCAGAGTCACACCCACCTCCCTCCAAGTCTTTCTTTTCTCCCTGCTTCTGCGGGAAGGATAGCAACAGACGCTGGGAAGATTCAGTTGCAGACACCAGCATCCTCTAAGTCCTATTCCTCCATCCCCACCAATGCCCAGGGAAGCTCTTATGCCAATTCTATATCCCCTCTGCTAGCCCAGAATAACCCTTTTTCTTTTTTTGTTTTCTTTCTTTTTAGAGATGAGGTCTTGCTAGGTTGCCCAGGCTGGAATGCGGTGGCTATTCACAGGCACGGTCATGGCACACTGTAACCAGAACACCTGGGCTCAAGTGATCCTCCTGCCTCAGCCACCTGAGTAGCTGGGACTACAAGCAAGTGCCATGTACCCAGTTCCAGAATAATCCTCTCTTGTCACTTCTGTAGCAAGGTCAGGGGAAGGGGGCAGAGACCAGGGTTGGAGAGTCACCTGCCAGAGGAAGTACATTGCCAGCATGATCTGCAGGGGTGCCGACCACAGCAGGTTGAGGAACGGGACAAGGTCCATGAAGCGCTGGGCATCCACTGACATGAGGTTGACAATTTCCCCCACGGTGGACGCACGTTTGACTGAGTTGGTGATAACCAGAGCCTGCAGGTAGACAGTAGGCAGGTGGATTTGGCTGCCAGCCTCTTGCAAGCTGCCCAGGGCCAGCCTCTCCCCCAGGCCCTGCTCCAGCTCACCTTCCTGTAGATGACACCTATGATCCCGGTACGCAACTTCAGTCCGATCACAAAGATGCAGTGGTAATACTGCTGTAAGATCAGCGACTGCATCATGGAGCACAGGAACATCAGCCCAGCCACGAGGAAGCCCCACCAGGAGGGGGCCGTGGGGTTGGAGATAAACTTGATTAGGACACTGTGGGAAGGAAAGAGGGGTGAGGTGGGGAGGAGAAAGGGGCGAGGTGGGGAGGAGGGAGTGGCGAGGTGGGGTGGAGACAAGGGTGAGGTGGGGAGGAGAGAGGGGTGAGGTGGGGAGGAGAGGGGTGAGGCGGGGAGGAGACGGGTGAGGTGGGGAGGAGAGGGGTGAGGTGGGGAGGAGATAGGGGTGAGGTGGGGAGGAGAGGGGTGAGGTGGGGAGGAGACAGGGGTGAGGTGGGGAGGAACAGGGGTGAGGTGGGGAGGAGATAGGGGTGAGGTGGGGGGGAGACAGGGGAGAGGTGGGGAGTGCTCCCCCCACAGCTGCTCCCTCCTCTGCTGCCCTCCACTTTTACCTGCAGCCTCCACTGCACCCCCAGCCTCTGAAACCTCCACCCCCTCCACCTTCTGGGCCGGGGAGGGTCAGCCCAGTGCTACCTCAAGACCATGACCTTCTGGCTCCATTCTGCCTTCACCTCCTTCCCTATCCACCATGGACCCTGCTGCGTGCCTCACCTGCCTGCCTTCTTACCTCCTGAACCACATGGCAGGAAGAAATGCCACGTTTCCATTGATTGGACT
Source organism: Sapajus apella (assembly GCF_009761245.1). Lineage (NCBI taxonomy): Eukaryota > Metazoa > Chordata > Mammalia > Primates > Cebidae > Sapajus > Sapajus apella. The sequence continues at coordinate 8,790,121 of NW_022436952.1, read as the reverse complement.
TTCCTGCTCCTTCTCCTAGGCTGCTGAGGACTCCGGATTCTGCCACATGACCACAAAGACTCTCACCGCTCAATCTACCTTTCCAACCTCAGCAGCCCCAGCACTGCCCAGCGACTTTCTCTGGGTCCCTGATCCGCCTCTGCTCCTGGGGCCTTCCTCACTCTCTTCTTTTGCCTTCAGGCCTGTTCCAGGCCCCACCCCTCTCAGCAGCTACCTGCCTTCCCACTTAGCCACCCATTGAGAACTCCCTGCCACCCACACACTGCCGTCTAGTGGCTTGTCCTCTTTCTCTGGTGCTCAGGCGGTGGGAGGCTGGCTGCCCCTGCCCCTAAGCCTTCCTCTGCCTCTTCCGGAGCTTGCCGGGCTGTTGCCCCCTTTGCCGCTGAGCTTCACCCCGGCCACCTCTGCTGGAAGCTCTGCACCTTCCCCTACTGACACGACTGGGTCTCTTCATTGTTGGGACACGCTCCTCTCCACCCCGTGGAGCCCTCCAGGCGTAATCATAGCCAGGCCTCCCCTTCTATGATAGCTTGAGGTGTGCCTCCCAAAAAGAAACGTCCGGCTCCCAACCCCTGGTACCTGTGAACATGGCCTCATTTGGTGAGGTCATATTGGAGTATCGTGGGCCCCAGTGGCCCCAGCCCAGTGACTGGTCTCTCTCTCTCTCTCCTTTTTTTTTTTTGGAGACAGGATCTCTCTCTGTCACCTAGGCGACAGTACTGTGGTGCCATCACGGCTCACTGCAGCCTCAACCTCTTGGGCTCAAGCAGCCTTCCCACCTCAGCCTCTTGAGTAGCTGGACTCTAGGCATATGCCACCATGCCTGGCTAATATTTTCACTTTTTAGGGTCTTGCTATGTTGCTCTGGCTGGTCTCAAACTCTTGGGCTCAAGAGTTTGACCTCTAGCTAGCTGGGAATCTCCCCTTGGAGGGCCAACCAGCACTACTGGCCCAACGTGACAAGAGGCCATCCACCACCTTGCCCCACGCCCGGCCTCCTCCTCCCACTGAGCCCATCATCTCAGCAAAAGATCCATCATCCTCTAGTTACCCAGGCCAGGACCCAGGTTGCCTGGCACGCCTTTGTCTCTCTGGCGCACATACCCATCTCCCGAATAGCTCCTGAATGCTTATCTCATTCCTGGCCTGGACTCTGTCTGACCGGGTTGGCCCACTTCCATCCAGCCACCCTGCCTTACATCCCCCACACTCCTGGCAGGAGATCCTTGAAGCCAGATGCCCCTCCCTGGCTCAGATCTTTCACGGATATCCTTAGCTCTCCCTCTCTCTGTTTTCCTGCCCCTCCCGCTCGTTGCCATTTCCTCCGACACTCAGAAACACCTGAGTCATGCTGTTTCAGGGCTTTGTGACTAAGCCGAGGCTGAACTTTTCCCTCATTCTTCCCCTACTTGTCCCTCTAAATTTGTCGGCCTCCTGAGCCAGTGAGTGCTCCCTGCTCCATGTCAGGCTGGCTGTTTTGCCCTCCCAGGGTTCTCCAGACACCTGAGAACACTTCTGCCCCCACTGAATTCTAACTGATGTACGCGTTGGTTTCTCCCGTAAGACCTCAAGACTTTATCCTGTTGCCCTCTGTATCCCTAGCGTCTAGCATCATTCTGGTACCCTGGAGGTTCAGTAAGTGTTTGCTGAACAGATTAAAGCATACACGGAGGGGCAAGGAGGTGGGGGCTCAGCTACAAGGCAGCTCTCCTTCCCGCTGCCTCATCTGAGAGAGCCACTCTTTTTAGTCCAAGCCACTCCAGAGACAGGCGTCAGAGCCTGACGCCGGGGACAGAGCGCGGCAGTCGGAGCTCGGAGCCCTGGACTCAGACCCAATGCCTTCTTCGCTACTGGGTGCCCTTGGCCAAGTCACTTCACCTCTCCGAGTTCCTGCTTTCTCATTTGTGACACGGGAATGGGGCAATTCTGCATAGGATTGTTGGAAAGGTTTAAAGACCCAATGCTTGTTAACGCATCCACCACGATGCCTGGCACGTAGCATGTGTACAGCAGTGATAAGCTGAACGTGAGTGGGGAAACAAGTCAGGCAAGGCCACTTGCCAAGGGCACACAGGAAGTGGAGCTAGCCCCTCTGGTTCCTGGTCTGGGGTTCTTTCCCCTGTACATTATTCCTTCCTCTGGTCCCAACCCTCTGGGACAGCCAGCCAGCCCCGCTGCCCCGGGTAGGGCTGTAGTGAGCCGGAGTGTGGAGAGACCTGAGCAGCTGCGGGTTGATGAAGGAGAGCAGGTCCTGGATGAGCTTGAAGCAGGTGCTGATGAGCAAGCTGGAGCCGAAGGTGGTCAGCAGCGCCTGCAGGAAGGAGGGTTGTCGGGGCCTGAGCCGGGCCCCCAGCAGCACTTCGTCCTCGCTGGAGGCTATTTCCCCTGGCGCCGCTGCAGCCTTGTGTCTGGTCCAGGGAGGAAGAAGCGGTGGGTTAGGAATGGGCATAAGGGCCGCAGGAGGCCAAGAGCCAGGCTGGGCTGGCTAGGAGTGAGGTGGAGGCAGGAGCTGTTTTGGCTCTCGGAGCTGGGATGGGGACAGACAGCGTGAGAAATGCACAAGTGACTCTGTCCTTAGCTGCCAGAGGGCATCGGAAGGGGTGGCCAGACGGCTACTACAAGGACTCTGAAACCCAGCTACCCCTGCCGCCCCCGTGTCTGGCCCTCTCCCTGCCTCTCCAGGGCTGGCTCCAGGGAGGATACCATGAGGGAGGGGGAGATAAGATCAAGGATGGCTGGTGGTCTGGCCACTGGGCAGCTGAACAGGAAGGGACAGAGAGGGGGGTGCAGCAGGCAGACTGGGGGCCCATAGGTCTTCCTGGAGGCTCCAAGCCATGAAAGCCAGGATACTGCTAAGCATGCCCAAGCCTAGGTTCCTCCAACAGCTACTGATAACTGGGCGTTCTTGGCTGAGCAAACACTGAACTGGATTGTGGATGGGAGGGGGGGCGCTCAATCCTGGGGGCAGAGTTGGGTGGGGAAGGGTGATGCTGAGCCCAGCTCTCTTGGTGAGGCAGTTGGCCAGAGACAGGTTTGTGGGTCCTTGATGGGAGGCTGCCAGTGGGAAGACCCCTCAGGGGAAGATCGTTACATTCAGCCCCTGCCTCCGGACAGGAAGAGGCAGGATTGGCAGAGGTGTGCTGGCTGCTGGCCCTGGCATCTGCCCTGGCAGGCAGGCAGGCAGGGTAGTGCAGTGATAAGAGCAGGCCCTCCGGGGCCAGCTGGCTGTGTGTGGATTCCAGCTCTGCCACCACCAACTTGGGGACCGTGGGAGGTCCTCTATTAAAATTCTGTGCTTCGGCGTCCCCATCTGTTTTTGTTGCTGTTAAGGTCTCACTCCGTTGCCCAGACTGGAATACAGTGGCACAATCTCAGCTCACTGCAGCCTTGACCTCTTCTCAGACAATCCTCCCACCTCAGCCTCTCAAACAGCTGGGACTGCAGGTGCATGCCACCACACCCGGCTCATTTTGTTTCTATTTTTGTAGAGACAAGGTCTCACTATATTGACCAGGCTTGCCTTGAACTCCTGGACTCAAGCAATCTGCCTGCCTTGATGTCCCAAAGTGCTGGGATTTTAGGTATGAGCCACCACACCTGGCCCCAGTGTCCCCATCTGTAACACAGGGACACTAGAACCTACCCCGTAGGGCTGTTGAAAAATTAGGTGAGGTCATCTACATGCTTAGGATGGGACCTGGGATGGAGTAGGTGCTCCAGAGTGCCAACAATTCTCCTGCCCTCCCCCCACCGAGCGGGAGAACTAGTCCCGTCCAGGCCTAAGATTCCCATAGAACGGTGCTGAGGCTGCCAAGAAGTCACCTGGTCCTGCTCTGCTGCCCAGCAGTGCCACCCTCCCAGGCCTACCAGCGTCATCTGCAGGAGACCTGGGGTAAGCAAAGGGGCTGGGTGGTGGGCTGTGGGCAGCAGGAGGGCCTCACCGCGCCGTCTGCTTCTGCTGCTTCCTCCACGCCTCCAGCAGCTGCTGCACCACCATCTGGGATCTGTCCTCCTCCTTCAGGGACCAGAGGTCCTTCTCCTCCAGGGGATGCCGGTAGCCATGGATGGCCATCCTGGGGGGAGGTGAAGGCAGGCAGGCAGCCCCACAGAGGGTCAGAATTTAGCAGCCTGGGGCCAAGGGCCAGTGTCTCCAGGGCCCCAGGTCTCCGGAAAGGAGGGTCTCTTTTGGGCCCTGTGACTAAGAAAGGTGTCTCCTTCATTCCCTCAGTGAACGGGCTGGAGATCACTGCCTCTCCTTCCCAAGTTCCTACCGCTACCCCCTTCTCTTTCTCCCCGGGTGCCCCATCTCCTCCCCACCCCAAGCCCTGGTGATGGAATCCATGCTGGCTAGGGCCCTGGGTGAGGACAAGGCCTGGGGAATTTGGCCCCAGCCTTGGGTGCTTCCTCGGTGTTGTGAGGTTAATGAGCTGTCACTCAGGTCACAGACACAATTATCCTGCTCACGCTGCTCTGAGGGGCAGCCAAGGAGATGACGGGCTGCAACTTTATTCCAAACAGAAGAGCTTCAAACTAATGACAGTCTCCTTCCAGCTGCTGGGGTCTGTCCCCACAGCCTGTCAGATGCAGGGCTGGCCTGTAGCCTGGGGGCAGTGCTGGGCCAGGCCAGGCCTCTGCATTCAGCCCCACTCCCAGACTACTTCCCTACCCTCTCTGGTCCCGGCCCTGTGGTCACTGGGGTGGGAGGTGGGTAGGCAGCCAGCCAGATCCCTAACTGCTGGCCTGCTCCCCTTCCTCCATCTCACCTTCTGTCCCTCCCACCTTCTGTCCCTCCCCTCCCTCTGGCCCGGGCTGGTGGAAGAGCCAACTCACTTTGTGAACCACCAGAAAAACAGGCGGGAGAGAAAGCCAGCGCTGGTCTCGGGGTAAGGGTTCTAGAACGTGAGAGAATAGGATGGGGGAATCATAATAGGACGGGGGATCAGAAGTGCCCACCACCCTCTCAAAGCAGATAGGGAAATGGAGGGGACCCTTGTGCCTTCCTGCTCCAAGCCCCAGTTTACAGATTGTGGAGATGACCTCTCTCCCCCTTGGAAAGGAGCTGGAGGGGTTGGGGGCTGCTGGGTAGAGCTGGGCTGAGGACTGCGCTGTGGAACCCCCACACCCTCCATGGCAAACTCACAGGGTCGATATTCTTTGCAGAGAAAAATGGAGGTTTCTCCCTGAAGCAGGCCAAGACGAGGGCGCAGAGTACCAGGGCAAAGTAGACGTAGAAGGTGGTGAAGCGGAAGGGATCCGAGATCTCGCCCTGCGTGGGAGAGTGGAGGGGCGTCAGCAGCTCTGGAAAAGCCCGGGCCTGCAGCCCCTGCCCTGTGGAGTCCTTTGGGGCATCAGGCTCCTCTAGGGCAGGAGGTAGCACCCAGGGGCTTCCAGTCTCCTCCCAAAGGACTCTAAGAGATGGGGAAGGATCACAAGGGGGCTGTGGTTCAGCGAGGACCAGGTGTGGCACCTGTGCCAGGTGTGGGGCCAGCACCTTACGTACATGACCTTGTCTAACGGGACATCAGCCTACAGGCAGGACAGCTCGTGATGCCCTTTCTGCAGTTAAGGAAATGAGGCTCCAATGGCTTCAGCAACCCTCCCAAGCCCACATGGGGAGCAAGTGGGTGGTTCAGGGCTTATGTTCTTAGCTCCTCTCCTTGCCTGCTTTCCGCTAAGATGGAGAAATGGGAGGCGCTAGATGGGCCCCCCGTGTTCCATCCCACCAGCCCAACACTACCGCCGCTGAAGATCAAGAGGAAGGCCAGGAACTGAGGGAGGTGGGGAGAAGGAAGAGGACATGCTAATGGGTCCTCTAGGTAAACCAGAGTTCTTCACGTGTGTCTGCATACATGCACATTCCACGGGCCCCGACTGACACCCGCGTCAGACATTGCTCTTGGTGGTGGGTGCCATGGAACAGCCCCCTCCCCTCACATGACGGTGCAACAGTGGTGGCATCTCTGCTCATTCCTGTGTGATGCTGGTGCCCCCTCCTCAGCCTGCTTCCAGGTAGAAGTGCGGCAAGTGGAGAACAACAGATGGAACAGCAAAGAGGTCCTGGGAGTAGGGGTGGGGGTGGGGTGGGCCTCGGGGAGGCACCTGGGACCCAGCAGTGACTTTGAATGCTGAGATCACCCTCCTATCCAAGGCTAAACCTGGCAGATTCCCCTCTCCCCGCACCTTACCTCTGCCTTGGCTGAAAGGATCTTGGAGCGGAAGGGGATGACGGCGCAGACCACACACAGGAACCAGAAGATAATGAGGACCCCTGACGACTGGACCCCCTGTAGCCGCTCATACTGGATCAGCAGGGTGGCCAGCAGCTGTGCAGGGAGGGCGGGCGGGGCAGGCCCAGGCAGAGCACACACCTCTAGACCTGCCTCCTTTCTCCCCATCCCACATGACCAGAAGTTTCTGGGGCCACCCCCTTCTTCTTCCCATTCCCAACATGTGCAGCCCTCTCCCCAGAGCCCTCAGTTTCCTTATCACAGTCCACAACCCACTGCAGACCCCCCCCCCACCTACTTTCCCAGGGCCCACACTGACCATGGTGACGCCCACCACCAGTGGGGTGACAAAGAAAACAGGGGCAGGGGCCCGGCCATGGACCAGGCCATGGAAGGAGTAAAAGAGGTCCGCCCAGGAGACGCACCACAGCAGGACACCCAGGACCTGGAAGACAGTACAGGTTGGACTCTCCATACCCAGAGGCAAGGATAGTCCTCATTGGGAGGGGAAGCCAGCAGAATCCACTAGGCCTGCCTGGGCCTGGCACTGAGGTCTGGGAATGGAGCTGGCCAAAGCTTGGTGGGGATGGGGAGAGTGTTGCTGAACCTGCTTAAACTTTCGCAAGCTGGGAATATGCCAGCTGCTGTATATATTCCCAGCCGTCAGACTGCCATGGCCCCAAGCTGCAGGGGAGGTGAGACTGGGGAACCTAGTCTAGCCGAGGAGGTGGGAGAGGGCCTCGCTGAAAGCAGAATCTTAGCCAGGCACGGTGGTGGCTCATGCCTGTAATTCCAGCACTTTGGGAGGCTGAGGCAGGCAGATCACCTGAAGTCAGGAGTTCGAGACCAGCTTGGCTAACATGGTGAAACCCTGTCTCTACCAAAAATGCAAAAATTAGCTGGGCGTGGTTGCACATGTCTGTAATCCCAGCTACTCAGGAGGCTGAGGCAGGAGAATCGCTTGAACCCAGAAGGTAGAGGTTGCAGTGAGCCAAGATTGTGCCACTGCATTCCAACCTGGGCAACAGAGAGAGACTCTGTCTCAAAATAAATAAAATAATAAAATAAAAGCAGAATCCCCAGGACCCAGCCCCACTGGGAGGAGAGCCCTGAGCCACTGACCGTCTTGAGCCTGGACAGGTGGGAGAGGGTGATGTAGCCACGACCGTGATGCCGCAGGTAGAGCAGGTAGCAGGGCAGGGCCACCCACAGGTAGATGCAGGGCACCCAGGCCAGCAGGGAGTTCTGGAAGCAGGGAGTGAGGTCCGGGTTGTCTGTGTGTACAGACAGGTTGGAGTCCTGGGGACAGAGATAACAGTTCAGTGCTGTGGCAGCCCCGCAGTGAACTGGGCTCTCTCGAGGAAGATGGCTTAGCTAGAGAGATGTTCCATCAGAGACAGAGACGGGTGGAGTGGAAGACAGGTGAGGAGAAGAGAGACCAGATATACGAATGAGCAGTCATGGTCCCAAGTGTGCGTTCTCCAAGGATGCCATGACTGCCCCCATTTCCTTATATTTTCTCTTTCTCTCTACTTGAGGCATAATTTAAGAGCAACAAAAACTGCACCTATTTCAAGTGTATAATTCAGTGAGTTTTGATGGTTGTCCACACCTGCAAAACTGCTGCCATGTTACCTTACGGTCCTTTGCAGCCCATCCCTCCAAGGCTCATTTTCTATTATTCTGGATTCTCACTCATTTTTAAAACTAAGTTTTAATTTTATCAAAGTGATATATGCACATAGCTTAAAAGACCACTTTCTCTCAAGGCCGTTCCTGGGCCAGAGATGAGTTTCCCTGAGCCTTGTTTGCCTCTCCTTTGAAATGGAGGTGACCATCCACTGACCCACCTGTACCTCACTGGGTAGATGTGAGACTCATAGGAACTAAGGGAAATGGGGAGTCTTTGCAAATAACATAGACTAGAGTGACCAACTCTCCCATATGGGTGGGACTTCTCTGGTTTTAGCACGGAAAGTCCAGTGTCTTGGGAAACTGCTTGGTCTTGGGCAAATCAGTATGGTTGGCTACTTTACTGGTCCTGACAAGACTGCCTCTTACCTTCGACTATAACTACACCTATGAGCTTTTTTGGAAGGGGATGGGGGAATACATTCATTAATAAACACATGTTTTACTGAGATTGCTTCCTCCCAGGCCACCAATGTACTAACCTATTTCTTACCTTTTTTGCAAAGCATTAGATGTTTTTTAGAGCTGCTCAGAAAATATCAACAAGAAAAACCACTCACAATCCTATCCACCCAGAGACATCTGTTACCTGAAGATATAACTTCAGGCAATTTTTCAATTGCCAATTTAAATAATTATCATTTTTATTTTTATCAAAGTTATACATGCACATAAGTCTTTGAATTTTTTTTTTTTATATTTCTTTGTTGATTTGGTTTGGTTTTGTCTTTCAAGCTGGAGGTATTAAGTTCAATTTGGCCTAAAGCTGCCTCCTTACATAGTGAACTGAAACCCAACTTAATATTTAAAGAAACCTAACTTGAGAGTTTCTTGTAACAAGTAGCTGAGTCTCAGCCAATCACTGCAACTGAGCTTTCAGCCAATCGCAGACTGCAAACTGCACAGACCTGTCCAGATAAGGCAAATGCCAAGTTGTAAATCAGGCTATTTCTATTTGTCATCTTTTTTTCTGTCTGTAAGTACTACTTGACCACATAGTTAGGTGGAGTTCTTTCAGCCTTTACTGGCTTAGGATGCTGCCCAATTCATGAATTGCTTCTTTTTTCAAATAAACTCTGCTACATTAAATGTGTCTAAAGCTTTTCTTTTAATAGATTGGTGTCAGAAGTGGGATCTGAAGTAGAAATCCAGTGCCACTCAGGACTATTGAGTGACCAAGTAAAGGTACCTGACAGGGTACACTGTGCCAGTTGTTCTCTTGCAGCAACTGGAGGTCATGCATGATTTCCATCTCAGATTCCACGCTTCAGGAATTTGTGTTTTGAGTTCTCCAAGTTCATTTGAACAATTCTTAGACAGGACTGGGTCCAAGAGCAAATCAGATCTGATCATTAACTGGAGTGGATCTAGTTAGAAGCCTCAGGCAGGTGCCTTTTGAAAGTGAGTTCCTCCAAAACTAAGGAGTCTGGGACTCCAGGAGTCTGAGACTCCACCTTCTGGGACAGTGGCTAACTTCATGGACAAAAATTATGAGGAACATGTGTATTTTTGGAAAAATGATTTAACTTTGCTGAGGATAACTTAAGAGATACAGTGGCCACAGTGGGAAAGTTTTGACCTAGATAAAATTGTTCACTTGTGAGGTGCATTAGAAAAGAAAGGTTCGAAAATGCCACAAAAGCAATGGGCTGCATTCTGTAATTGGTACACAGAGCCATCTAAAAGATTAAATGAATAAAATTGCTTCTTTATAAGGTTCCTTACGGAAATCAAACAAAAAAAACTTAAGTCCCTTCACAAATCTCATTCAAAATCTTTAGCCATCTAGGCAAGAAATCTCGTTCCACTGGACAGAAGAACAATTTGGATCCAAATATTCTTTAATAAATTCAGGAGTTTTATATTATTGTACCTGGCACACGGCTAAAATATTTAAATGAAAGCTATAAGATCTGTTGCTGTTTACGTTTATATATGTATAATATAGGTATGATAGTTTCTATCTCCTTTTAATGTTTTAAAATTAAATTATAAAAGAGCTCTATTTTGCTGGTTTTAAGAAAAATAAGTGTTTATATAAATGAAGTATTCTCTCAGAAAATTAAGAACTACCTTGAATACTTTTGTAGCTTACCTGACTTGGGTAATCTTTGGCAAATAAGAATATTGTTGATTTGATTAAGACATACATGTTTTCATAGTTTTTGGGATTAAATATCATACAGATGCATGACATCCTATCTAGGTTTACTGGGAAAATAAGCTTAGGTTGTCTTTATATTACAAAATTTGTCAGCAAGAAAAACAAAATGATGACTAGTTGTTTATTTTCTCATCTTTATAGACAATCCAAGCGTAAGTGTTGAAAATAAGTGAGTTACAGGGTCAAGAGTTCAAGACCAGCCTGGTTAATATAGTGAAACCCTGTCTCCACTGAAAATATAAAAATTAGCCAGGCATGGTGGCGGATGCCTGTAGTCCCAGCTACTTGGGAGGCTGAGGCAGGAGAATCACTTGAACCCTGGAGGCAGAGGTTCCAAGATTGCACCACCCACTACGCTCTAACCTGGGTGACAGAGTGAGACTCTATCTCAAAAAAAAAAAAAAGAAAAGAAGTGAGTTAATCGAATGTAAGTAAGGTAAAACTCCCTTGTAAAAGATGTCCTTCCTATACCAGAAGGTTTTATTTTTTTGAAACAGGGTCTCACTCTATCACTTACCCTGGAGTGCAGTGGCAAGATCTCGGCTCACTGTAGCCTCCGCCTCCTGGGCTCAAGCAATCCTGCTTCAGCTCCCACAAGTATCTGGGACTACAGGTATGAGCCACCACATTCAGCTAATTTTTCTATTTTTAGTAGAGATGGGGTTTCACCATGTTGCCCAGGCTGGTCTTGAAATCCTGAGGTCAAGTGATCCACCCGCCTCAGCCACCCAAAGTGCTTGGATTACAGGCATGAGCCACCACGTTCAACCACCAGAAGGTTTTAACACTCTTATTATCAAGAATAGAAAGTTGAGGAGGAGGGAAATCTGTACAAACAACAATTTAGTTTTCAGGCCTCGCAAAACAAACAAACAAAAAACCTAAAAGGATATAAATGAAATGTTGCCTCCTTTACAGTTTGCTATTACAGAGAGACTAAAGACATTCTGGACCATTGATAAACGTGCTCTGTGCCACACTGACAAATTGTACTACGAGAAAGCTCATGCTTTAGAAATTACAGTTCATAGATTTACCAGTCTACAGATTACTGGTGTGACACACAATTCACAAATGCTTACTTTTTTTTTTTTTTAATGAGACAGTGTCTCACTTTGTTGCCAGGCTGGAGTGCAGTGGTGCAATCTCAGCTCACTGCAATCTCCGCCTCCTGGGTTCAAGTGATTCTCCTGCCTCAGCCTTCCAAGTAGCTAAGATTCCAGGCGCATGCCACCACACCCACCTAATTTTTGTATTTTTAGTAGAGATGGGGTTTCACTATGTTGGCCAGGATGGTCTCGATCACTTGACCTCGTGATCTGCCCTCCCTGGCCTCCCAAAGTGCTGGGATTAAAGGCATGAGCCACCATGCCTGGCCTACAAATGCTTACTTTCTAATGTCCATGGAAATTAAGGTCACTAAGGGTTAAGAATTTTTTTTTTTTTTTTTTTTTGAGACGGAGTCTTGCTCTGTTGCCCAAGCTGGAGTGCAGTGGTGCAATCTCAGTTTACTGCAACCTTTGTCTCCCAGGTTCAAGCAATTCTCCTGCCTCAGCCTCCCAAGTAGCTGGGATTACAGGTGCCCACGACCATGCCTGGCTAATTTTTGTATTTTTAGTAGAGATGGGGTTTCGCCATGTTGGCCAGGCTGATCTTGAACTCCTGACCTCAAGTGATCTACCCACCTTGTCCTCCCAAAGTGTTGGGATTACAGGCATGAGCCACCACACCCAGGCTGCGTTGACTCTTGAGGCTTGGCTGTCTCAGCATTTTGGAGTGAGACACTAAAGAGTTGGCTGCTCTGTATGTTGGGGGCAGGTAGATTTGGGACCGGATCTGTGACTCCTCAGGACAATCTGCAAACAATGATGAGGGAGAGCACCAAGGACCAAGAACCAAGACAGAAAGCGTGGCTGAAGGCAGAGTACCAAGGACCGCTTATTGGCTACTGGGCTTCCCTGTAGAGTGATCAAGTAGGAGCCTGGTCCTTTTGGAAAGAAAGACTCCCCCAACAACTGGAAGAATCTGAGGTCTTCTCTCTGGGACCAATTAGTAATGAGGGCTGAGGGTTCTATCCCTTCAGTATGCAGACTTTTACTTAATTCCACAGAGAAACTGCTGGTCTTCTGTGAAGTGGCTGGAATTTGCCTGGCTTTGAGAGGGATGGGTAAGTAACTTGGATGTTTCGTCTCTCCTTCCACATTCTCTGCTGCCTTCAGCCCTCTGGTCCCCGAGCTTTTTCAGACTCCATATGGCCTTTGGTTTCAGCTGTTCTCCACTGCTGTGTCAGTGATCACTCCTCAACCTGTTTTCCACTTTCCAAAAAGATGTTAATATCTTCTCTACTGTTGTCTCCTCTTCACTATGTCCTTGTAGGTTTACATTTCTTATTCCTTACTGTCGTTTTGGTGGAAAATCAGGAAGGACTGCAGATAAAGCCTTGTGTTCAATCCACCCTGTAGAACTCCCTCCAGCTACAATTTTTTTTTTTTTTTTTTTAGAGACGGGGTCTCACTATGTTGTCCAGGCTGGAGTGCAGTGGCTATTCACAGGTGCGATCCCACTACTGCGATCCCACAGGTGCGATTGCATGGGAGTTTTGACCTGCTCCATTTCTGACCTGGCCCGGTTCACCCCTCTTTGGGCAACCTGGTGGTCCCCCACTCCCGGGAGGTCACCATATTGATGCCAAACTTAGTGCGGACACCCGATTGGCATAGCGCACTATAGCCCAGAACTCCTGGGCTCAAGCGATCCTCCCACCTCAGCCTCCCAAGTAGCTGGGACTACAGGCATGCGCCACCGCGCCCAGCTTCTTTTTTTTTTTTTGAGGCAGAGTCTTCCTCTGTCTTGCAGGCTGGAGTGCAGTGATGTGATCTCAGCTCACTGCAATCTCCACCCCTGGGTTCAGGTGATTCTCCTGCCTCAGCCTCCCGAGTAGCTGCGATCACAGATGCCCACCACCACGCCTGGCTAATTTTTGTATATCTAGTAGAGATGGGGTTTCACCACGTTGACCGGGCTGGTTCTCGAACTCCTGACCTCAGGTGATCCACCCGCCTCGGCCTCCCAAAGTGCTTGGATTACAGGCGTGAGACATTGCGCCCGGCCTCCAAAGGTGAATTAAATAGACCTATTTCAGACTTCATGCGGGAACCCCTGGAACAGTATGGGCTTCCCCCATGTCTTAGAAACGACTCTTTCCTGGTCTCCTGGTTTCTTGGCAAGCCACCCTTGCTGTCTCCATAACTCCCTTCTAGTTCACCCTGCAAACATGGGCCCTAGCCCCCAAGTTCTGACCTTCCCTTGGTGCCCTCGCTCATCATTGTTCACAGATTGTCCTGAGGAGTCTCAAATCCAGATCAACAGCTTAACTCACCTCCTGAGCCTCAGCCCCTATTTCCTGCTGCCTCTCAGATGGTGTCTCCATCTGTCCACAGCACCTCATATTCAACACCTCAAACTAAGCTCCTTCACTCCCTGCCAGGACCAGCCCTTCCTTTGGCCTTGCCTGCCTCTGCCAAGGGCATCACCATTCTCCCAGCTACCCTGACTCTGGTAGGACACAAGCCCTGTTGATTCTTGATGGAAGCATCGTAGCTGGACAAAGAGGTGTTGGAGACTTGGTAGGGAGACTTTAAGAGCCTTAGGCAAGGTTGCACAGCTTAAAAGAAGTCACACTTGAGCTGTGTGATCTTGGCCGAGGCACTTAACCTCTCTCCTCTCTGCACCTTGGTTTCTTTAAGGGTAACATTGGGATGATAATATCTCTCACCTGGTTCCTCCCACCTGGCCCCTTGGACCCTCACCTCTTCATGAGCAATTGCCACGGACTTCTGGTCTCTTCCCTTCCGATTCCCTGGGGGCCTAGATCGCTCTCGGTCTTCCCTTCCTTTCTGGTCACGCCATTGCGGTCTCTTTGCTGATTCCCCTGCCTGGTGTGGGAGGCCTCAGAGTTCAGTCCTTTCTTCTTCTCTGCCTCCTTCTTATCTGCACTCCCCCTCTTGGCAATCTCACCCAGTCTATACCATCTACCTGCCAATGACTTCCAAGTCTATCTCTCCAGCTCAGTGCTCCCCAAATCTCCAACGCTATATCTAACTGCTGACCTGACATCTTCACTCCATACACCCCACAGTCACCTGCAAGGACCTGCACGATGTCCCTGCCCCCAACCCGTGGTCTGGTAACATGCTACTTGGAGGCTGAGGCGGGAGGATCTCTTGAGCCCAGGAGTTTTAGACTGCTGTGAGCCATGATTATGCCACTGCATTCCAGTCTGAGAAACAGAGCAAGACCTGGACTCTTAAAATATATATATGTTTTTGAATAAATGAATGAATGAAAGGATAATAGTATACCATCCCTCTAAACCTTCAGCTCCCTACTGCCTAGAAGGCAGAGTCCAAACATTTTACAATGACATTAGGAGCCCACAGCTGGCCTTGAACTATCTAGCTATGTAAACTGTTGAATCATCTATGTGCTTGAGTTCTGAATTCTCCTGTCTTTTTTTTTTTTTTAATTTATCCTTATTTTTTTAGATGGAGTCTTACTGTGTTGCCCAGGCTGGAAGGCAGTGGCACAATCTTGGCTCACTGCAACCTCTGCCTCCCCTGTTAAAGTGATTCTCGTGCCTCAGCCTCCTGAGTAGCTGGGATTACAGGCATGCACCACCACGCACTGCTGATTTTTGTTTGTTTTTTTGAGACTGAGTCTTGCTCTGTCACCTAGGCTGAAGTGCAGTGACGTGACCTTGGCTCACTGCAACTTCTGCCTCCAGGGTTCAAGCGGTTCTTCCACCTCAGCTTCCTGAGTAGTTGGAATTACAGGTGCATGCCACTATGCTGTGCTAATTTTTGGTTTTTGTTTTGTTTTTGAGACAGAGTCTCACTCTGTCACCCAGGCTGGAGTGCAGTGGCATGATCTCGGCTCTCGGCAACCTCTGCCTCCAGGGTTCAAGCGATTCTCCTGCCTCAGCCTCCCGAGTAGCTGGGAGTACAGGTGTGCGCCACCACACCCAGCTGAATTTTGTATTATTAGTAGAGATGGGGTTTCATGATGTTGGCCAGACTGGTCTGGAACTCCTCACCTCAAGTGATCCGCCAGCCTCGGCTTCCCAAAGTGCTGGGATCACAGGGGTGAGCCACTGCACCTGCGCAAGTTCTAGCATCTTAAGAAAACGACTCATGGAAGGGCAGTGATCTGTATACCCTGCTTCCTTTCCCCAGCCTGCCTTCCCTTAATCCCATCTGAAGCAGCCCTCTGCCCTCCGGTGCCCCTGCGTACCTGCGAGATGGCTCT
The DNA here is from genome assembly GCF_009761245.1 of Sapajus apella. Lineage (NCBI taxonomy): Eukaryota > Metazoa > Chordata > Mammalia > Primates > Cebidae > Sapajus > Sapajus apella. The sequence continues at coordinate 8,774,734 of NW_022436952.1, read as the reverse complement.
TCACAAAATACAGCTTTGTGCCCCTTACCTCATGCCCGCAAACCTGCTGTGACTCCTGCTGCTCATGAAGCCACATCCTAGCACCCAAGCTGGCCCTCCAGACCCCCCATGGCACCTCCTCCCACCCCCTTTCCCACTGCTCCCTTTCCGCACAGCCAACTCACTTCATCCCAAACCTGCTCTGAGATCCTTGCTCCTATGCTTTTGTTCAGCCTAGTCCCTCTTTATTTCACTTGTCAAAATCTAACCTAAGCCTTCCAGGGAGGGGTGGCGGGCCTGCCTGAAAACCACCTTCTCCATCTTGAGCAGCCTTCCTCCCAGACAGACCCCTTTCCCTGGAGCGTCATTCTTGCCCTTGACAATGCTTGGCGAGGGCCTTGATGAGTCAGTCAGCGGGCTGGGTTCTGTGGGCCCAGCGGAACATTGGGCAGACCTATCCCTGCTCTGTGGGGCACACAGTCAGGTCATGCTGCGTGGGGGCATTTCACTGAAGGCCCAAGTGGGCAGAGGTTGTACCAGGTACATCTTGTATTCTAGAGTCCTATTCCGTATTCAGTAGTTGCTCAAACAATGTGAGCCAAGGGCCCACATACTCTGGCTGAGTCCCTGACATGCTGGCCCAGGGCTGGGCACTGGGTCACAGGACACACCTCTAGGCACGGTCAGGCACCCCAGTGAGTTGCCATCTAGAGAACCTGTCCCAAAGCTGCCCTGAATCCAGATCTTCAGGTCTCTGGGCCTGGAGTGCACATCCCCCTTCTCCGGGCCCAGCCCAAGCCTCTCCTCCTACAGGGAGCCTCTCTGGGGCACCCAGCCTCTGCCCTGCCCTTGCCTTACGCTGGCAGCCAGGTAAGTGAGGGAAATGAAGGCCCCTAATGTTTCTCCGGCGTTTTATGACCGCAATTACCTAGCTGTTACCTGGATGTTGTCCCAGAACAACTTCTAGAGGCGTGTCGGAGGGGCACTGTTAGGCCCAGTGTACGAAAGAGAAAGTGGCTCCACCCGCTTTGGGAACAGGTTGAAGGACCCCTGGCCGTGCGAGGCCAAGACAGGTGCCCAGGCTTTGTGATGCCACACGTGGGCACTGACTCGCAAGGGGGTGTGCATGTTGAGGACAGGAGCCCAGGCGTGGGGACACGACGGGAATCGCTGTGCGGGCATGCAGGCTGCCGGCGTGGCTCTGTAAGGTGGGCGGGGAGCGGCCACAGGAAGAACCCCACCCTAATGCGGAGGACCCAGGAGGGCTCTGCCACTTCTGAGCCATGCAGCCGTTGGTGAGTCCCTTTGTGCCCTTGAACGTCAGTCTCCATCCGTGAGTCATGGGAGTAATGACAGCATTCGGTCACCTCCCCACAGCGGGGACAACGTGGGGAGAGTGAACAGCAAAGCACCCAACTGCAGCAGGACAGCGCTCAGGGAGGCGGGTGATGGAGCCTTGAGCTGGTGGGCCCTTGTTTCAGTTTCACAGACACTTGATCTGTGGCAACAACCAGGGGACCTCGAGGCGTGAGGACTGAGTGGCTGCTTTGACCTGCAAGGGCACCCAGCCTGGACTCTTCCTTGAAATAAGCGTGTCTCAGCTGGGCAGAGCCCTCCCCAGCAGGCAGGGGGCACCCGCCCACACATGCCCTCACCCCTGACTCCCTATTTGGTTCACTCCAGACACGAGCCAGGACATCCATGGGATGAGCTCTTGGCCATCCCCGCCTCTTCAGCCTGCCTGGCCCAAGAATGGCAGCTCCTCCTTCCTGTCTCCCTTCCCAGGCCAGAATCCTTGGCGTTGCCCCCGATTCTTCTCTTTCATTCCCATCCCACATCCAGCCTCTCAGCTAACCCTGTCCACGATACCTTCAAATATAGGTTGAATGACATGACAGTGCCATATTCAACTGTTCTGTTTTTTTTTTTTTTTTTTTGTGTCTTTCCCCCCACTGTAGCCTTGACCTCTTGGCCTCAAGCAAGCCTCCTGCCTCAGCCTCCTGAGTAGCTGGGACTACAGGCATGTGCCACCACACCCAGCTAAAGTGCAGTGATGCGATCTCGGCTCACTGCAACCTCCACCTCCCAGGTTCAAGTGATTCTCCTGCCTCAGCCTCCCAAGTAGCTGGGATTACAGGTGCCCGCCACGACGCCTGGCTAATTTTTGTATTTTTAATAGAGATAGGGTTTCACCATATTGGCCAGACTGGTCTCGAACTCCTGACGCTGTGATCTGCCCGCCTCGGCCTCCCAAAGTGCTGGGATCACAGGCATGAGTGACCACCCCTGGCTTTAGGACATTTACTGTTTTACTGCCTCTTCCCACTAGAATATATGCTCCTTGAGGACAGATTCTTTAGCCCTGTATTCTGCAGTTGTTGGTATTTCCTGCTGCTTAGAGCAGGGCCTGGCACAGAGAAGGTATTTGATAATCATTTACTGAACAAAAGAATAAATCAACAAATGAATAGATAAATGGAGGGTGCCAACTCCAGCCCCAGCCTCTGCAGCTTCATGCCCAGGAGCACAGCGTGTTCTCTCCTTGGTACCAAGGCTGCAGTTCTTGGCACCCAGAAAGGCCTCCAACTCCAAGTTCAGTGTAAGATGAAGGTGAGGAAGGGGCCACAAAGGGTCATTCCCTGGACCCCAGAATACCGGCTGAGTCCCCACAGGGCAGCTGTGAGTCCTTCTCACAGCTCCCCTCTCATTCCCATTCGGGAGAGCACTACTGGGCTGCGAGAGCTGAGCCCACGGCCCCCTCCCCCACCATCACCCACACAGTTTCCACAGCAACAACAGCTTCCTTAATAATGCGATTAAACAGCTGGATGGGGCTGATAAGGGGAAAGGTCCGGCATCCAGGATGGAGCACGTGGCAGAGGCCCCTCACTGCAGGCTTCACGGTCAATGGTGCTAAAATCACTGCAGACTCATATAGGTGGTAGGAGGGGGTGAGGACCCCGAGCCCTCTGGAAAGGGATGGACGGAAAAGACCATTGACTCCGCAGCAGTGGAGGCACAGAGAGAGTGAGGGCATGCGCTGATCCCCACTCACCCTCACTCCGCCTTTAGAAGGCCTGGGGACAGGGGTCAAAAACTGACTGTGCTGTAATCCCAGCACTTTGGGAGGCTGAGGCCGGCGGATCACTTGAGGTCAGGAGTTTGAGACGATCCCGGCCAACATGACGAAACCCCATCTCTACTAAAAATATAAGAAAATTAGCTGGGCGTGGTGGCGCGTGCCTGTAATCCCAGCTACTCCAGAGGCTGAGGCAGGAGAATTGCTGGAACCTGGGAGGCGGAGGTTGCGGTGAGCCGAGATCACACCACTGTATTCCAGCCTGGGTGACAGAGCAAGACTCCATCTCAAAAACAAAACAAAACAAAACAAACAAAAAACCTGGCTGTGCTGTGCCTGCTGGCTTCCAGGCTCACAGGCCATCCTGCTTCTGGAAGGGGCTTTGATTCACTCAGCTCCTGCCGTGTGCCAGGATGATCATTTCACGCTCATGACAGCTGACACTCAGCGCTGTTGCTGGGATTAGACCCAGGGAGCCTCGCTCCAGGTCCCAGCCCCTTCTCATGGGATTCCACAGTGTTTCCTATACACCTGGTCGGATTCCAGCATGATGTCCCACTTCGGGGGACAGAATACTTGCTTCCAGATCACCTTTCAGCCACGAAGCCCATCCTCCCTCTAATCACCTGCTTTTTGCAATTCTTTTCACAGAGCTGAGGGGGTGAAGCGGTTAACACCTGGGTAGCAGCTTAGCTGGGGTTGTGGAAGGCCCTGACTAGAAACCTGAATATCCAGTTAGAAGGAGGTATCTGGCCAGTAATCCTAGCACTTTGGGAGGCCAAGGTGGCTGGATGACTTGAGGTTAGGAATTCAAAACCAGCCTGGCCTACATGGTGAAACGCTGTCCCTATTGAAAATACAAAAATTAGCTGGGCATGGTGGTGCACACCTGTAATCCCACCTACTTGGGAGGCTGAGGCAGGAGAATCACTTGAACCCAGGAGGTAGAGATTGCAGTGAGCCGAGATCACACCACTGCACTCCAGCCTGGGTGACAGAGTGAGACTCTGTCTCAAAAAAAAAAGGAGGAAATCCAAGCCTAGAGTTAGACTCTCATTGGGTCTCCCACCCTGCCCCCTGCCAGCCCCACCCACTGTACCTAGTACCAGAAACAGAAACAACTCCAGATCGGAGAGGCGAGGGGCCCAACCACCCCAGCAGTAGCACACCAGGTCTCATTCTACCCCCAACTCCTCAGGGATTCTGCCCCAATGGGGAGGAGTGAACGCAGTCCAGGCACTCTGTCCCTACCTCTGGGGTGGCTCAGCTGGTCATCCCTGCTAGGACCTTCCTTCCTGGAAGCCTGCCCAGCCAGTGTTTCAAGACCATTTCCCTGTCTGGAGGCCACAGGCAGGCTTGGCAAAGCTCCCTCCTGAATGCCACTTCCTTGACTCACTTCCTTCCCCATGTCTCTGGCTCTCAGAGACCCAGGCCCAGGGAACATGGGGGAACAGCAGGACTGGGAGGAAGCCATCCTGGGGCCACAAGTGATGAAATGCCATAGCCAGAAGCCATGAGCTCAGAGGTCAAAGACGCCCAGCATGGCGTTCACTTGTACCAGCTGAGATGGAGGAAAGGAACCCCGGGAGCCCTGGCCTTGCAGGGAGGACTGGGTTCCTGAGAGGAGGGTGGGCTTTGGTGTCTGGTAAGCTGAGGGGTGTCTCTCTTCCACTCAGCTTCCCCAGGGATGTGCAGGTCACTGTCTTCATTTGAGGGTCAAAAAACATTGGCATAGGAGCCTTGCCCATTACTCATACATTCAGGTGGCTGCCTTCTAGGAGGCCAGGGGAGACCCTGATACCCAGGAGCTCTAAACTTCGAAGGGCCTTAATCATGCATGGTCTTGGCTCCCAAGCCCAAGGCTCATTCTTCCAAAATTGGGCAACTTTAGACCTGAATCAGGGCCCAGAGCCCACCTCAGCCCTGCTGAAGCCCAGAGAAGGTAGGTAATTTGCTCGAAGTCACGCAGCCAGTGAATGGCAGAATTTGATTAAACAGTTCACCCTTTTGGAATTTATTTTCACAAAAACTCCCAAGGCACATTCAGGGAAGCTGGTAACCTGCTTCAAAGTGGACACAAGTGAGAGAGAGAGGGATTCATACAAATCATTCACCTGGGAGGTGGTGTGTGAGTTCACAGATGTGTGTACATATGTCCCAAGGGGCATGGTCCCCTCGAGTCTCCTACCCTCCAATTTAGCCAGGAACAGCTCCCCAGAAAACAGCTGAAATGGGAGCCACTGGCCTTTCCCTGCAGGTCTCCCCATATCTGACATTCCCTTCTAACCCCACTTCTCTTTCTCTTCCCTCTTCCGGGGAATGTCACGACTTGCCACCCATAGAAAGCTGCTTAGTTCTTAAAGTCACTTCACATTCCCTATCTTATTTGATCCCCAGAAAAGTCTTGTGAGCAGGGGATAGGTAGGGGGTGGGTTATTTTCCATTTCACTGGTGGAGAAACTGAGGCTATGGAGGTGAGCTACTGAACGTCTTGGTGGATCACATGAGCAGCCCAGAGGGGCCTGAACACCCCACCCCTCCTTGCATTTTCACTCCTGGTTTAGGTACTTCTGGGCTGCCCTGAACCACTTCCCACAAAGTGGGTTACCCACAGGTCCCTAAGGTAAAGGTTTTTGTGGAAATTTTTTTGTGGTTTGCACAGCTGAGAGGAGAAAGGGTCTCCGCTGAAAGCTGGAGTCTTGGCCACAGCTCAGTTACAAAAAAGGCCTGGAGTTCTGGGCTTTTTTTTTTTTTTTTGAGACGGAGTCTCACTCTGTCGCCCAGGCTGGAGTGCAGTAGTGCTGCACTCTATTATATGAATAATATGCCATGCAAATGAGACACAGAACAGCCCATCACAAATGAATAGCACAGAACTGGCCAGGCTCAATGGCTCATGCCTGTAATTCCAGCACTCCGGGAGGCCGAGATGGGCGGATCATGAAGTCAGGAGAACAAGACCACAGTGAAACCTCATCTCTACTAAAAATACAAAAAATTAGCCAGGCATGGTGGTGTGTGCCTGTAATCCCAGTCACTTGGGAGACTGAGGCAGGAGAATCGCTTGAACTCAGGAGGCAGATGTTGCAGTGAGCCGAGATTGCACTACTGCACTCCAGCCTGGGCGACAGAGGGAAACTCTGTCTCAAAAAAAAAAAAAAAAAAAAAAAGCCCAGAACTCCAGGCCTTTTTTGTAACTGAGCTGTGGCCAAGACTGCAGCTTCCAGCGTAGACCCCTTCTCCTCTCAGCTGTGCAAACCCTGCCATTCCCGCAGAGGATGAGCTGGGAGCCCCCCTTCTCTCTCCACACCCCTCCCCGGGTCACCCTCCACACTAGGTGGGGCCTGGAACAGCTTTCAGGAGCCAGAAGAGAATATGAAACATGTTTAGAGATTGGGGTGGGAAGGGGTGTGGTCAGTTTCCTGTCATTTAAGATATCCAAGCAGAGATCCCACAAGGGCTTCATAATATAGATGAGCTGACTCCCACGGAGCCTGAATCCTCAGAGGAGGTATATAGCTCACAGGCATCAAGGAGAAGTGCAGGGGCCGAGGGCCCAGAGGCTCAAAGGCACACAGCCAGGCAATGGCAAGGTTGTATCCATAGCCCTGGGGTCCTGTTTCCCAGCCCAGCACTCTGTCTTTGACTGCCTTGTGACCTTCACTCTCTCAGCCTCAGTTTCCCCAGCTATACACTGAGGGGTTGGACTAGCTGCTTCAAACTCCTAAGCTCCCACTTTCTTGGATTGCACAATCCCGTGTTAAGGTAGAGCCAGATGGTCTCTGAACGTGGGACAAAAAGGGAGTCCTGAATTTCCCAACTCCAGGTTCCAGGAGGCCTGTCTCTTCTAGAGTCCTAAGCTCCCAGGGTTCAGCTGGCCACCCAGGAACAAGGAGCCTTTGCACCTGAGGCTTGGGCACAATGACCTTCTTGATTTTCTTCTTGGCACCCCAAGCACCACAAACCTGCCATGGTCATACCAGCCTGGCCCAATGGGCAGTGAAAGGAAGTGTGCTCACGAGGCAAAGGTATAACCTCTGGACTGTGGTTGCAGGTGGCCTGTCCATGCTGAATAATAGATGAAGCTCCTGTGGACAGTGGCAGAGAAGTTGCACCATCTCGGATTAACCTTTGGGTCACCCACAGAGAGAATCCCGAAGACGCTTTTTTAGAGTTTTTTTTAACCTCCATTGCTCCAAGTTTCAAAAAATTCACATGACGCCTTCGCCCCATCCTAAACACAGCCCAGGAGCGTGGCTCCAGACATATACACCTATGCACACGCGTGCACAGCACGCACTCATGGGTAACACCCCACATGCCTGCGTGTGTGTACGCACACACACACACACGGAATATATGTACAAATACTCAAAATAGGAAAATGACTTAGAGATTGGGATTCAGAGGCTGTGGGCACCCCTTAGATGACCACAGAGAAGCCCCTTTAATCGGAGCTCCCTCTACAATCTAAGCTCCCTCTCATAGAGGCAAGCGGGTTTTATAAGCCTGTAAGAAAGCTCTTGGGCTGTATGCACTCAGCTCACCTGAACTGTGTTAGAGGCTGGAGTCAGCAGGCTGAAGAGCAGCCTGTCTTAGAGAGGGATTTGGGCTGAGAGTCACAAAAGGCCTAATTTTCTTTTCTTATTTATTTATCTTTATTTTTTTGAGACCGTGTCTAGCTCTATCACCCAGGCTGGAGTGCAATGGGGTGATCTCGGCTCCCTGCAAACTCCGCCTCCCGGGTTCAAGCGATTCTCCTGCCTCAGCCTCCTGAGTAGATGGGATTACAGGCTCATGCCACTGTGCCCCCCTAATTTTTGTATTTTTAGTGGAGACGAGTTTCGCCATGTTGGCCAGGCTGGTCTTGAACCTCAGGTGATCCTCCCACCTCACTCTCCCAAAGTGCTGGGATTACAGGCCTCAGCCATCACACCTGGCCATTTATTTATTTATTTTTAGAGACACTCTTTCGCCTAGACCACAGCGCAGCGGTGTGATCATAGCTCACCGTAATCTAAAACTCCTGGGCTTAAGTGAACCTCCCACCTTTGCCTCTCAGTGGGTGGGATTACAGGCATAAACCACCGCACCCGGCCTATAGCCTGCTTTTCCATCCCAGCTCTGCCTTCATTGAATTGAGTAACTTTGGGCAAGTTCTGTCCTCTCTCTGGGCCTCCCTTTCTCCATCTGTAAACGAAGAGAGTTGGACTACGGGAATCCTGACACCCTGTACTTGTCTCCAAGCTGGGTCCTGCTTCTCCCAACCAGAGTCCGGGGTGGTGAGGATGGTGGGCACTCAGACCTCAGCCTTACCCAGAGAAAAGAAGGCAGCAGGAAACCTTCCCAAGAAGGGTGGGACACTGCACAGCCAGCCTCCCAAAGGCACCCGGTTGAGCAGGTGCTCTGGATACCCTGGAGGCAATCCCTGCCCAGGTGGGCAACCGAGTCCTAGTCTGCGGCAGATGCTGAGGGAGGACCCTCCACCGCAAACGCGGCCGACTGCGAAACGCCCCTTCCGCCCCCGACAGAGGGGCTAGGATGGGGCCGACTCACCCCGCCACGCACCGTGCCTCGCTCTCCCGGGCTCCTCAGTGCCGCAGCCGGGAAGGGCGGAGCGTGGCAGGTCCGGGACCCCGCGTGGGACCCGGCTCCGGGCGGCGCCGCCAGCCTCCCTCCCGCGCCCCATCGCCCCCTCCCGGGCGCCCAGGCCGTCTTGGGGGCTCCGTTTCGGGACACCTGCCGGCCCCGTGGGAAGGCAGGCGGCGGTGACCGGGCGAAGCCGGCCGGCCCCGGCCCCTGCGCAGCGACCCCGGAGCCCGCGCCTTACCCAGAACTTGGAGCCGAACTTCCCGGAGCCGCACAGGGTGTCCATGGGGCCGAGGCGATGCGGCGAGAAAGGCGAGCGCGGTCCGACCCAGCTGCGGGCAGAGCGGGCGCGGGATCCGCCTCCGCCCTCCACACCCTGCGCTCCGCCCCGGCCCGCCCCGCCGAGCGCAACCCCAAGGCCTGGGGCTCCCGGCTCCCCCCGCCCGCCCCCGTCCCGCGGGCTGCGGCAGCGTCTCCCTGGGAGGGACTTTGGGGCAGAGGTGGGGGGCCCTTGACTCGGCGGCAGCCCCTGCGAGCGGCCCCTGGACCATGGAGGGAAATGTCCCCCTAAATCCAGAGGCCGACAAGCCCAGAGCAGAGTCTATTTCCAGGGGGGACCTGGGATACACAGGCGCTCCCACCCCCGAACAACTCGGTGGGGCCTATGAGTCATGGAGTCCGGGAGATAGGGAGGGGGATTCAGCAAGATTCCTTTTCCAAGATTCCCTTTTCCTAATAAAAAAGAAATCTTGGAGAAGGTCACGTTCATCTCCGGAGGTCAGTTTTCTCATCTGTAAAATGGGACGGGCTTCTGTGCCCCATCGGTACGGTGACCCCTTGCTCACCAGGTCGAGACCACTGGCAGGGCCACACACTGGGAACCTTAGTGTGCTGCCCGGGTGTGTACTCGTGGTGTGGGTGGGGGCCGCAGCATCATGGTAGGGGCTTCCTGCGCCCTCTTAAGCTGCTGCCCCGAGGCTCTGTGGCTCCCTGGCCTTGCCACGTCACTTCGGCATCTCTCTGGGCCTCCACTTTCACATCCGCAAAATAGGGACAATCATAGAAGAATCTTCCTCCCAGGGTTCTCTGAGGATTGAATGGAAAAATTGTGCAAAGCGTATTGCCTGACACACTTAGTGGGCACCCAACATGTGTGAATGCCCTCTGTTTCCGCCTGATCAGGGTTGGGAGAAGGAGCCCCATGTGAGTGTCCTGGTCCTCCTTCTGTGGCTGAAACTCTACATTCCTGACCTGTAAAATGGGCTTGTCAGTGGTCTCCTTCTCCTGCTTGCCCCAGCTGGGCCATGTGGGGATCCCTCCATCTCTCAATCTCCCGGTTGCCCTGTCTTCCTTAACACAATCCCAGAAGCCAACTCAGCACTCCTTGCTGTGGCTCAGAAGGAAATCTCCTGGGCAGATCTTTCCCTGGCTCTTCTCTTCCCTGCCTTTGCCCACAGGTCTGTTCGGTTTCACCTTGGTGACTCCTTTTCTGGCTCTTGTTCTCAACAGGTGTTTCCTTACTTGGCTGCTCAGCAGCAGGTGTGGGCGGGAGTCAGAGAGCGCAGAAGTGGCAAGCCACCTCCTGTCTCTCTGGGCAGGCAGGAGGTCAAGAGAAGGGAAGTCCCCTCAGCTACGGGCTATCAGAACCGAGATCTGGCTGGGCATGGGATGGGGGTGGGAGTGGGGTGGATAAGACTCCCCCTTCCCAGGCAGTCAGACTGGGGACTTCTGCCTCTCCACTGGGCAAATATTCTCTTCTTTATCTGCCCCCTTCTATTCCACTCATCCACACACATCCTCCCTCTCCTGCCCCCCAACCTCCATCTCTGGGCAAAAGACTTTACAGAGCTGTACACCTTGTTACAGTATGCCTTGGGTTATGTTTAGTTATGAAGAGTCTATCTTCCCTGCTAGTCTGAGAGGTTCCCAAGGGCAGACACCTCTAATCCCCTCCATACCTTTTGTTTACTGTGTGATCCCAACAAGCTACTTGATGTCTCTGGGACTTCATTTCTTCAGAAATGTGGACAAGGTGATATCTAAGTTCTCCTCCAGCTCTGGTGGATCAGCTTCTATGGCCTGGGCAGCTGGGAATCTTCCTCCACCCCTTCCCTGACCCTGATCATGGCTTCATCAGCACCCACCACCCCTGTGTTTTGACCTTGGTCTACCCACCGGCTTCCTCCAACTCTCCGTCCTCCCCCATTACTTTTTAAGGGCTTTTGGGTCATAGGCACCAGACCTGGGCTTGGGGAGAAGACCTGGGGACTTTCCTTTAGGGCCTTTTGGAGGGTGAGCTCCCCAATCAGACCCCCTTCCTGAGATGGAGAGGCAAGAACTAGACTAGAGTCCCCCACCTGGGACTCTCCACCCCCAGGGCTGGCTAGGCAGTCCACTGACTGGAGCTCTAGTTTTGGGCCAGGACCCTTGGGTTCTGGCTTCAGTATCAGAGCTGAAGCACCATCCCTTGTAGCCCCAGGCTTTTCTATTGCCATGGCCTTCCCAAGGCAGCAGCACTGGGCTGGGGACTCTGAGCATGGTGGGGGCCCTTGGTGAGCCTCACCTTCCTTTTTCTCTCTTGAAGCATTGAGGCTTCACCCCTCCTGGCCACTCAGGGAGTGTGTCCCCTTTCACAGAGCCCTTGAATAATAACCACAATATTCCTAAGATGTTATTGTTTGGGTTCTCACCAGAACAAGAAATCTGAGACCCTGAGACACCCTACAGCCTGCCCAGGGCCTCAGAGCTTATCCCAGCACAGGAAGGAGGCGCCCCACGCCTGCCGAGGAGGTGGTTTCTGCAGTCTCCCTGAATGGGATACATTTCCCGTATCTGTCTTTAAGGCTGCTTGGAGCACTCTCCGACCTACACCCTACCTCCCTCTCTGCATGTGGCAAACTTCAAGAGTCTGCTCAAGCCCCTCTCCCCCTCAAAGGCTTCCTTGGACCTCCCCAACCCAGTCCTGGGCTAGGAGGCTTCCCCTTCTTGTAGTCACTGATTGTCATGCTTACCTACCCCAACAGGACTGTGGACACCTTGAGGATAGGGACTGAGGTTTATCACTGTATCCTCAGCACCCAGGACTGGGCCTGGACAAGCTGGTCCTCAGGGTGTGCTGTTGACTGATTAGCCAAACACCCATTTCCTAAGAAGTCATAGTACCAAGGCCACTGTGGAATTAGGTACAGCCCCAAGAGTGGGTAGTGCCCACTCTGCTTTTGAGTGTTCAGAACCAAGATGGTTACTGCTGGAGGGCTCCCGGGAGAAGCAGTAATGATCTTGTGGGTTGGGCTGCAGCAGAGAGATGGACCAAACCTCCCCCGGCCTTTGTGGCCCAAGCCCCATCCTCCCTCCCCAGCTGAAGGCTGCTCCAGGCAGGACGGATGGAGCATGTGCGGTGCTTCCCCCACAGTAAGTGTCCCAGGGGAACCCGGCATCAGGGATTTCCTGGGAAGGAGATGGAAAGATAAAATAATTGCAAGGTACAGCTCAGAGCAGGCATGACAGCAGAGAGAAGAAAGCAGAACCGGTGAGGGGGAGGGGACAGGGAGACCCAGGCACAGGAAATGCTTCGAAGGCAGTGGCGGGGAGGCAGGTTGGAACTGACAAGGCAGAGGGGTAGGGTGTAGAACAGCAAAGCTTCCCCTCCACTGCCTGATTCCTTTTAGCCCCTTGTGGCTCCTTGGAGGCCTGGAGCACCCCCAAACCGGGCTGCAGCTCCCATGCCCCAGCCTCCCCCTTGTCCTCTCTCCTGCAGTGGGGCCTGCTTCCTCCGGACCCCAGCCTGGTGGTGGCCCCACTGGCCCCACTCATGGTCCTCAGTGAGGCTGCCCCTCTGCCACCAACCTGCACTTGATCTGATTTGGCATGCAGGGGCGAGTGCTGGCTGCTGTGCCCGATTCTGGAGTTTTCAAAGCAAGAAGAATTAATTAGCTCTGTGGGCCACAGTCAGCAGCTCCCACACCGGGAACCAGCGCTAAGAAACGCAGTTTCAAAGTTTTTAGCAGAATTCCCTCTTGGGGCTTAGCTGGAGCAGCTCCTCCTTGACCTGACTGCTGTGGCCTGGAGTAGAGCTCCAGGACACACCTCAACTTTCTTTGAGAGTTCATTTCCCTCCTGGCACCACTGTCCTGGATTAGCCCTGAGTCTTTCCTGGCTTTAGGCAGGGGCCATTGAACACCGTGGGCTCAGCACTCTGATGGCAGGGATTCCTGTCTGGGCTTCTCCATGTACAAAGTCCTTCACTGGGCCCTGGGAGCCTGCTTCCTCCTTCCGGGGTTATGCAAAACACCTGCTCCCTAGAAGGTGGCCATCGGTGTTGGTGCCCTCTCCCTGGCTTGGTCCCTCTGCAGGAGGGGCCCCAGGTCGCACCAGGTGAGGGTGCCTTGTGCTGCCACCTGGTGTCTGATGCCCTCATTGCACTGCCTTCGCCAGCCCCCTGCCACAGGCAGCTCAACTGGCCGGAGGGAGGAGAAAGGAGGAGAAACCAGGCCATGGGGCACCAGGCTGTGACAGGTGGGGACTAGGGGTGAAGGTGGAAGTGACAGCTGTTTGGAAAGTGGGTGAGGTTTGGGTAGGGCAGGGTTAGAGGAGAGGAAGAGAGAAGAGGGCGGGAGGGCGGGGAGAACAGGTCCCATGGGGTTCAAGGGCAGCATTATGCAGGGAAAGGGTGGTGCCCGGGAACCCGGAGTGATTGCAGAGCTACGCTTGGCCCGCTCTTGGACAAACGCCTGGAGCTGAGGGATGCCTTCTCTTCGGACTGAACGCCTCTCGCCACCATTCCCTGCGGCCGAAGGCTGGTGTCTGGCCAGGTGGGAGGCTGGGGGCCTCTCTAAGCCTCTGAGTTTGCCCTTTGGGGAACATGTGTGCACGTTTGTATGAACGTGAATGCGACTACTTTGGAAAAGGACCCCCCAGCAAGTCATTTTTTGAGGAGGAGTCTTCCCATCATGCCCCATTTCCTCCACACTGAGAAGAGACAGGAGTAGCGTGGGCTGGAGGTCGGCCAGACCTAGGGTCAAATCCCAACTCTGCCATTCCCTGGCTGTGTGACCATGGGCAATTCACTTAAGCTCTCTGAACCCCACTGCCTCGTGGAGAAATGACAGCAATCAGACTTCCCTTGTTGGGTGTTTTGAGGAGTGATAGACTGCGTATGAGCCTCAGATTTGTTTTTAGCCCCAGCTCAGCTCACTCCTCTTCCCAGTCCCCCACCCCCAGACAGACCTTTTCCTGGAGTCTTGGGGGTGGAGGAAGCAGAAGCAGCCAAGCTTGAGGTGGGGGCCTGCAGCCGCTGACACAATTTCTTCTGAACCCCAAAGGGGAAGGCTGAGGACAAAGGCGCCAGGATGGATGTTCCTCCTTCAAAAAGCCCCCATCCCTGAAGCCCCTAACCAGTTCCATTCCTCCCCCGGAGCCCTCATCCAAGACCTGCTGCCCCCATCAGCCACTCCGCCTCCAGCCTCCTTCAGTGTCTCCACCCCCTACCCCCACCCACTACATATCCTGGAGCAGCATCAAATAACCACCCAGACAAGCGGCATGAGGTTAGCAGTCTTGATATTATTATTAAGATCCAGCGGTAGCTGCTTTTCCACCTCAAATCCCTTTTAATGAGACACAACAGTTTCCATCATTGATAAAGATTTTACATCGCTGGGGGGAGAGGTCACAGTTCTCTTCCCCAAAATACCCACTTTGACTTTGCTATTAATATTTCCACATCACTACCCAGAGGCCCCCCTCCTCCAGGCCACAGAGGGGGCTGCTGGGGAGGGAGTAGGGGAGACTTTTTGTTTTCACCAGGCTGGTCCCTACAGATCTCTAGAGAGCAACCCAAAAGCATAGTAAGTGCACCCCAAATTCCTTGGTCCCTGCTGGGAAGAGGAGGCCAGGGGAAGGGGAACCCAGAAAGAACCAGGCATGCTAAAACTCATCCTAAGCAACTCTCCAGCACTACAGTGCTGTTGGGCTGTCTGAGTGGTGGGGGGTGGTGGGGGGTGCTGGATGGGTGGGGAGGGGTAGGATTCCAGCTCTCTGGCTTCACCTTGACCCAGAATCCTCTGACCACTAGAAGAACAAAAGATCCCAGAACCCCCTCCCCATATCCTCCAACGTCATTAGGGAATAGGCAGCTACAGAATTCTACAAAAATATAAAAGCTTAGTCTGCAGATCCAGGTGACAGAACTCTAGGGATTTTGTACAGCTTTGCTTTTTTTCCCTTTTTTCTTAAATGGCAGCTCCTATAAGCACTGCCTCTCACCCCAGCCCAAGGAGGCCAGAGGAAGAAGTTTGACATTATTGCACACCCTAAAAGGATAAAACCAGGCGTTGGCTTCAAGGAGTGGTATCCGTTCTGCCCAAAAGAGCAATAAGAGAAGCTCTCACCCAACTTAGAAAACACAAGGCTGGACAAGCCTCCAGGTCCACTCGCCTGGCAGCTTGGTGCCCCCAGCTCCTAGCTGACTGGGTCAGACAGGGCATGACCGAGTTCTGCCATTGAGATTCCAAGAACCCAATTCAATCCTGGGGTTTGAAGGCCCTGGGGACAAGGGGATAGTGCTGTTCAAGGGAGTGGGGTTGGGACAGATGTCTGGGAGTGGCTAGGTGACAGGCTGGCTGGACCCATGCTCACCACCTCTTGGCACCAAGATTTCAGACAAGAGAATATTGTCTGCAGTAGCACCAGACAGGTGGCCTGGGCCATGCCACTCCCCCTCTTCCTGCCTCCCTGCCCCCGACCACCTTCACACCTCCCTCCTCTACCAACTCTCCCTGGGCAGGCAGCAGCGTGTGTTAACACTGCCCAGGGGGCCAGCTCCCCCACTCAGCAGCCTGGCCTCTGACCCTACCACTTCCACCAGGAGGTTGCCTCTGGATGCCCGGCCTGGACCCTCATCCTCTGGAGGGGCAGCCCACTCTGCTTACACAGCTTAATTCCATTGGGGGCAGGTGGCCGAAGCCCCCATCGGACAGTGCCTGTAATGCCGGTCAGCTGAAGCCGCCCCCAAGGCAGGAGGCTGAAGTCCAGATAGCTCAGGTGATGCATCCAGCCAGAAGTGAGGCAAATCCGTACTGAAGCTTCAGAAAGGAAAACCCAGAAACACTTCCCCCTCCCCCACCACCCCACAGCTCCAGATCTGCAGCTCTGAGGCAGCCTCCCCCAGCCTCAGTCAGCCCCATTAACCAAACAGCTTCATTATGCCAATTTCCAGCTTTCACTGTGCGGCTGATAGCTGTCAGCAGAAATGAGAGTTAATCTGGAATTACTCCCATTCACTGAGCTGCCTGGCTAGAGGAGGCAATAAAGCTTTGAGAGCAGCAGAGGAGACCCTGCCTCCCCAGAGGCTGGGGGCTTCCCTCTCCTTCGAGGCTGGGGAGGGCAGGCTAGAGGTTGCAGCCCTCCAGAGCAAGGTGTTCAGGCTCTCTCTCCTCTCTCTCTCTCTCTCTCTCACACACACACACACACACACTCATACACACGCACACTCATACGTACACAAAGAGGCAGCCCTGAACCTTCCCTCCCCGCCACCCACTCCCCGTCTCCAGGATCTCTCTCTTCAGTGCCATCTGGACATGCCTAGCTCTCATCCCTTTTGCTTTTACTCTGGACCGTGATTAGCTTTTTATTTAGGAAAATTACTTTATTTTATATATATATATAGATATAGATATGTATGTATGTATATATAAAAAGGTTCCATTTCATTTGTAAAATCTCATTTTTTCTTTTTCTTTTTTTTCCCTACAGAAAATGATGACGAGGTTGAAGGAGAAAATAAGTTACATTACAGTTTCCAAAATGGTTCTCGCTCTCCGCTGAAGATGGGCCGCCGTCGGGGCTGCCACGCGCTCTCGGGCCCAGCTTGTGCTTTGCAAGAAGAGGGAATATAACTAGACTGTTATTTTAGGTTAAAATAGCCAAGAGACAGACGCCTTCGCCTCAAAAATATTCTGAGACACATAAAAGTAGAAGGAAACAAGTCTCTTCAGTCACAAAATGTCGTACATCCCGCATATACTAGATTCAATTAATTTAATAAAATAGAATATACATAGAGATTCTGCACAAACGTATTGCTTTCTCCCAACAGCTCCTGGTGTCGGGAACCTCAGCTGCTCCGGGCCTCTCCTTCTGCCTGGAGCCAGGGTTGCCAGGGCTGCTGCTTTTAACTCTCTTTGGAAGTTCTGCTTGCAGGTACCCAGAGCCACTGAGGCAGGGAGGAGCGCCTCCGCCTCCTTGGTGTCTATATGGAAATTTCGTCAGGAATATAGCCCAGGAGGAGGAGCTAGGACTTGGCACCCAGTGGAGAAAGGTGAGTGGGAGAGTGGGCAGGATCAGGGGTCCAGGTCTGCTGGGTCAGAGGATAAACCGGAGAGACTCAGCACATCTTTCTTTGGGGAGGGCGAGGCAGCCATGCTGTCGGGGGGACCGGAGGCCAAGGGATCCTTGGAGTCGCTGGACGGAGCCCTCCTCCGGAGGCAGACGCCAGGGCTGGGTGGGGGCCGAGGACCTTGGCTCTCAGGGGGGTCTATGGAGATACTGGGCGGGCTGAGTTTTTTCTTGGGTCGGCTCCCAGGCCCCCCAAGAGGCTGGCCCCCAAGGTTAGAGGGGCCTGTGCCCAGGCGGGGTTGGGAGCCGCTGTCCAGGCAGCTGACGGCAATGGAGTGTCTCCTCTGCTCATCCAGCCAGGACACAGGCCGGCGCTGGCAGCTCTGGGCCTCCACACTGTAGCACTTCTTCAGGTCCCGTGGGGATGCGGGCTCCTCCTGGCCACCGGGGGGCAGGAGGTCTCCTGAAATCCAGCTCAGCTCCGTGTCCAACTCTAAGCTGCTTCTGGTCTCCGGAGGGCCCTGGTCCCAGCTGGGCTCTGGGCCTAGGCGAAGGGCTGGCAGCGGCATGTGCTTCGGGATCTTGCTGTGGCCGCGGGAGTGCTGCCGTGCCTGGATGCTTGACTGGCCCCAGAAGGAGTAGGCCCGAGCCAGGGGCGGGGAGGGCCCACTCACCTCTGCCAGCAGGTCTTCCCGGCTGCCCAAGCCCTGAACGTCCAAGGAGTCAGTCCTTATTGCTGCCTATATGGGGTGGGGTAGGGCTCAGTCCAGCACTTTCCTCTCCAACATGGCCCGTCCCTCCTGTCAAGCTGGCTGTGTCCCCTGCCCACCACCGCCATGTACAGCAGAACCACCTGAAGCCGAAGTCCTGGTAGCTGCTCTTACTAGGAGATACAGGTCATTGCAGCCTGACCTCTGCAGTCCACTGTGCCTCCTCTCCCTGCTAAATCCCATCTTCCCTCCCCCAAGCCCTGGCCTCCCCCAAGCCTGCACGGACAGCTCCCTCTGCGGCCCCTGACTCCGGGAATATGAGGGAAGCCAGGCCCTCTCTGCTGACTGAGCTGGCCCTTCATGCCCCCGCCTCTGCGTATGCTTCCCCTTTGGTTCTGAATGCCCTTCCAGATCGGCAAGAATCCCTCGACTTTACAGACTCAGGTGCTCTGTGACACAGTGTGTGACAGTCTCCGTCCCCAAGTAAAACTGACCCCTTCCTCCTCTGTGTCCTTGCTGCCCGCCACACGTGGGCATCTGGCAGCTGTGACCTGAGCTGTGATCTGATGGCAGGTACATCTCCACTATTAGACTGTGAGCACCAGCGGGCAGGCACTGTGTCCCCGGTGCTTGGCACACAGAAGCTGCTCGGTGACTATTTGCAGAATGGATAAGGACTGTACCTGATCCCCCAAGCATGTGGGATTGAGATTCTCATGTGCCCATGCTCATGCCTCAGGATGCACACACAACATGGGCTGTGGCCTTGTCACCGGTGGAGCAGACAAGCCTCACCTGGCTACATGTGGCTGAGCTCTGTGCCCTTAGAATGTGGGCTCTGGAAGGTGGGGCCCAGGCTTGGCCAAAAATGGAGACACTTTAAACTTGCCTTGTGCCCCTCAGATCAGTTCAAAGTGTGGAGAAAAACTGGGTGGCAACTCTGGTTGGAGAGAAAGCAAAGTCCAGAGACCTGAGTCCTACGTCCGACCAGATAGGCGTGACCCTGGGCAAGCATTACCCGCTCTGGTCTCCAGGCGTCCTCAATGGAAGAAGGAACGGGGTGCAAATTTCAAGAAGGCACACACCACTTCTGCTTTGCCCAGTACTGTGTCCCTGGTATCTGCAACTGAGCCTGGTACATCACTGGCACTAAATACATGTTTTCTGGAGGAATGAAAGTGTCAACTCGGGTCATCACCAGCAGCCTAGGATTCCTAGCAGAGGTTCCAGCCCCCAGGCCTGTGCCTGCCTCTCCACATCCGCTCACCTGGCGCCTAAGTGGCCTCTGGGCCAAAGGGGAACGACCTGGTGGGGGCAGTTTGGGGATGGTGCCCCAGGTGGTGGTGCTGTGGGGCTGGAGCAGATGAGGTGCATCTTTGGGAAGCTGCAGGATGTAGCTGGTGTCTGCTGGCTGGGAGTGAACGGACAAGACGGAGCCTGTGGAGACAGGGAAGAAGGGGAAGGGTGAGGGGAGAGGATGGAGCTGGAGGGTTCAGAGGCGCAGGCTCCCAGCTGAGTCCTCCCTTCCACTCTCTCCCCCTCATCAGGGCCTCTACCCTTACCCCCTGGACTGAAAGCCACCACCCCCAGGCTGGACGCTCCCCTATGGTCGGAGAGACCTCTTTGGCTACCCCAGTCCCCAATCCCCTCAGATCCCCAGAATGGAGTCTCCCTGTGTGAGCCAAATTGGCCGGCTCCAGCCCTGATACCTGACTGAGCTTTGGGGAGCCCCCAGCCCCTGTGTCCCAGGGACCCCTCCACAGTGCTCCCGTGCCGACACATGTAGCTGTCATTGGGCAGCGAGTGAGTTCGGCTGACCCCAGACTTCCGCGCAGTCAGTAAGTCTGGTCCTGGCAGCTCTGTGGGGTGGAGCTGCATCTGCAAAAGGAACAGGGGAGGGAGGTGGAGGAAGAGGGCGTGTCTGGGTTTGGCAACTGAGGCAGAGCTGACAATAGAAAGCAGCAGCCCCCCACCCCCCAGCCTTCACCCCCGTGCCCTCCCAGGACAAGGTAGAGATGGGCATGAGCGTGGCTGGGGAGAGGGGCAGGCACATGGATGAGCCCTCCACAAGCAGGGAGGAAGCAGGTAGGAGGGGGACTGGGCACCGGGAGAGTCTGCAGGCCCTGCCCCCCACCCCCTGCAAAACTGTACACCTGTAAGCTCCCACTGTTGGGGTGGAGGGGTGAGGAGGTATCCAGAGAAGGGAGAGCAGCCCCCAGCCCCCATCCTAGAAGGTGGTTCACAAGCTCATTCTAAAGGCCCCATTTAGAGGGTCTGATGGGAGCCCTGGTGTCCACAGGGATGGGCCAGGGCCCTGACTCAGAGCAGCCCAGGGGAGGATTAAAAGCTAACAGCAGGCTGGGTGCAATGGCTGCTGGCTCATGCCTGTAATCCCAGCACTTTGGGAGGCCAAGGTAGGCAGACGGCTTGAGCTCAGGAGTTTGAAACCAGCCTGGGTAACATGGCAAAACCTCATTTCTGAAAACAAAAACAAAAACAAACAAACAAACAAAAACAACAGACAAAAAATTTAGCTCGATTGGTCGTGCGGCACCTGTAAACCCAGCTACTTGGGAGGCTGAGGTGGGTGGATTGCTTAAGCCCAGGAGGTCAAAGCTGCAGTGAGCTAGGATCACATCACTGCATGCCAGTCTAGGCAACGGGGTGAAACCCTGTCTCAGAAAAAAAAAAAAGCAAACAGCAGCCCCTGTGCTGTCGGGGGAGTTGAGGGGGAGAGGACCCTCCCAGGCAGCTGGGGACCAGGCAGCTCAGGAGAGCTTGCAGGTTGCAGACTGTTAATCCACTTCTTAGAGCAGCCCCAGGGCCCAGCACAGGCCCTTGGTTGGGTTCACGTGGGTTGAATGCAGATGACCACCAGGGGCGTGTCACAGCCGGCTCCCTGACCTCCACTTTAACCATATGATGACTCTGGCAGGTGGAGGTGGAGGCCAAATTCAGCTGCTGCCTTAGTGGACAGACTTGGGGTGGGAGTAGGGTTTTGCTCTGGTTCAGAGAAGGGAGGTCCTCAGCCTTGGGCCCCAGCAGGAGGGAGCCTAGGTTTGCTCTCAAGAGGTTTCTCCATCACCCTGTGACCCCCTTCCCCCTGAATCCCTCACTCCTTGTTTTCCAGGAGGCTGTAGGGTCCTGTCCCCATGCAGGCCCAGCCAGTTAAGTAGCCCCAGCAGGCCTGAGGATGGCTAAGTTGGAGGACAATCATACTTTACTTTCTCTCTCAGCCCCAGGTTCCACTTCTGCCAACCACCCAAGACCCCTAGGGACCGCCCAGCTGGTGGTCCAGGCCCTGCCCCAGCTGGGCCCTCCTCTGACAACAGGAGAGGAACAGTCAGGAGGAGGGAGCTGCTCACGGGAGCTGGAGGAGGGAAAGAGGGGGAAGTTGTCAGAGCACAGATAAGCCCCTCCCACTCCACTGAGTTTGGTGAAGACGCAGGGACACGCAGGGACAGCCACGGAGGAGACGGAGAAGACAGGGACAGTGCCCCGGGTGAAGAAGGGCATGGTAGGGGGGTGGCAGAGATGTGGCTCTCGCCCACTACGCGGAGGTCTCATGTTTTGAGGGGTGGGGAGGAGGGGCAGGGACAGGGAGGGCTGGCTTGCACAGGGCTCCAAATTCATAGACTGACTCTGATGCCACCTCTGTTTTGGGCTGTGGCATTCCTGGGTGTCTGGATTCGCCTTTTCATAACGGCTGCCCCTATACCCTTCAGGGCAAGGCCCCAATTTAATCTCATCTAATCTCTTTGTCCCCAGTGGGGGACCCGAAGACCTCCTGCCAGCAAAGCCTGGGGCACCTGGGTGGATGTCTCTGGGCAGAGCCTGGGGCAAACCGAGAGCAGGCGGTTAGGACCTTCCCCTGGCCGATCTGGAGCCCTGCAGCCAGCCCAGCCCCGGGGGTGGCCGGGAGCAGTGAGGGCAGCGTGTATGTACATTGCTCTCCGGGGCACTAAGTAAGAGTGTGTGCGTGTCATCAGGCAAAGAGTCATCCGTCAGAGCTAGAGAGCAGGACGGTTCAGACACAATCTCTGACGTCAGAGACAGAGCCTCCATCTCAGCTAGAGGGATCTAGACAGGGAGAGAGATGATCAGGCATGAGAAACCAGGACAGCGCACGCGCGCACACGCACACACGCGCTCTTTCTCAGTCCCCACTTCCCCTTTTCACGAAGCACAAGGGGGAGAAAAGGCATCCCTTCTCTCTCCCCACCCTTTCCCCAGACAGGCTGACCGTGCCTCCCCGCACCCACTTGAACCCCCTGCTCTGATCAGAGAGGCTGCAGCAGGCACCGAAGAGCCAGAGCAAATACTGACAAAGCGAGGAGACACAGAAACGAATTCTAAAGATACCCCAGAAGCCTTCCCAGCCCCTCCCACACTACCACCACCCAGGGAGGGAGCGGGAGGGCCGAGGGCTTTCGACTCACAAAAAGATGATACCAAAAAAAAAAAAAAAAAGAAGAAAGGCCAGCAAAGCACCGTCTCTCCTCTCAGCACAGACAGAGCGGCATGGGGGGCGCTGGGGACAATGCCACCAATCTGACGGCTGTTTTCTGCCTATTCTCTCAGCTTCCAAAAGCCTGGCAGGACTTGGCCTGCCCCCAGATTCTGGCTTCTCCTCTCACAGGCTCTCCTCCGCCTGCCTGCAGCCCGCCCGCCCTCCCCTCCAACTTGGGCTCTGGGAGGTGCACTGCCCCCGTCAGCCTGAAGTGGGCACACTCGGGTGGGCTGCCACACCATCTGGCTGGCTCACCTGGGACCGGGGTGGTGCCTCGGTGCCCACAGGATGCTAGGGGACAGTCGGGCCTCCCTCCCGGAGGACTGGGCTGCCCTGATCACCTTCCCATTGTGTCCTCTTCTCCCACAACCTTCCCCTGTGAGCCTCTTTCAGGAAGGGGAGGCCTTAGAAAGGGACTCACTTTCCCACTGATCATTCTAGGTCAGCACCAGGTCTGAGACTGAATCCCAACAAGAGGCAAGGTCCCTTCCCAAGTGGGGATCACTGTCCATTTTTTTTGGATCAGGCTAAAGGCTTCCTAAGAACCTCCCTGCCCTGCCACTCAAAAGGGCCTCTGGAGGACTTGGTTTTTCTATCTCCCACTGACACCTGTCTCTGCAGCCTCTGACCTAGGTGGAGGGAGGGTGGGGCCCTCTCACATGGTAGTGGGTGGTGGGGGGGCCAAGGGGAGGAGAGGAGGGCAGGAGCAGCCCAGAAAGCAAAAGACCTGGCACTGGATGGGACTGGGGGAGAGGGCCCTGTGGCACTGTGGGGAGGGGCTGGGCTTGGGCAGGAAGCCAAGTCCTATTTCACACAAAGGCCTCAATGCCCACTCCCAGCTGGAGCCTTCTCTCTCTCAGGACAGACATCTTCAGTGCCTCCTAACAGCACTCATCATGCCTGGTGGGCTCTACGACTTAAAAAGCCACCAAACTGAGGACTGGCAAGTGAGTGCTAGACTCCAGAGGAGAGATAGGCTGCAGCCTGGCAGTGGACTGCCTGGCCACCTACACTGTCCCCAGAGGCCCTTCTCCCTGGACTGACAACTCCTTCCCTCCACCGGCTAAGGTCTCACTGCTACTTATCTTCTGCCCCATCCCCCTTTTCTCTTCCAGGTTCTTACAAATCCCCTCTCCCCTACCAAGCCCCTCCTCCACCCATCCTTCTCATCAGAGGGGCAATCTCAACAGCCCTGCCTTCCAGCTCTTTTCTGGAGGTGATTTCAGCCTAGAAGACCCCCTGACTGGCTCCCACACTCAACTGAGGCCCTGAGGCTGCACTTTCTACAGATACCCAGTGGGCAGGTAACACCCCCAGCTTCCCCAGAAGCATGGCACAGCGTGGCACAGCCCAGCATGGTCAAGGCAGAGGGCACAGCACAGGGGCACAGTAACCTGTGGATTGGAGCCGCCCAGGCTGGGGGCAGAAGGGAAGGTAGAGGGCTGGCCCCCTGGGCCTGCCAGCTCGTCCATCAGCTTCAGCTCCCACTCCAGGGAGCCCTGGATCAGCAGGGATATGGTGTCAAACAGCTGCCTGTCCTGGGGAGCCAGCCCGTAGGGGAGCCGGAGAGGCAGGGGAGCGGAGGTCAGAGGGCAATGATGGGAAGTGTCATGGAAGGGGATTGACAGAGACACAGGAAAAGAAAGAGGTGAGACCCACACAACACACATGCACACACGCACACACACACAGCAACAAAGAGACAAAGAGGAGGTGTGGGGAAGAGGGAAGGTGGGGGGAGGAAGGAGAGAGGGAGATGGAAGATGAGCAGAGCCCACACAGGGAGAGAAAGAGAGAGGGGGAAGAGGAGATAAAAGGATGGAGAGATGGAAGAGAATCAGGCAGGTTAGAGGGTGGGTAGGAAAGAGATTTGGCAGTTGGGCAAGGGTAAGAAAGAAACAGGAAGGAAACAGAAAACTTAGCCTTGAACCTATGAGTCAGGAAGGAGAGGCCAGACCAGGCTGGAGGAGCAGGGCACTGCTAAGCTGCCCACCTGCCGGGGTGACCCTGTGGGGTGAGTGTAGGCCGCGGTCCCTGGGGAGGGGCAGTGACTGCTCGCTCAGCATCCAGGAAGGAGGGCAGGAGGCTCCAGGAGGAGCCCTAGGGTGTGTGCGCTGCCTGCTCGGCTCCCGACCACCGCCCTCCACAGCCTTCTCCTGCCCCAGCTCCTCTCATGGCAGGGATGGGTGTCAGCTCACCGTGGGGTGCTCCAGGGAGAAGTGGGAGGCTGATCTCGCATGGGCCGTCGGGTGCAGGGCCCCGGGTTTGGGGCTGTCGGGGCTGTCGGGGCCCTCAACCCCAGGCCAGAGGAAGGGACTCCCCATCGGTGAGTGGGGCTGGGGACTGAGGGTCTTCATCTCCAGCTCCAGCTCAGCCTCCAGCTCAGCCTCCTCCTTGGCCTCCTTGTTGCTCTCCTCCAGGTGCTTCATCAGCACGGCGATCACCACGTTGACCAGCACGAACTGGGCCGTCAGCACGAAGGACACAAAGTAGATGGGCGAGATGACCGTGTTATAGCAGGTAGACTCCTGGTCACAGTCCCGGAGGGTGTCCTGGGGCAGGCGGGATAGAAGGGTAAGGCTGGGGAGGGCAGTGGGTAGAGCTGTTGTGGAGAATCAGTTACAGGTGTCAAGAGCATTGGAGGAGGAGAAGGAAGGGGAGGAAGAGGAGGAGTTTAGGGGCAGAGGAGCATTAGATGCTGCCTGGGGAAGTGTGAGCCAGAGCATGTTCCTGGGAGAGGAAGCTCCAGAGTGTTCTGGCATGGGGGAGAGAAGGTCACATGCTTTTATTTGCGGCCAATTCATCTTCCCAAGGAATCCTAGCTCAGGAAGTGGGGCTGCCTCCCTGGAGCCTGGGCCAGCCCTGGGCGCTTACCTTCATAATGCCATTCCAGTTGTCACCTGTGGAGACTCGGAAGAGGGTTAGGAAGGCCATGCCAAAGTTCCGAAAGGTGGCATGCCGGCCCAGGCCCTCACAGGGGTGGGTCTCGTCACACTCTGGGGAAGGAGGGAAAGGGGGAGAGGCTCATGTTAGTCCAGGCGCCTCCTGGTCTCCAGCCCTGGCTCCTCCACCCTGGCTCCTACTCCAACTCACCCAGGTCTCCAAAGAGCTCCACGCCCAGAGCTGCAAAGATGAAAAACAACAACATGAAGAGAAGTCCCAGGTTCCCCACCTGGAAAAGAGGAGAAGAAATAGAAACGATGCCACTGGGTCTCCCAGTCAGCTTCCCTGAGCCCCTGCCCCTCTGGAGAGCACCTCCCCTCCCTGGAGGCCCCCCCACCTTCCGGCTACCTGGGGCAGGGCCTGCATCACCGTGTCCAGCAGCGCCCGCATGCCCACAGCCATCTTCAGCAGCTTCAGCACTGCAGAACAGGACAACGTCATGAGCTGGCCCCTTTGGGTCCCTGGCCAGACAGCTGGCAGAGCCAGTGCCAGGCCTGGGCTGGGGCTGCCAGGATGGCCATCCCTGGGCCAGCCAGGCTGCATCCCCACCCTCAGCCCTGTCCCCAGCCTCCCTTGACAGAGGCTGGGAGAAAGACTCATGGGAACCCACAGACACCCAGGCCTTGACCAGCCAGAAAGCCGACCCTTGCTCTCTCTCTCTGGGCTGGTCACCCTGCGGGGGCAGGTGCGTGGGCAGGCAGCTGGGCACCAACCTCGGGCAATGCGCAGCACCCTCATGATGCGGATGATGGTGGGGTTGATGGGCAGCGAGGCGTTGACCTCGATCTCCTCCAGCGTGATGCCCATGATGGACAGCAGCACAATGGCCAGATCCAGCTGGTTCCACCTGGAAAGCCCAGGACACAGCTCCCTGAGTGGGGGGAGGGGGGTCCTGGAGGAGGGGGCAGTTGTGGCACAGAAAGACAGGCTGGAAAGGAGGGCAGACGTCAGTAGGTCCAGCCTCCCATCCTGCAGAGAAGAGGCATGGCTTATCTAAGGCCACACAGCCAACTGGTGGCATGAGTGGGACTAGGACTTTAGCTCCAAGGCCTCTGCTTTTCATTTGTATTCATTTGTTTTTTTTTATTTAGCACTTATATGGTGTTTACTATGCACCAGGCATTTTTAAGGGCTTTACAGATAGGAACTCATACCTGTAATCTCCGCACTTTGGGAGGCTGAGGCGGGAGCATCACTTGAGCTCAGGAGTTTGATAACAGCCTGGGCAAAATAGTGAGACCCTGTCTCTACTTAAAAAAAAAGAATTAGCTGGGTGTGCAGTGGGTGCCTGTAGTCCCAGCTGCTCAGGAGACTGAGGTGAAAGGCCAGCTTGCGCCCAGGAGGTCAAGGCTGCAGTGAGCCAAGGCTAAGCTGCTGCACTCCAGCCTGCACATCAGAGCAAGACTCTGTCTCCAAAAGCAAACAAACAAAACCCTCAAAACCAAAGAGAAATTCATAACCTCACAACTCTGTGATGTAGATACTATTATTTACTCTCATTTTACAAATGAGGAAACTGAGGCACAGAGCAGTTAAGTAACTTACCCAAGGCCACCAGCTACTAAGTGGTGAAACCAGAATTCAAATCCAGTTCAGGCAGTCTGGCTCCAGGCTCTGTGCTCTTAAGCCCCAGGCTAGGTCACACTGATTTCTAGCTGCCAGCATCCCCCAGGCCCTGTCTTGTCAAATTCTCTCCATTCCTTCCCATCTCCTGGTCCTGGATGGTCCCTAGTCCCCTACATCAGCCGCAGGGTGGGGGCTGGACCTCAGGAGTTAAGAAAGGTCTTTAGACACTAGGTCTCCCTGGGTATTTCCCCAAGAGACTCATCCCTTTCTACCTCCACCCCAGCCCTCAAGACCCCGCCCCCTTTTCCGTTACCTGTCCTGGAAGAACCGACGGAAACCAAAGGCCACAAGTTTGAAAACTGATTCCAAGACAAAGATGACAGTGAAGATGTAGTTGCAGATCTTCAGAGCCTCATCCAGAATCTGGCAGGGATGGGGGCAAGATGCAGGGTCCCTTAAGGCCCAGGGCTAGGGCCTGCTCCACCCCCCCATCACACTGCCCAGGTCTGAGAAGCAGGGGACTCTAAGGAGCCCTGTCTTCCCTGTTCCCGCCATGATGGCTAGCCATTAGCCACCACCCCAGAGGGGAGTAGGGTACTTTACATGAATGAATCAACCTTATGCTAAAGGCTTTTTCTCCTTGGGAGATGGTGAGGAGACCACATGAGAATGTACTAGATGGCACAGGATGCCAGGACTGGAAGGGGCCTTGTGCGTTACAGATTCAACTCCCTCATTGGACAGATGGAGAAACTGAGGGCTGGAGGGCAGCCAAGGGAGGCTGATTGGAGAGTCAGCAAGGTCACAGGTGAAATTGGGAGCTGGACATTCACTAGACTCTCAACTCCAGAAAGGCAGGCATCAGTCTCCCTTCTTTACCCTCAAAGATCCAGGGCGTGGCTCTTAGTAGACACTCAATATTTGCTGAGTGAAGAAACCAGGTCCTCCACTCCCTTTCTGTGTGACCTTGGCCATATCAACTAACATCTCTGAGCCTCAGCGTCCTCATCTATAAAACAAAGATGATACCCACCTCCAAAAGGCACAGGAGGAACCCATGTAGCATGCCCAGCACTTGCCTGGCACAGAGGTACCCTGGGTCAGGCTGGGTTAACCTTGTCTAGAGGTTCTGCAGCTGGAGGCTGGGTGGGGGTGGAGGGGCAGATGGCTGGTCCACTCGCTCCTACCTGGGGCTGCTGGTAGTGCTCCATGGCCATGGTGACCACGTTCAGCCCGATGACACCTGTGATGAAGAGATCCAGGTAGTGGCTGGTGCACAAGTGGTGGATGAGAAGCCGGAAGCGGGAGTAATCCGAGTAGTAAGGTTTGCACTGGGCTTCTGAGGGGGCGGGGCGGAAGAGCAGAGCAAGCATCAGGCCCCTGCCCCCTGCAGCCCTCCACCCCCAGTCCCTTACAGCCACCAGCCTCTAACGCCAGAGCTGAAACATTCCAGAGTCATCACCATCCTCGCCCTCCCCACACTGCCTCTTGGTGGGGGCAGCCACCTGGGCATGCCCCCCTCCAAGCTTCGGTTGTACTGGCTGCAGTTGAGGGCGGGATGGATCAGGACATGCAGAGCTCCCCACCTTCATTAGACACCAGGTGAGCCCCCTCCCCTAGGCAGCCTCCAAAATCCACCAGCCCCTCAGAACACCCTTGACTCAGTGTTCCGCAGTGAGGCCAGATCAATACGATGAAAAACAACTGGTCTCCTCGGGCTCAGAGGACACTCCATCAATGGGGAGGTAAAGGCTTTTTTGCTCCTTCACCAAGCTCAGCTCCTCAGGGGAGCAAAGGAGATTACACAGAGCTGGGTTTGGGAGATAAAACTGGAGAATGGAAATTGGACATCTTCTTGGCTGGCTGTGCTGACACCCCCAGAGGGCCTCCAGAGGGCAGGGCCTGGGCCTCCTGCACCCTCATGTCAGCAAGGGCAGAGGGGAGGCCTTGGCGGCTCTGCTCCATCCCAGACTCAAGCTGGGAGCGCCCCACCTGTCGGACTCACCCAGTTTCTAATGAGGCACTGCCCAGCCTGCTCCTGGGTGTTTGGGCAGCCCTAGACTGCAGGCCGGGTTGGAGGCACTGTCTGAGATCTGTCAGAGGCATAATATTTCTCTTGTAATTAGTGAACCACTTAGTTATGAAAATCACAGAGCCAGGTTGGGCTGCCAAGGAGGCAGAATAAATCTGGGGCAGGAGATTTCGGGGCCCTCTTCCAGGCACTGAGGAAGGCCCAGGCCAAGTTGGGGCACGGGTTCTTAGGAGGAGGTTGACAGAGTGGTCTCCCATGAAGCCACAAAGAAGGAAGAGGCTCCTCACAGGGAGGTGTGTGGCAGCTGCAGGTCCCAGACAGCCCTTCCCCCTCTCAGGAGGTCTAGGGGAAAGCCAGCCAGTAAGGGCTGTGGCCTCTGAGGCCTGAGCCAGGGGTCACTGGCCCAGGGGCAGCAGGAAGCTTTGGGCCCAGGCCAGCTCAGATGTAACTGTCCTTTCCCATGCATAGGACCATTGAACAGAGAGGTAAACTGAGGCAAGGAGCAGCCTGTGGTGGGCCCCCACCCAAGGCTGAAGGAAGAAGAGCACCCGGGAACTGCACGTCCAGCCCTGTGGGCTGCCATGCTTGGGGCCCACCCGGCCACTCTCCAGCATCGGCCTTGAGGTGTGGATGACCACAGGGCAGACAGTCCCTGGCACTCTCCTGTGCCTGAGGTGTGCATGAGGCCATCTTCCCGTGTTCAGAGATCGGCCAGCCAACTGTGGCTCTGTTTGTTCAAGAACAGAGCCCCAAGAGTGTGGAGCTGGAGAGCCTGGGGCAGGGGAGGACGGGAGGCCAGGGGTCATCCACACTGCGATGGTGGAGGGTGGGCTGGGAGGGCCGGGCCTCTTCTGTCCTTCCTTCAGTACCACAAGGACCAGAGGGCGCTAGTCGCCCTGCGTTGCCTGAGCAGCTGGAACGCTTTCTCTGCATTAATCTCCATAAATGCCGAGAGCACCCGATCCCATTATGCTAAAATATGAATGGAGAATTAACTAAAATGTTTGAATACAATTAGGTTAGAAAAAGTGGCTCCTTATTAGCCCCATTATTAGCTGAGACAATGTGGAGGAGAGGCTGGGAGAGTTGCCCCCTCTCCCGGTCACCCCCGCCTGACTCTGTAGGCAGCTCCAGGCCAAAGGGAGCAGCTGCTCCCACCAACTCTGCCTTCCGGCCTTGTCCTGGGATTCTGAGGGGTGGGTGGGCTTAAATTCAGCCGGGACCCTCCTCCTAGAGGCCCAGACCAGGAGGACTGAGGCAGGGCATCTGCTTCTAGACAGGTTCCAGTCCCCTGGGGTCTGTACAAAGGCCCTTCCACCCTGGCCCCTATCCCAGACAGCAGGTGCTGAGGCGGCCAGAAATCCCCCATTAGAGCACAGGTCCAAAGAGCAACAGGCCAATCTGATCAGCATCTTCTCAGGAAACCCCTTTGTTTTTCAGAGGGAGAGAATGAAGCCAGGCAAAAAGTGAGTCATTCAGCTAGCTATAAGGCACGACTGAGCTGGACCCTAACTTCCAGCCCGAGTCCCTCGCCAGCTGCCAGGTGGGTGCAGACACCAGGCTTTCAGGCTTTAGCCCAGAGGATGCCCCTGGATGGTCTGCCCAAAGACCTCCACTGTTGGGGCCAGGGCGATGCCACCCCCCTTTGCTGCTCTCTTGACCTCAGCTCTGCAGGCAAGCACCCTGGTGTGGAAAAGAATTAGAAACCCCCTGGGAGGAGTCTTGGGCAAGCCTGCTGCTTTCAGAGCTCCAACCATAGCCCAGGAGGGGCCTGGACCTGTGGTCACTGACGCATAGGTAGCTGTGGCCCCACCTCCCTGCCTCCCACCAGGATAAGTTGCCTTAGGTGGAGAAAATACCAGAGTCAGACAGTGGGGGAAAGGGCACATCTAGGGCGGCCCAGGCCCCCAGTTAGGGGCAGGGAGAGAGGAGGGATGCAGGAGGGCTGCAAGGCAACAGGCACAGTGAGTTAGTAGGGGTCACGGGGAGCCCGAGACACAGCTAGGGCGGAGGGTTTGCAAAGGGGAGTGGTGATGCATAGGGGGAAGACAGGGGTCACTCCCAAGGACACAGGCCCCCCACGGCAGAGGCCACACCTTCAGCTGCCGTGGCCAGGCCTGATCACTGGGTCCCGGCCTGGTGGAACAAAAAAGGGTGAGTGAGTGAGTGGAGGTCGATGCCGCAGGTGGCCGAGGAGACTGGAGCTGGTGTTGGAGGCTTAGCAGTCCCAGGGGGCAGCCTGATCACCTAGCAGCCCTGGTCCCTCCTTCCATCTGGGAAGCTGGGCTGGACCCAGGTATCTGGCCAGGCCCATTCCCCTGATAATCACAGGCTCTGCTTTTCTGCCTTTCCCTGGGGTCTGGCTCTCCCCCTCCTGCTGGGAGCAGCACCAGCATAGGGGTGTACTGGCCAGGGAGGTATGGTGCACGTGTTTGATTCCCAGTAGCCCTGGACTGGGTTTGACTCTGTCCCCATCCCCCTGGTGGGTAGACCAATGCATCTGCACCACTGTAGAAGAGCCTCTGGGGTAGGACCCAGGAATCTGTGTTTATGCTTTCCAGGTGATTCTGCTGTACATGGAAGTCTGAAAAGCTCTGGCACAGCCACACAGAACTCCAGGACCTGGGAAGTGGGATATGGGGTGATCTGAGCCATGGTTCGGGGTCTCTGAGTCCTCATCAAAAGCCAGGAAAGGTAACTGGTATACACGCCTGTATGTGCCACCTCAGGGTAGAGTAGGGTCTGTCCACTCCAGGAGCAGAATGTCTACCCCAGCAGAACATGCCCGGAATGGGAGTATGGTGCAAGGGTCATGAGAGTGTTTGGCACTGAGTGGGTGCATCATGTCTTAGGGGCTATGAGAGTCTGCATGTGTTGATTTCTGGGATAACCCCCATGTGGAAAAGCCTCTGTGGGCCGGCCCTGTGCTAGGATGTTTTGGGGTGCATGTGGAAGTGCGCACATTTCAGTCTACAGACCAGATCGAGCCCATAAGGGAAAAGCTGAAGGCCACCTCTCCCCCCACCCCTCATCCACTAGTACTTCAGGAATTTGCAAGACAGCCCGATGCAGAGATGTGGGGACCCTGGCAATCCATTTACAAACCAGCCAGAGACTCCTGAGCCCCAGAGAGACAGTTTCTCAATGCCAAACACCACTGCTTAGCACCGTGGGGCCGCAGCGCCGAGGGCCTCAGGGATGACCTACTGAATGGAGGCTCAGGGATTCTCCCTTGGGCGGGTCCCTGAGGCCCCACAGATCATGCAACCCGACATCCCCATGGCAGTATCTGCCTGATTGGCGGGTGGGGGAGAAGTGGAGAAAGCACAGCGTGTGGTTCCCAGACTGAAGTTCCAAGCCTGCAGCAGCATGGGGGTCCTTATGTTCTTTCCAGTACTTCAGAAGGCTTGAAAGAAGCCCTATATTTGCCTGTGTTAAGACCCCACAGACTAATTTAATGATGAAATGGTCTTTCTTTGCCATCATTTCACGTGTAACCTTCTGCAGCTCAGAAGCTGTGTTTAGCAATTAGATGCGCCTCTGATTAGTAAAAGTGATGAAAGAAAGTCATTATTGAAATGCTCTAAACTTCACAGGCAGCCCTCTAAAATGTGGGGTCTGCTGGAGGAGATGGTAACTGGGGGCCTTGGGGCTGAACAGCTTGGGAACCACCAGCTGGAGACATGGTGTGATGAGGCCCCACAGCCCTGTCACGGACTCCAGGAGCCTCTGCCCCTCCATTTGGGGGCCAGTGGGGGAGAGGGGAGCAGGGGACTGAGGGACCATGGAGGATGGGCTGGACCAGGAGGGTCTTCCCAGAGACATGGCTCTTGAAGATAAGGACCCAGCTCACTCCCACGTCTTTGACTTTTTTCGGAGAAGCTCGTGGCCAACTCAGGCCTTTGATTCCCAATTCCTGCTGTTTGTAGCGATGACGCGGCCACCGAGATCACTTGACTATTAATGAGTCTGTTCAATTATTCATTGTTACATTTTTAAAACAAATCCTTCCCCTCTCTGCTCCTCTCATCCTGCTCCCTTGGATCAAAGTCTCCCCTCAGACAAAAGGAGACAGGAGAGATTTGCAGCTCTAATAATCGACCGGTGAGCTCCAGGGAGGAGGCACAGGAGGGAAGAGGCGGCGGGAGGTGGGGCACTCGGCCAAGGAAGCTGTTGCTGGGAAGGTGGGCCCTCTGAGGGACGTCGGCAGAGAGGCATTGGGCCCTCGCCTCCCGTCCAGTTGGCGCAGGCCTGCGGGCTACCACAGAGCCCAGTGCTTCAGCCCCTGCCCTCGTGGGGGCCCCAGGGACCCTCACCCCTTCACCCCAAGAGGAGAGAATGAGCCATGGGGAGGGAGTGAAGAGCGTGTCCCCACGCGCATGAGCCCACACCCTAGACGCAGTACCTGACGCAGCGCTGGCCGAGCTGCCGGAAGCAATTACATCGTCCAGCATTAGATCTAAAAGAATGAAACACGACATTGGTCACTGGCTGGACCAGGTGCGCTGGGCAGGGCCCTGCAGGGGCTGCTTCCCTTCAGCTCCGACCTCGCTCTGCCTATGGCCAGGGTGCTCTGAGCATGGGTGGCTGGCTCTGAATGTCCAGCCCGAAGCTGGGGGCACAGGGCACTTGAGGAAGACAAACGATGTGGCTAGACAGGGTCAGGGTCACGGGGCTGGCGGCCAGTCATCAGAACAGATGTCCGCTTCTCCTGCGCTGTGGCCTCAGCTGCACTTGAGACAGCCACAGACCCCAGAAGAGGAACCAGCTGGGCAGACAGGGGCCACAAGCACAAGGGCAGCCTGCCAAAAGAATTCCATGTGCCCGAATGTGAGGAGGGGGTGGGGAGGATGGAGCAGGAGCGGGAGCATGGCCTCAGGGGACAGCACACCTGCTCAGCTTCAGACATCCACAGGGAGGCCAAGCCCTGACCCCTACCCAGAGCCGAGCATACCTTGGGGGGCTGATAGTGAGTGTGGGGGACATGGAGAACTGCACCCCACATTGCCACCCAGAGGCCAGCGCCTTCCCCCATCCTGTAGCAGCTCCCGCTGTTCACAGGGAACACAGGCGCCCTCCCACCTCCACCCTCGGTGCCTCTCCCAGGCCGCAGTAGATAGAGCGGAGGGCAGAGGGGAGGCAGGGGCACTGCAGCCCCTCACTTATCTGGTGGTACTCACATTTGAACACACCAAAGGGAACACTCAGGCCACCGCACGCATCTTATCGGCGGAAGGAAGATGGTTTGTGAAAAGGTGAAGAGAGCATGGGAAACCCTCACCCCAAACAGAGAGAGACACAGACAGACACACAAAGGCTTAGAGAAACCCACACACAAAGACACTTAGAGAGATGTGGGCCGTGACTGAGAGAGAAAGGCATGGAGGCAGACGGGAGCCCAGGAGAGAGGGAGACAGGGAGGCAGGAAGGCAGGTGCACACGCACCTGGGGATGCCCCAGAAACAAAGGGCGCCTGCTGCGTCTCTCACGTCCGCCCTGGCCTCTGTCGTCTCACTTAGTTTAGCCCACCCGTGGCATAAGGGCATGAGGAGGGATGGATGGGGCTTCACCCACCCAATGCCAAGAGATGCTGGGGAGCACAAGTGAGGAGGTAAGGGGCTGCAGGGCCCCAGGTTATTCCAGAACTTCCCAAGCCAAGGGAAGTTTCCTTTTTTTGTTTTAGTTTTGGGTTTTTGCTCAGTTTGGGAAAGAAAATGCATGGTGGTGGAGAGTTTTGTTGGAGATGGGGAGGGAGGGGTGTCTGGGTTCTCTCTCACGCTGTTGTACATTATGAGTTCTGCCTTGCTCGGCAGCTGCAGACTCTAGGCGGGCACAGGGTTGAGGTGCTCGCTGCCCATCCTGGGGTGGGCAAGACTGGCACCTGGGCCTCTAGATGCTGGCATAGGGCAGTGGAGCAGCCAGTGAGGCTCCTCTGAGAGTCAAGCTTGGGGAGACCGGGTGTCAACCCCCACCTGGCATCATCTGGAGAGGATGATGCTGAGATCCCAGGAGCCCCCGGGGTGGGGGGCGGCTCCCCCTACCCATGGGGCTGAAGTGGTCTGCTTCATGCTGGCTCTAAAGGCAGACATGCTCTTGGGGGGGAGGAGGTGAGGAGGGGGGTGGGAGCCTCTTCTCCCTGCCCCCGGCCCCAGCACCCAGCCCCCTGCAGTCGCAAGGCCAAGGTCAAGCACGACCCAGAGAGAGGTGTAAAGACTACCGACCAGCCATCTGCTTCTCCTTACTCCTTCTCTTTTTTTCCAGTCTTCGAAGACGCTTCTCCTCCCGCCGCCGGGCCTCCTCTTCCTCCTGGTGCTGCCGACACTTGTGGAAGTTCTCCACCACCACACCCACAAACATGTTCAGGACAAAGAAGGCCACGATGAGCAGGAATGAGATGAAGTACAGCAGCATCCAGGGGTTGTGGTTCATGATGGGCTGGTAGGGAGCAGGAAGGACAGGCGGAGGCATCAGCCCGAGGTCAAACTGTCTTAGAAGCTGCCCACAGTCTGGGTTCCTGCAAACCCAAATAGCTACAGCAACCTGACAGGTGATGGACACTGTGGCAAAGGGGAGAGTAGATTCTCCATTCAAAAGCTGCCCCTTTGGTCTGGCTGGCTCCTCCCCTGAGAGAATGCAAGCCCAGTGTTCCCAGACCTTCAGACTTTTTCCTGAGTAGGCACAAATCTGGACTTTTGTGTAAAATGCACCATTTTTTTTTTCTTTTTTTAGAGACAGGTTCTCATTCTATTGCTCA
Organism: Sapajus apella; assembly: GCF_009761245.1. Taxonomy (NCBI): domain Eukaryota; kingdom Metazoa; phylum Chordata; class Mammalia; order Primates; family Cebidae; genus Sapajus; species Sapajus apella. The sequence goes on along the minus strand of NW_022436952.1, from coordinate 8,739,235 downwards.
GACTGGAGTGCAGTCGCACGATCGTAGCTTATTGCAGCCTCAAGTTCCTGGGCTCAAGGGATCCTCCCACCTCAGCTGGGACTCCAGATGCATACCATCATACCCGGCTAATTGTTTTTATTTTTTGTAGAGATGGGGGTCTTGTTACGACACCTAGGCTGGTCTCCAACTCCGGCCTCAAGAGATCCTCTTGCCTAGACCTCCCAATGCACTGGCATTACAGGTGTGAGCCACTGTGCACAGCCAAAATTCACAGTTTAAAAATGCTCACCACTAATTCAAAAAATATTAAACATGTTGTAGACCAATAAAACATGCCCAGATTTGGCCCCCAGGCTACCAGCAACAGCCTCTGCTGTAAAATGTGATGCTTCTTTCCTGGCATTTGGCCAACCTGCCTTGCTCACTCTGTCCTGGAATCAGCCCATGCTGAGTGACCTGAGCCCACAGATGGAGACTGCCCGCCTCAGCCCTACCTGCTGGTCCACGCCCACAGCATCCAGCCCATCGTACATGATGTCCACCCAACCATCCTTGGAGGCCAAGACGAACAGGGACATCAGGGCCTGATGGGGAGGAGGAAAAGGAGGTATTTTAAGTGTAGGATGTGTGGCTGAATCACCTACCACCTGCCCCCGAAGTGCCTCCTGCATCAGCTCAGAGTACCCCAGCCCTTGAGGGGTCAAGCTGGAGTCACACCCCAGGCTCCAGGAGAGCCCTCCACCTCAGGGCTCCATAGCTGGGCTGCAGCTGGAGGGTCCCTGGGAAATGGTCACACCCTCTGCCCTCCATCAGATAGGACAGGGGACTCACAAATCCCTGGAAATACCAGAAACCAAAACCAGCATGAGTCTGGGAAACAAACTGAGTGAGTAACTTCTTTTTTTTTTTTTTTTGGAGACAGAGTCTCGCTCTGTTGCCCAGGCTGGAGGGCAATGGCCTGATCTTGGCTTACTGCAACCACCACCTCCCAGGTTCAAGCGATTCTCCTGCCTCAGCCTCCTGAGTAGCTGGGATTACAGGCGTGCGCCACCACACCCAGCTAATTTTTGTATTTTTAGTAGAGACGAGGTTTCACCATGTTGGCCAGGCCGATTCTGAACTCCTGACCTCAGGCGATCCACCGGCCTCAGCTCCCCAAAGTGCTGGGATTACAGGCGAGAGCCACCGCACCTGGCCGCAACTTCAATTTCTACATTTGTTTCTGCCAATATGGAGTGAGGAAAGGAATTGTCTTGACAATATGCCTGTCCCCTCCACCATGTTAAACACATCCTCTCACTGCATCCTACTGCAACCTCAAGGAGATTCTATTATGACTCCATTCACTAGTTAATGAAACTGAGGCCCTGGGAAGTCAGCTGCCCGAGGTCATCCAGCTGACAATGGTGGGGTCAGGATTTACACAAGATTCACATCCAGGGCTGCCTGCCCTCCGTATCACATGTGCTTCTGCTCTGCCATGTAGCTCTGTGGCCCTGGGCAAGCCCCTTATCCTCTCTGAGCCTGTTTCTTCATCTTTAAGGAGGGCTAGGGACCACATGGGCCCCCTTATTGGCACACTGCAGGATGGACTGGGTTTTGAGACACGCTGGTGGTCAGACGGCAGAGGATGTGAAGGGCGCATCTCTCTGTGGGAGCCCACCTCTACTGGAGTCAGCACGTTATCATTGAGCATGGCCCTGTGCCCCCTCCAGCTCCTTCGCCACAGTCCCACCTCTGAGCCTGGGGCTCACCTGGCCGAGGTTGTCGAAGTTGTACTTGTGCCGGACCCACCGGTAACTAGCCTCAGCGCAGTCCGACTTATTGGTGATGTTCCTGGTATCCTCACCCTGGCACACGAAAAACTTCCCTTTGAAGAGCTGGACACACAATCCCGGAGACAGAGAAAAGTGAGCTGTGACCACAGGAAGCCAGGACTCCTGAGCCCCACCCCCACACCAGCCTAGGCACATTCTGGGTGAGTGTGGGGTGCTCTGCTTGGGGCTTAGTCAAGTCAGGGAAACACTGACCTGAGCCTCCCCTGCAGACGCCCCTTCCTTTCCAAGAGGGAGAGGAAAAGTAATGGGGGCAGGCAGTGGGAAAGGGTGGGAGGGCGATAACAGTCATGCATCTTCTCCACCAATGGCTAGGCCAGGCCTGTGCCAAGTGGGGGTCCCAGCATCATCTTGGAACATGCTAGAAACACACATTCTCAGGCCCAGCCCAGATCTACTGAATCACACACTCAGAGGTGGGGGTGAAGCAATCTTTTAACAAGCTGTTCTGGTGATTCTGATGCAAACTCAAGTTTGAGATCTACTGAGCTAGGCACTTAATTTCTCACAGCAGCTCTAGGTGGGGGAGAAGGTATCATCAACCCCACTTTACAGATAAGAACAACTGAGGCTCAGAGAAGTTAATCTACTCACTAAGGCCCCTTAGCCAGCAGGTAGCAGAGGGGACTCGAACCAAGGTCTCTCTGACTGGAAAGCTCACCCTCATTCCAGTATAAACCAGGTTATCACTAATGGTGGAGAAAGGAAGGCAGGATGAGGGGGCCTCAGCAAACTGCTCGAAACAGACCCAAATCCACAGGAAGGTGGGCTCAACAATGGTTCACTCTACTGACGCAAGGAGGCTGGGAAGTAGGGAAGGGGAAGGGCACTGGGTGGGAGTGGGGAGGGTGTACACAGAGGCACCACATAGCTTTGGTAAATGCACCCCAGCCTGGTCCCTAGGGCTAGAGAATTTCTAGGAAACCAGGGAACAGCCCCCCACTCAGGGCCGAGCGGACATCCCAGGAAGGAGGGGAGGGGAGGGCATAGCCACCCAGGAGCTCCCATGCTGCTTGAATAGCCAGCTGTCTACCCTGCAGCCAAAACAGCTGGAGCCAAGGGCCTTGGAAGACTTCAATGGAGGGGCTCCCTGGCCCCCTGAGGCGTCTGCTGAATCCTGCAGGCAGCTCTGACTTTCTCTTCCAAAGCCAAGTCTCCTCCCTGGGCTCACAGCCACGTTTCCCCAGCAGCCCCCACTTCCTGCCTTGTCTGGGGTCTGCACCCGCCTGCCTGCCAGCACGCGGCTAACCTGGCCCAGCTGTCTGGGCCCTGGATCCCCAGACCTGGCCTGCAGCCAGCTGGAGCCGGGGAGGAAGGGAGGGGATCCCAGAGTAGACCTCAGGCCAGCGTCTGTGCTCAGGGAGTGCGTGCAGAGGGCAGGAACAGCAGCCTGCGGCTCCCATGGCCTGAAACCTCTCTGCAGCCCCGGTCCTCCTTGGGGCTCTCCTCTAGGCTCCCAGTTTTCTCTGAAATGCCCAGGAGGTAAAGGGGCCCAGGGCCTAAGTATTCCTGCTGATTCCTTTCTGGAATGAAGGCAGCAGGAGCAGCTTGAGCCTCAGGACCCAGGGGCCAAGGGGAGGAGCTCTCCTCAGGTTTTCACCTATAGCTGTCCCCCAGAACCCTACACACCTGCACCCCCAGGATGCCAAAAATGATGAAGAAGGCACAACAGATGACTACAATGTTGCCGATAGGTTTCAGTGAGGACATCAGCGTCTCCACCACCAGCTTCAGCCCCTGCGCCCGGCTGATCACCCTGGGGAGGGAAGGAGGGGGATGACAGGGCTTCCCCCAGCCCAGACACTCCCTTGTCCCTTGACCCTGCTCCACACCCCCAACCTTGGCCACTGGTCCCTTCCTGGGCTTTGGTGGCAGAACGCAGTCCTCTTTCACAGGACCTCACGCCATCGGGACCCTCACCGTAATCTCTCAAAACAGGCTGCAGAGGTCCCCATGCCTCATGTCTCCACCTCCACCCCAGGATGCCAAATGTAGGAGCTGTCTGGGCTGGGAGTGGCGGGCATTCAACTCAAGTGAGGCGCTCCCCAGGGAAGCAGTGCATTGTGGGTTGGGGACACTGGGAGATAGACTTGTACGGGAGCAGACAGAGAGGGGACGGGTGAGGGATATGGACTGTCACAGTCAGGGAAGCATCACCATTAGTATGCATCATCCCTGTCCAAGAAAAATTCTGAGTTGGGGGTTGTGACTGGCTGATTGGAGAGGGATTCCTGAGAGGGTGGATTCCTGGCCAGGAGAAATGTCACCTGGGGGTGGTCCCTGTCAGGGGCCTGAAGATGGGGAAAGCCAGCAAGAGGAGTCTGTCACCTCACAGGGAGGGGCCAAGTGTCACCCCTAGGGGCTACTCAAGGGAGAGCTGCAGCTGGAGCCTATGAGGGTCCTGCCCATGGTCTCTTGTGTTGTGCTCAGTGTGGCCATCACCTGACATCACATGGGGCAGCAGCCCTGAGGAATATGTCATGTTGAAGAGGAGGAGAGCAGGTTTGAACCTGGAGGGAAATTACTGGGGCCATAATCTGAGTGTTGTCTGGGGCAGGGGACAGGACCACCTGTGGGGGTCACAGACAACAGGCTGGCCTGTGCGGGTTTTTGTTCCATGGCAGGGGGTGCTGGTGGTCGGAGGTGTCCCTGTGGAGGGGGACACCTGTTGGAGGTGTTCCAGAGCTGGGGAGGGGGTCACCTGAGCGGGCGCAGGGTCCGCAGCAGCCGCAGCACCCTCAGCATGCCCAGGATCTTGGTGCCGCTGTCGGAGACCATGGACACCAGAATGTCGATAACGGAGATGAGCACCAGCAGCCCGTCCAGCACGTTCCAGCTGCTGCGCAGGTACGCCTGCTCCCCGAAGCACCAGCCCAGCGCCACCACCTGGGGACCGCCGCTGCGTCACTGGCCGCCCTCCCTGCCAGCCTCAGCCCCGCCCTGTGCTGCCACCAACCCTTCCACCCTCAGCCCGTGCCTCTCTACCCCCACCAGGAACCAGAGCGCCCAAGCCAACCCCGGCCCCATCACCTTCACTGCCATTTCAGCCAGAAAGACTGCGGTGAAGATGTAATTGGAGAGGGTCAGGAAGATGCGTTCCTGCAAGAGAGAGGAGGCAGGGGTTGCCTGCCAGGAAGCCCCCGCCCTTGGCCCAGGTCTGCTCTGCTTCTATACACAAGTCAAAACCTGCTTCTAAAATCTGACTCAGAAAAATGAACCCCACCCTCCACAACAATGCAGACCATGCCCTTCTCATGCAGGCACAGAGCCAGTGCCAGGCCCCCAACTCCCCTGCAGCTCTGTGGACAGTCACACCCCTGTCTATGACCAGAGCTCCCAACCCCCATGGCCACGTAGCCAGGATGGGGAGAGTGTCTGCACTGCAGTGCTGTGATCTGCGTCCCACGTCCTAAGCCGTATTCCCTGGTTCTTCCTTTCTAAAAACTGGGGCAGGATCTCACTTGATCCCTGACCCCTGCCCGCCATCCCACCCTCCTCACTTGCTTTCCTGCTGTGCACCCCAGAAATGGAGCAGCAGTGGAAGCTGGGGGCCTGGCACAGATTGTACACCCCCAGGCACAGGCTGGGGCAGGGCACAGAGGAAGGCCAGCTAGTTCCCTGGGATCTGTGGACTGAATCCCTCCCTGGGTGGCCAGGAGGCAGGCTCAGATCTCTAGAGAGGTGGCGGGTGGAGTGTGAGCACAGAGGAGGGAAGGAGAGGAGCAGGTACAGTGACAGAGCTGGAGATGGAGGAGCTGAGTAGAAAGACGGGGAGAGAGTGAAGATGGGGAGTGACATGGTGACAGAGCTCCACAGCAGGGCCTCAGGTAGGAAGCAGCCAAGGCCGGAGTGTGGCCAGTGCCCCTGCCATACCCTGTGGCTCCGGGTGTGAGGTCCCCAGTGCTGGTGTTCCCTCACCCGCCTAGTCCTGGGCTGGTCCCTCCATTCTTCAGGTTCCCTCCTCCCCCACCCTAATGGAAAAAAGAAGCCTCAGCAGCACTGAAATCTAAACAATAGTGTGGGAGGTGGCAAAGAAGGATGAGAGGCCAACTTTGGCCACCTCTAAGCAAGTGGTGCCAGATACCATGAGGGGAAACATAGCCACCCCCAACCCATCCTTCTAGAACTAGGATTGCTGCTGACAGCGAAGGGCTATGATGCCAGGCTGGAAAGAGACAGCTCCCAGGACTAGCTGGGCCCATTCTGAAGGGGTTTGACCCTGGGTATGTCCAGTACTCGGGCCTCTGGCTCTCCTTCTGCGAAGGACTGACAGGTTCACAGCCAAGCAGAAGTGACCCATGTCCCCACTAAGGCCCCTGAAAATCTCCTTATTTTTGACCTGGCAGGACCACCAGGAGCAAAGAGTGGCTTCCCTGGCCACTCTGCATGCCCCCAAGGGCCCCACAGCAGACTGGGCAAGATGACTCCCCATCTGCACACAGGGTCTACACTGCCCCAGCACTCCCCGACTCACACGTGTGCCCCGCAAGCCTCTGGCTCATGAGAAATAGCCTGGAGTGACACGAGGCACCCAGCTGGGCTGGTGTATCATAGAAGGGAAACTGAGGCAGAAGAGGACACAGGGCGTGTCCTGGGGACCAGGATCTGGTGAGAGACCTAAGGGAGAGTCCTGGCTCCCTCGCTCGCTGCTGTGTGACCTGCAGGTCAGCAACTGTGGCCTCCTCGCCCCCCTCCCTGCTCCTGAGTGCAAATGCTGTGAAGGGCCTGGCCCTGGGCAGGGCTGGTGACTCACAGCGCTGTGGGGGTCAATTTTAGGGCGCTCCATGGCGATGGTGATGCAGTTGAGGAAGATGATGACGAGGACCACGTGGTCAAACATCTTGTGGGTGATGATCCGGTGACACAGGAGGCGGAACCTGCCCGGGTACGGAGGTAACGGCTGAGGTGGGGGCAGGGCAGGTGGTGACGAGAGGCACCGCCCGCAGCCCGTACCCCTCCGGAGCCCTCCCAGCCAAGGCCCTCTCGCCTCCAGGCCCTCACTCACACCCCCAGGTAGGGCGCTACTTCCCCAATCCCTGATGGCGTCACCAGGGGTGATTACCCATGAGAAGGAGAAGAGATCGGGACACAGGTCAGACCCCTGCCCCTCACTTACCTGGACTGAGGAGGGAAGATGTAGGCCGACCAGGAGTCTCGCTCGAGGCAGCAGGCAGGGAGCCGGGCTCGGATCCATGCGCGGACCCGTTCCCCTTTGCTCTGCAAAACAAACACTGGAGTATGAGCAGGACCAGGCCTCCAGGTTCCCCGGCTCCTGGTTCCTCAGCAGCGTCACCCTCACTCCTTGTCTACCCTCTCCCACCTGGGGGCCAAGCTCCGCCCTGCCTCTCTTCCTATATTCCTGAAGCCACCTCCCCATCTCCCTGTCAACCTTGCCAGGCCGCCTCCCCACTCCTGAGGACCCCTTGCCTCTCCATCTCCTCCCTCTCCTCCCCTGCAGCCCCAGCCCTGGCTCTCCCCTCTCCCCACCCCTGCCTTCAGCCCAGCTAGGAAGCAGCAACAGTCATCAGACACTGGCCCCGCACAGCTGTCTGTTCAGACACACTTGAGCTGAGGAGACACTGGCCCTGCGCTTCACGTGCTAACCCTGAGGTCACTGCATCCCATCCCCAGGGGTAATGGTGGTGGTGAGGGGGCTGGGGGAGGGGCACATGGGTGTGGGTGGAGTGGGAAGTCAAGGCTTGTGATGAGGTTTAGATGAGAAGGGGGGATGGGGGCATCCGTTTGGAGAGATGAGCGATGGGTCTTTCTGAGTCACATGAAAGATTCATACACATCTGCCCGAAATCATTCATATCCACCAAGGGTGGCAGAGCCGCAGCCCCAGGCATGACGAGGATCTGGGGCTTGGCAAGGCGGGCCGAGGGAGAAAAGGGACTGTTTGGAGCTCAGTTTCCAGCTGCCCTCTGATATCCCCGGACTTGGAATGGTAACTCCCTTGTACCCTGCTGGGCTGGGCACAGCTCCCCTCTTTCAAGGCCAGGGGTGAGGGGTCACTGTGCCCACAGGGGCCTCACCAGGTTGCCCTCGTCATCGGCGTCATCCCCATCCAGTGGGGGGTCATCGGGCCGCAGGGCCCGGGTCAGACGCCCCGAAGCCGACTTGCCATTGCAGTCCTGGTGCTCAGAGGCAGAGCCTCGGCCACTGGCAGTTCGGTGCAGTCCCGGCACCTGCAGTGTGCCGGGCAGGTCGAAGGAGCTCTTGGCCTCCCGCTCCACAGAGCCCCTGTGGCGACGGTCGATGCCCACGGGGCTGGCCCTCTCCTCTTCCGAGCTCTCCTCCTCATCCTGGCTCTCCTGGCCTTCTCCGGACAGCAGGGACCGCCGCTCCCCACTGGGGCTCCTCCGCTTCAGGCTGGGGGCGCGGCCCAGGCTGTTCCGACTGGATCGCCTGCTGGTCCAGCTGCTTGCAGCACTCCAGGGGCTATGCGGGGAGCTGCGGGCACTGGGCTGTGGGTGAGCAGAGGAGGAGTGGTCTCGGGCAGGGCCGAGCAGCCCCATCCTCTCATATGCGCACTTGGCCTCCCGGGAGCCTCACTGGCATCACATCAAGTGTAGGGGTGTGAGCAGGAGTTCTGGACTCTGATGCCTGGGTTCAGATCCTGGCTCCCCCCAACCAGCTGTGTGACCTGGTACAAGTTATTAAGCCTCTCTGTGCCTCTGTTTTCTCATCTGTAAAATAGGTATGGCAATAGAGCTCATTCCTCATTTAATTGGTGAGAGAAGTGTTAAGTGGCAGTATATATAATGGGGCAAAGAAACTCAACAGCAAAAAAATCAACCCAATCTTAAAAATGGGCAACAGGCCTGAATAGACATTCCTCAAAAGGAGACACAGGGCCGGGCGTGGTAGCTCATGCCTGTAATCCGAGCACTTTGGGAGGCCGAGGTGGGTGGATCACCTGAAGTTAGGAGTTTGAGACCAGCCTGGCCAACATGGTAAAACCCTGTCTGTACTAAAAATACAAAAAAATTAGCCGGGCATGGTGGCACGTGCCTGTAATCCCAGCTATTCGGGAGGCTGAAGCAGGAGAATTACTTGAACCTGGAAGGTGGAGGTTGCAGTGAGCCGAGATGGAGAAACCAACCTGGGCAACAGAGCAAGACTCTGTCTCAAAAAGAAAGGAGACACAGATGGCCAACAAGTACATCAAATATGAAGAAATCCTCAACCTCACTAATCACCAGGGAAATGCAAATTAAAGTCAAATGAGCTATCTGACATTTGTTAGATTAGCTACTACAAAAATGATAAAAGATAACCAGTGCTGGTGAGGATGTGGAGAAGACGGAACCCTTGTGCCTGCTGGTGGAACTGTAAATTAATACAGCCATTATGGAAAACGGTATATAGGTTCCTCAAAAAAAAACCAAAAAACAAAAATAGAGTTGTCATATGACCCAGGAATTCCACCACTGGGTATTTATCCAAAGGATTTGAAATCAGTATGTGGACAAGATATGGGCATTCCCATCTTCATTTCAGCATTATTCACAATAGCCAAAATATGGAATCAACCTAAGTGTCTATCAGTGGATGACTAGATAAAGAAAATATGGGCCAGGTGCGGTGGCTCATGCCTGTAATCCCAGCACTTTGAGAAGCTGAGGCAGGCGGATCACTTGAGGCCAGGTGTTTGAGACCAGCCTGGCCAATATGGTGAAACCCCATCTCTACCAAAAATACAAAAAATTAGCCGGGCATGGTGGCGCATGCCTGTAGTCCCAGCTACTCAGGAGGCTGAGGCAAGAGAATTGCTTGAACCCAGGAGGTGGAGGTTGCAGTGAGCTGAGATCATGCCACTGCACTCCAGCCTGGGCGACAGAGCTGGAATAAAAGAAAGAAAATATGGCATATATGCATGGTGGAATGCTAGTCAGCTTTAAAAGAGAAGACTGCCTGCTGGGCGCGGTGGCTCACGCCTGTAATCCCAGCACTCTGAGAGGCCGAGGCGGGTGGATCACCTGAGATCAGGAGTTAGAGACCGGCCTGACCAACATGGAGAAACTCGTCTTTAAAAAAAAAGGGAAGAAGACTGTCATTTGTGACAACATGGATGAACTGGAGGACATTACACTCAGTGAAATATACAAGGCACAGAAAGACAAATAAATGCCAAATGATCTCACTTCTATGTGAAATCCAAAAAAGTTGAACTCAGAAATAGACAGTAGAATGGTGATTAGCAGAGGCTGGGTTTTCAGGGGGTAAGGGTGGGGCCAACGGGGAGGCCTTAGCCAAAGGATGCAGAGTTTCGGTTGGACAGGAGGAACACATTTTTGAGATTTATTGCACAGCATGATGCTATAGTCAATAATAATATAATGTATATTTCAAGATTGCTAAGAGAGTAGATTTTTAAATGTTCATACCACAAAAAAAGTATGTGAAGTGATGCATATGCTAATTAGCTTGATATAATCATCCCATAATGTATGCATATATCAAAACATCACATCGTGGCCCATAAATATACACGATTAGTATTTGTCAATTAAAAACGAATTTTAAAAAATTTAAAATAATAAAATCATGAAAGCATGGGCACCACACGAGCCTCCTGGATTAAAATGCTGGCTCTGCCATTCCCTTCTGCAGTCTGAGGCTCAGGCCCCCTCTGTAAATCAGGGATCATTGTGGTACTTGCCTCCCAGGGTTGCTGTGAGGATTAAATGCGTTTAGAATGTTTCGGAGTAGTGTTTAGAACAGTGTCTGGCACAGAATCAGTACCTAGATGAGGGTCTCCTATTACTATGATTCGGTCTTAAGGAGGTAGGGACCCTCCCACACCCATTTTACAGAAGCAGCTCAGGGTGGTGGCGTCTTGCCCGAGGTCACTCAGCAGTGGAACAGAAGCAGTCAGCTTAGATCCTGCTCTTTCACCCCCTCAGGCTAGGTAGGGCTCCTTCCCTGGCTTGCATCACCAGTGAGGACTCCCCAGAGGCTCGTCCAGGCACACCCAGGCCCTGTCCAGCCCATGGCCCTGGGGCTGTGCCCTTGGACCCGCCTGCCTCCATCCTCTCTTCCTCCTGTCCTCCTTGGAACATCTTCCCCCATCGGGGTGCCCATATGCACCCCTTACCGGTGACTTCATCTCGTGGGCCACTCCGGGCTCGGCCGACCCGCTACTGCTGGTGCGCCGAGACGCGGGGCCCAGCGCCTCGCCCAGGCCTGTGCTGGTGCTCTTGGGCAGCGACATGGGTGTGGCGGCTGTGTGGATGATGAGAGGCGGCAGCAGGCTCTTCCGCAGCTCTGGGTGCTCTCCCAGGGACACCACTGCAGGGGGAGAAAGGGACAGATCCTGAGTCCATTCGGGGCTGGCCCAGGGCCAAAGGCTGCACCCCAGGACAGGTACTCACAGGCCAAGCACTTCTTCCTGTCCCCATTGCCATCCAGGCTGGGTGAGAAGAAATCGGGCTCGGATTCGGACTTGTTGGCATCTCCCTAGGGCAGGGGAGCAGTGGAGTTAGGGACCAGGCCAGACTGGGGCAACCCCAGATGGACCGGGTCTCCCTCTCTTCACACACACACACCACATATAGGCCACAGGAACCAGCAACCACGGCACGAGGCATGCACCGGCGCAGGCCAGACCCCCCAGGCTTGGGGCCCAAGGCTTCCCAGGGCCCCACCACCTCTGCCTCGCCAACCACACCGAAGAAAAGGCCACGGTTTACATGATTCCACAGCACAACCAGCCTGGCTGAACAGTCACCAAGGCTGGCTGGGGAGGGAAGGGGTAGCTAGTTGGGTGGGTGGCACAGGCCAGAGGGGGCTGGGGACCTGGGGATCTGAGTGAAGTGGTCACTCGAGCCTCTCTTGCAAAAATCCACTCGAGGCCCTTTGCTTTCTCTCCATAGCTCCCCTCCCCTGAGCCTCAGACCCGAAGACCCTGGAAGGAAATTGAAAGACCCCAGACAGAGCAGCTCAGCCCGAGGACGCCACTTCAGTCCCTCTGTGTCTTCCCTTCATCTTCCCCAAGTCCCGGCCCCCTCCCTGGCCCCATTTTTACCTCTCTCCCTGTCTCTGGGACAGTTTTTTCTTTCTTCTTAGCAGGTCAGTAGGTTTCCCAGTAATTACACACTTCTCCTTAAGAAGTTATTAAAAAATACTTGATTGCTACTTTTGATAAGGACATAAATATTGGGTAATTGGCATCTCAGGGGATCATTTTCATTAACTCAGTTTACAGCCCTAACGAGGCCTTTAATTATCAAGTGGGATCTCCAGGGGGCTGCTTGGGATACGCAACACCATGGGGTCCCACAGGAATGCTGGCTTCGCCCCGAATTCTAGTGCCGGGGTGGGGAGCAGCAGAGCACAGGCTCATCGTGGCGCCAGAGGGGGAGCAGCCCTGAGAGCACCAGCTGGATCTAACTGGGTGATGAAGGGGCCGGAGGCTCAGAGGTGATTTAAAATATTGGTGCATTTTGGCAAGAGCCACATCCCATCCCCATATCCTCCAAGGACTTGTCCTGAGCTGAGGCAGCTTGTGGAGTCTCCAACAGGGGTCTGGGGCAAAGGGTGAAGGGGTGGGAGATGGGGGAGTATGGTCTACGGCCACGGATCTTGACTCCACTGAAGCCGGACGTCTGGGACTCCTCCGGGACCTCAGCGCAGGCAGGCACACACAGGGTGCCCCACACATGGGGTGCTGCACACACGTGCACACAGAGGATTCTAAGTCCCTTCCTTCTCCGGCCCATCCACTGGTCTGGCAGGGATGGAGATGGTGCCCTTGGTGGGTTGATGGGGGCAGAGGCAAGGAGGTGCCTCCCTTCCGTGTCCTCAAGGGGGAAGGGACTTAAAATCGAAGCAAACCTCACAACACCAACGACCATCACGGCTATGACAGGTTGCACAGCAGCAGAGCGTGAACACGAGCACAGAGACATGGAGGCGGAGTGGAGGGCACGGGGCACGGGAGGCATGCCGGCTCATGATCGCGTACCTACCCCCTGGGAGTCGACAGGCAGCTGAATACAGCTTAACTGTCCACTCGCATCTTCCCGTTTGCTGATTTCCTACGGGGAAAGGGGGAGGCAGGGGAGGGCTGCTGGTCACAGGCGCTCAGGGCCTTCAGACATCGGCAGTGTTGAGAGAGGATGAAGAAAAGGAGGGGCACAAACCCCACAACAGGGGAAACGAGAGACATGGGGTATGGGGGGCAGAGAGGGGACAGAACAGGCTTCCAGAATTCAACTACAGGCCCTCAGGCCAGAATGAATCTGAAGGGCGAGGGCAGAGGCCATAAAGATGGGGACGAGGGCAGGAAAGAATCAAGTCCCCCATAATCTTAATAATAACAGCCACCATTCATGGAAGGTGTGCCTGGCATGGGAAGCTGCCTCCTTAACACCAGCTGGCTTCCTTGCACAGTAGGAAGTAGGTTCCAGGATCGCCATCTTACACAGGAGACACCCGAGATTTGGAGAAGTTGAGAAAACTGCCCCAAATTATAGAGTAAGAGGTGGATCTGGGCCTGGAACCCGAGTCTGCGGCTCAGAACACCCCTCTCCTCTCACTGGCTCGGAGGCAGTGGGCTTGGGGAATGGTGGCAAGCAGGGAAAGGGGTGGACCAAAGTCAGAATCGACACGAAGCCGGGTCAGGCCTCATCACGTCTCATGCTCTCAGCCTAAGTCCCTTCAGATCAGAATAGATCCGGCTGCTCTGTTTGGGATGGGATGTGACAAGTAACGCTGAGATGATGGCTCTGATGTTGTTTAGTATCAATTAGTGGCCTCACACAGGGTCTGCTGCCTGTTCATTTAATTAAGTGTGTGAATGATAAATACACAGGGATTCGGGGCGCTGCTCCCTGCAAGTCAGGAAATCACCAGCCAAGCAGGCTCTGTTCCTGGACCACACCCTCCTAGCTCTTGGCAGGGTAGCAAGGCCAGCAGAGGGGCTACCCTTGAGGCTTCCTGCTGGAGAAGCCCGCCAAAGTAGGGGCAGCCACTTCCTCTGCCAAGGCAGGTTGTCTTATTTGTCAAAATAACAGCAAAAATCCCAGGCCATCACAACAGCAAAACCAGCCTCCCCTGCCAGACCGTGGGGCTCCCTGAAACCTTACCCAGAAGAGGACAGGTGCCTTGGACGTGTCCAGGCCATGGGCATCGAAGGACACTCCCCATCCATGCCCACCACATGCAGGGCAGTGGAGAAACTGGCCCCGCCCCTCCCATGGGCACTCCAGGGCCACAGTCCCTGCATGCTCCCATGGAGACAGGGATGCTCTTAAAATCCTTTTTCTATCCCACCCCAGGCCTGAAGCATCACAGCGCAAGATGCCACATCCTGAGTGAACCCTTCCTGGCAAAGGTCCTGATACTGCAAAGTTTGAGGAGGGTGTGGCTGCCCGGGCCTTGTTGAGCCCTCACACTGGGGCAGCTCCAGGGTCCCCAGCAGGGCCAGAGTGACCGGGCAGCCCCAGGGCCAGGCTGCTGTCATTCTCACATTCCGGCTTTGCTGTTGCCTAGCAACCAGGCCGCTTGGCTGCACTCAAGTTAACAAGGTGTTTGCTGAAAGGGCGGGGTGCTAGGGAGGGGGCCGTCTGTGGTGGACACCTCCAGACTGCCTTGGTGGCTGAGTGGCACAGGATGGGAGGGGAAGAGGCTCTCAGTACTTTCCATTTCCCTCTCCAGAGTTGCACGGGAATTCTTCTGAGGGAATCGTGGCTGGCAGGAGCTGCCTTTGGAAGAGGCCAGGGGGCCCGGTCCTCACTCAGCTCCTCCTCTTATAGGCCCTGAGCAGTAGCAGAATGAGTCTACCAGCTCTTGTGGGAGCACTGTGGCAACCTTTAATTCTTCAGGCCTCAGGGAACCCCCAAATTAGTGTCCCATTCCAGAGAGCGTGCCGGCATCCCTCCCTCCCTGCAAGAGGCCCAGCCATCCCCAAAGCCTCCCTGCCCAGCTGTCCTGGCTGCCCCACAGCAGGGAGGAAATGCATTAATAGATAACTACAGACTGAAAAGGGCAGCGGGGAGACAGGCTGGGGTGGGACAGGCACGCTGCACCCCACCAACACAGCCGGCCCACAGGGACAGCCCTCCCTTACAAGACTGGGAAAGAGTCGGAAAATAGATTTTTGTTTTTCCACCGTGTGCCGGGTATTTATAGACCAGGCCGCAGCGGGAGTTTCCATCCGGGTCACCCAGAGAGAATTGGACCAAGAGCTTCTCCAGGCCCAACCTGGAACATTTCTAGGTTGGGTCAAACTGCCCTGTTTGAGGCCCCAGCAAGCTGGGGTGGGTCTAGGGGCTCGGGTGGGAAAAGGCAGAGTTGAGGGAGAGAAGGGGGTGCAGTACTCAGGGCAGAGGCTGCTTGCTGACACGGCAAGGGCAGGATCAATGTAAATCAATATTAATTGATGACGCTGCCTATGACGAAGATGACGGAGCCTGGGCTGGAAATAGGACGCTCATCTCTGCCATGCCCGTAGCTAATTGGGCTCATTTCTCACCTGGGCAGCTCAGCCCTGCCCTGGTCTTAGTGCCATCTTCATCTGCTCAGTCAGAGCTCAGCTGACTTGCATGCAAGCCTCCCGCACCCCTCAGCTCAGAAGGGTCCTCCCCGGTGTTCCACAGAGCACTGTGCCCAGGAGTCCAGCTGCACCACGGGCAGATCCTTATCTGGTCTGCCTCTCTGGGGAAGGGGTCTAGCCCACTCTGAAGGGCACAACCACTCAGTAGCTAAGCTTTGGCGCAGGGACCCCACACAACCATCCTGTGTCCCATGAGATGAGGGGCTGCATGAGACCCAGAGCCTCCCACCCCTAGCCCACCCCAGCTTATTCTAAGAGGCGCTTGCTGTGGGACCTCCCAGGCCCCCAAAGTTGGCAGCAGAGGGAGGAGGCTCAAGACAGGCAGCCAATTCCTCCTGGAAGTGGGACTGCTGTGGGCAGGGTGAGGTGGGCAGGGCAGGGGGTTACCTCTGCCTGGAAGCCCTCCACCAGAATGGCGACCAGCAGATTGAAGAGCACGTAGTTGCCGAAGGTCATGAGGGCAATAAAGTAAAGGGCTGCCCAGGACGACGTGGAGGCCATACCATTGTAGAGGACTTTGTTCCAGTCCTCCTGGGTCAGGATCTGTGGGCAGAGGACAGGAATCAGGGCGTATGCCAGGGGCATGTGACAGCCCCTGCCCATGCCCTGCCCGTTCCTCTTGCACCTGAAAGACAGTGACGATGGCCCAGAGCAGGGAGTCAAAATTCTTCCGGTCTGGTAGGGTGTCCCCATCCCGCTCAGAGGCAAACTTGCAGCCGAAGAGATGCATGCCCAGGATGCTGCAGGCACAAGGGGGCCACAGCCAGGTTTAAGGGCCCAATGCTCCCAGCCCCTCAGGCCCTCCTGCCCCCAGCCTGGCTGGTCCCTCCATCGGCTTGGTGCTGTGCCACCCTCACCTGAAGATGAAGATGAAGAGCATGAGCAGCATGCAGAAGGTGGCCACGTTGTCCATGGTCTTCATGAGTACCACAAGTTGCCGCTGCAGCGCCGGCAGGAAGCGCACCAGCTTCAGCACGCGCATCAGGCGGAACGTCCGCAGCACCGACAGGCCGCCCCCCTGCTGGCCCACGATCTCCCACACGCTGCAAGTGGGGAAGGCAGCCTGAGCCCCTGGCACCTTGGCCCTCTCCCCCGACCCTCCGTTGGAGAGGACTCCATAGCACCCGAGGGCCTGGCTGGTCGGGCCCATCGAGAGAAAATGGGGCACTGGTGGGCCCCCGGACCTCCAAGCAGGAGCCTCCAAGATAGTGAGGATTTGAGTGACAGCCCCAGCCCCCTCTGCCCTCTCCTCCCTGCCAGAGATCACATCCTGGCAGCAGACAGCCCCCTCCCTAAATCTGGCCAATGCAACTGCATCAACTTATGGAATATTTGCTCTGTTCTCTTCTAATGAAATATAAAGCCAACTCCAAAAGCAATAAAGTGGTTCTCCTGGCCCCAGGCCTGGGGGGACAGAGCACTTTCCCAAGGTCTTGGAAACCCTAAAGCAAGTTGCTGGTGTCTGAGATGATTTCCAAGCACTTTTCGAGCAGGGCAGCTGGCTGGGCCTCATACCTCCTCCAATTCCTCTCTAAAGCCAATCCCCAACCCTCACCCATCCCAGGCAGGGTGGGGTCAAGGACAAGAGGTAGGAGTGGGGACAAGAGACTAAAGAGGGTCCTAGGCAATGAAGATGTGAGCCCAAGGTCCACATGAGCAAGGTGGGGCCAAGAGAGAGATGGAGGGGGCACGAGGACATAGAGAGCCCCCCCACCTAGAAGGAGTGGCAGTCCTATGGGGTCAGTGGGACCTGACTCCAGAACCCTCCACCCAGGGGAATAGGTGGCATGGCCCCTGGCCCCATGCCACCCCTGCTGGCATTCCTCAAGTGAGAGGCAGTGGCAGGGGGTAGTCATACCTGATGACCACAATGACGCCATCGAAGATGTTGTAGGGATTCTTGATGTAGCCAAAGGGGCCATATACCAGCAGCTTCAGCAGCATCTCCAGGGCAAAGAGACTGGTGAAGACGATGTTGCTGATTTCTAGGGCGTTGGTAAGCTCCTCGGGCTGCAGGGCAGGGGGGACGTGAGGCAGCTGGCTTATCCCTGAGCCCCTCGTCCGGGTCCTCCAAACATGGGACACCAGGGAGAGGAGGAGCAGGAACAGCAAGCTTTTGGGGAGGGGGTGCTGGATGCTCAAACCCATGGGGAGGACCCTGCCCCAAAGGCTCCAGGAGGAAATGCACCCAGGGACCGGGGCCCCAGGAAAGGGCCACATGAAACCCATAGCCCCAGCCATTCCCCAGCTCTGGGGTCTCAGATTCAGGGGCTGCAGGCTCAATGGGGGGACCCCTGAATCTCTGTGCTGCGGGTTCCGCCCTATCTCCTGCTGGGAGCTGAGTGGCTCATCTTGACCTAGGCTACGATGCCAGCCTGGTAGGCCCAGGCCAGCAGCACGACAACGCTGGTGGATGTCAGAGGGTGATTGCCAAGGCCTCACAAGCACACCCGGTCACAGAGCCCCACACAACGTCACACATATTCCACAATTACTCTGTGGACTTGGCAGCCTTCTCTTGGACAACAGTTGGCTACTCTTGCTTCCTTCCAGACACACGCACACACACACACACACACACACACAGAGGCATGCACGCATTCCCAGTCACACACATGGTGATAGGCAGAAGGGAGATACCCAGACACCCAGGAAATGTTGTCACAGTTGAGGAGATACCTGGAGCCTCAACCTAAGCCTGGGATACCCAGGTTAATTCTCAGCCTATCCTACCACTCACTGCGTGACCTTCAGCAAGATTCTCAACCTCTCTGGCCACATGTGAAACACTGGAGGTAATTCCCTTCCTGCTCCCTACCCAAGTCTGGGATTGGGACCAAGGATGCACCCTAGAGAGTCCTCAGAAGGACTCATGATGAACACTGTCTCATCTGCCACTCCAGCTCACTAGTGATCTCACTTTCAATATGAAGAGCCTAGCAAGGCACCAGGCGTTCAAGGAGCTGCAAAAACACGCCAGCTTCATGCCCTGCCTCCCAGGAACTCGGTGTCTGCTAGAAACAAGTTGTACACACACAAAACAGCTGAATAACCACAAGAGGCCTTCAATGCTTCAGTGCCAAAATAAATTATCCAGGCAGCAAGGCTGGGAGTTCAGGGCAGAGAAGGTGAGGGGTGAACACACAAAGACTTTGTTGGGAGAGAGGCAGCACCTGAATGCCTAAGGGCTTGTGGAATCTCCCCAGGCAAAGTTTTGGGTGAGGTGGCACGGGGTGGGGGACCATGGGCAACCTGAGCCTGGTTCTGGGTGGAAAAGAAGGGAGGGATGTGGCAGGCAGAAGGCTGGGGAAGCAAGAAGAGATATGGTTGGCTCAATGGACCCTGATATCCACTTGATGGATGTAGGGAAAAACTAGGTGTCTGGCCTGGAGGGCAGAGCCCAAGTCCATAGTAGCTGCTCAAAAAGTTTGGGTTAATGAAGCAGTCAAATGAGGCCCGAATTTCATCAGACGCCTCTCCTTGCTTCTCGCTGCCTCATCTGGCCAGCTGCCCATCCAAGCCTGCAGCCAGGCCTGGGCACAAACAAATGTATCCTAATGGCCCTAGTGCGGCCAGCTTGGGTGGGAGGTGGAGAGACCTGGAACAAGGGGCTTCTGACTAGCAGGTGAGGAGTATTTGGGGGCCTCAGGGTCAACAGCTACTCAGAGGGAGATAAGCTTTGAGACTGCACAACGGCAGGCCTGGGTGGGGGGGTGGGCAGAGCCAGAGCCAGCAGGCAGGCAGAGAGCCAGCTGTGCAGAGCGGGAATGGCTGTCGTGGGGGCCAGGATGGCATGGAGCCCGTTGCGCCAGCAGATCTCAAGCAAGTCGCTGCTCCATGGACTGTGAGTGGGGGCACTGCCACCTGACCTGGTTAGCTGGGTCACACAGAGCCATTAGTCTCTCCAGCATGAGCACAGGACAGACAGCGGGGCGGGCCGTGATCCGTGCACATAAAGCCCAGGGCCCGACCCCACCTGGCCGAATGGATCCCCATTCTGTGCTCCCAAGTCCGGTCTGGTCTGCCAGGGAGTGGGGGTCAGAGAACCCGCCTCCCTGTCACTCTGCCACCCACTGTGTTTTGGGCCTTGGATTAGATTAAAATAAGCACAGACGCCACAGGTATGATGTTTTGCGGGTTCTCTGGCCCACCATGCACCTCCCCCTTGCCATTCACACAGTAGTCCTGCCATGCTAGTCTCAGAGGAGCAAAAGACGCCAAGAGATGGAGAGTGACCAGTTCAAAGTCACAGGGCTGGAAGAGCTGGGGTGGGACCCAATCCCACGTCCCTCTGACTCCAAGAATATTAGGCAGTCAGGATCCGGAACCAAGCCATGCGGACGCTGAGGGGGCATGTGAATCCAAATACACAGTGGACTGGATACACAATGTGTCTTCTAATGTAGATAAAACTATATTCAGATCAACAGAGTTCTAGCAATAAAGACCAACTCGACGTAACGGCACAGCGAGGTATGCCTACAATGGGCAATCTCGATGGCATATAAACTATACCCCCAAAAGCTGCTAAAAATAAAAATTAATGAAACATTCTTTTAAAAGTCACTACAAACACAGTAGCTTTTGATATCATGTATTTACTCAATCAGTGAATTCTAAAAGTCCAACTACTACTGTGCATGGAGAAGGAGGCTGTCCTCTTCACTCCCTGATGTTCTTCGCAGGGCTCTCAGGAGTCTGTACCGATGGCTGGTGGACACGTGCGCACCTTACTCTCTTGCGTACCACTGAGAGGCTCCTGGAGAAGGACGGTGCCGGGCTCCCTGTGAGGCACTGGCTGCCCCATAAGGCCTGCCTCATTGGCCCTTGTCAAGAGCGGTGCCAGCAAAGGCTGGAACCCCTATCTTACCCAGCCAAGTGGCTCCGGGACTGGAGAAGCAGGGCAGCCTGATGCCGGTGGAAAGGGGCCTGGCACACTCCCTCGGCCCTGCCTCTCTGTCTCTAGTCTTCTGGCAACACTTAGGGGAATGCCTCTTTTTCTCCAGGGCCCAGGTGCTCCCTCCAGTGAGCCATGGAAAAAGAGCCCTCCTCCCCCAGACAGCTAGGTCTGTCTAAGTTTCTAAATCGGAGGCTGGGAACGGTCTGCGAATGCAAGATGAGGACACAGAGACACAATCTTAGCAACAAGGTTGCCCCAGGGACCGGAGCTGTAATTACGGCCGAAAAGGGGCAGGGGTGGAGCCAACACCTGCCAGTGCCCACCGTGGGCCCAGTAGGCTGAGGACCTCCTCCTGGTGGAGGAGGTCATTTCCTCCCTTCTCACAACAAAATGAGGGAGGGCTGTGAGCCTCCTAGATAAGTCTGGGAAACTGAGGCTCCGAGGGGTGTTGTGACTTGATGGAGGTCACGCCGCCCTCCTGGACAGGTGCAGAGCGGGTCCACTGTGCCTCCCTCTACATCTCTGCCCTCAAGACCCTTTCCACAATGTTGCCCCCACCATACACCCAGAGCCCATGCAAAGAGCACAAACCCATCAGGCGGGAGCCAGCCTCCCCTCACTGGCTGTCCCCCCCGTCGTGGACGTCCTTTCGCAGGTCTAGCCTGCGTCCTTCCTACTGTTCACAGATGTCAAGGCCCAGTGGAGGTTTCTGTGAAATGCAGCCAGGCAACCTGAGCTTCTCCTGCCCAGAGGGCCCAGGCCTCTTGTCTGTGCCGACGCTGACTGTACATCTCCATCTCCCATGTCCCAACACCTCCTCTCCCCTCAGGCTGTCTCCTTGTAGCAAGGTAAGCTGCTCGGTACTTCCCAGCACCAGGGCTCCCCAAGCCCCACAGCAGCTCCCTCAACTAACCCTAAAAGTGCCTTCTGTGTGCAGAACACAGGTGTTAAAAGGTGCCACCAACTCTGAGACTTTCTTTCTTGGGCAAGTCAGATGCCCAGCAGCCTCTTCAGGGTAACACTACCTCCTGGGAGGCTGCTCTGCAGAACAAAGGAGGGAAACCCTGTGAGAAACCCCAGCCCAGGGCCAAGCTCACACATGGCAGGACCGATATCTGCAAGGCTGCGGATAAACACCACACTGGGAACAAAACCCAAGAGCTATGGGGTCTCCATCTCGGCTAAGGTCACTGGGACAGTTGGGAGGGGGGCCAGGGAGGATGTCCACGGAGGGTGTCCCCAGCTAGAGGCAGCAAGGGAAGGGGTGTGCAGGGCACACTGCAGAACCAAGAGTCAAGTGGTCTGCCCAGATCGGAGGGTGAGAAGGGCTGCCAGGAGAGAAGGCTGCGAGGCTGGCAGGGCCAGGTGGAACGGCCTTCCTCTGCTCCCTGACTCCGGCTGGACCTGCCTCTGCCTACCACACTGCCACTGAGGCTCTGCGGGGGTGGGGAGGGAGGGAGATGTGCAAAGCAGTGTATTAAGAAGATTAATCTGGCTGCAGTGGTGGCAACGTGTGGACGGCTTGGAGGGTAGAGACAAAGACCAATTCGGATACTGCAGTGGTCCAGGCAAGAGGCCTGGGAGCCGGCTCTGGCAGACAGGGATGTGCCTTTTGCAGGGAGGCCGTGAGGGGCTGCACAGGCCTGGCCAGAGCTGAGTGGAGGCTTGGACCAGTCACTCCTGCCCTGCCCAAGCGCCACCCAACCAGCCCCCCTCACCCCAGCTTCCACCTCCTCCACTGACCCTCCAATCTCTGCTCTTCCGTTCAGACTCCTCGGCTCACCTCACTTCTGCTTTTGATGGGCCTGCCTGCTGCTCCCACCCACCCAGGACAGGGGCCCAGACAGGCTGCAGTGAGGTGGGAGGGTCACTGGGTCAGTGGGAGGCAAGTCTTCAAGGAGGCGTGGGAAGTCAGGGGTACCTCAGCGGCTGGTGGCAGGAGGCTTCCTGGAAATCTCAGGCCCCATCATGTAGATCGGGGCCCAGGTCTTCTGCAGCCCCCTGGAAGCTTTCCAGCTTGGATCCTCCCTCCTGTGCCATCCTGCCCACTGGGCACACTGCCAGGTGTCATGGTGCCCTAGGGCCTCCTAATCAGAGGCAATGCCAAGGAGAGGCTTTAGCCGAGATCACTGCCTCTCTCCCTCGGGCAACATTCCTGAGTTCATTCTAAGCTCATTCCCCTCACCAGTGCCCCCACTCCTACCTCTCCAGCTGCCATTGGGGTAGAGGTGACATGATCTTCCCCAGCTCCCCGAAGCCTTCAAAAGTCAATACAAGCTAACTAGGCACAGCACACTTGTGGTGCCTGCTCAGCTTCTAGGTGGCTGACACAAGGACCCTGCTACTTAACATTACGGAGCTGGAGCCAGGCTTGGTGGCAGGTGCCCATAGTCCCAGCTACTGGGGAGGCTGGGGTGGGAGGATCGCTTGAGCCCAGGAGTTCCAGGCTGCAGTAAGCCATAATCAAGCCACTGCAATCCAGCCTAGGGGACAGATCAAGTTCCATCTCTTAAAATAAATAAATAATAAAGTGCTGGAGCTGCAGCCCCTTTCCCACCTGGACAGCCTCGAGCCCACGGTGGGCCATAGCGGGCCACATAAAGGCTGCCCTCCTGACGAAGACTTTCGAGGGCTCTGGCTGTGCCCAGCCCCAGCCCAGGTAAGTGCCCTTGCCCTCCTCCTCTCCTCTGCGGCTCTGGAAGTGCTGAGTATTGCTAGAGAGAAGCACAAACCTGTGCTGACTGGACAAGTGATTCCCTGCGGGTGGCAGCCCCATGGCTGCTGAATGCCTTTATTCACAGTCCCTGGCTCCTCCCTTCTTGGGTCTCCTATCTTCTCCAGGAGCTGCCTCAAACCTTTGGGACTCTGCAGCCCCCAGCCCTACTCCCCACCGGGCCGCTTGCTGCAGGCTCACACGGGTGGGGTGGGGGGATCCACGCCCCTCCTCCAAAGAGGACCGTGCAGTGCATCCGACGTCTCTCTGCCTCCACCTGTACTTTGATACACCTCCCCACCCCCCAGTCTCCCCGGGGCCCTTGCCTATCAGTTATGCCTACGACCATCACTTCAGTCTCCGGCCCCTTTGCCTAAAAGCAGAGAGGTTCTGTGGGACTCCAGACCCACTCAGTCCTGAACCCTGGGCCCCACAGCTGCAGCTCTGTGCAGGGACCCTCTTCCCAGCCCTCCTCTTAGTGGACGCCTGGGCAGCAGCTGAGGCTGGGCCGGCCCCTCCCCGCTGCAAGCCCAGCCTCCCTTGGCTTCCCCGACCCTGTGTTACCACCTCCTCCCCCTCCCAGCGCTCCTTTCACCGCCTCTCTTCCCTCAGGCCAGCATTCCTCAGAGTTCAGTCTAAGCCCTCTTCCTCCACCAGCACCCCCACTCCCACCTCTCTGGCTGTCACTGGGGTGTAGACGACACTAAGCAATCTCTCCAAGCCCCTGGCTTCTCATCCAGAGATCCAGAGTCTGCCTGATCTCCCTCCCGGGATGGCCCACAGCCATCTCAAACTCAGCACATCCAAAACAAACCCTCTCACCTCCTCTCCCAAACCTGCTCCTTCCCAGCGGCGCCATCATTCTCGGGATTCTGCCTTAGAACCTTCGGGTTATCTAGGATTCTTGCCCGCCCTTCATCCCTCTGGACACTAAGGTGCCCCGGCCCAGAGAACCTGCCAATGAAATTGCGTCCTACCCACCCCCTCATTCCCATAGCTGTGGCCTTACTTGGGGCCCTCGTTGCCTCTGATCTAAACAACAGAAATAGCCTCCAGGCCCTCCCCCACCCAGCCTGCACCTACGGGAAGAACAGGCCTCCTTCAGCCCCGCTGGGCTCACATCATTCCCTGCTCAGACATCTTGAGGCCAGGGCAGGGAGGAAAACCTGACTGTCCTTCAGAGCATCCTGTGCCGCCCTGGGCCCCTGCCCTAATCCCTCCACCTAGATCTCTCTGCTCCTACCCACCCTACCCCATTGCCCACCTCCCCTGACCCCACAATCCAAGCCACTGTCAATTCCATTCATCTTTCAGGCTCCTCTCAAAAGTCACCACCTTCATGAAGCCCTTCCAAAGGCGAGCCGGGGGTGAGCAGCTCTCCTTTGTCACCTGAAGCCTCTCTTTCGGCATTTGGCAACAATCATCCATGAAACAGAACGACTTTTCCACAGAACCTTCATTTCTTGGGTGTTTCTGGCTCAGCCCCCAGTACCTTGATATTCTAGTATTTGATTCTAGTGTGCTGTGCACAGGAGATGCTCCCCTTGTTTGTGGAATTGGGGGAGTCTGGAGCCAAGGGATGCCTCAAAGAACAAGAGAACACCTTAGCAGACATCTCCAAAAATGGCCCTCTCCCTCCCACACCAGAGAGCCTTTGAATGTCTGGGGCCAGTCAGCTATGAAGGCCCATCCCCCAAAGCTCTGCTTGGCCCTCAGCCCCAGCTCTTCAGCCGGGGCTCCTCTATCTGGAGACCAAGGGACTGGCTGGGGTGGGAGGTATCCATAAACCTTTGCCCTCAAAGGCCACATTTAGGGTGTCCATGCATGTGTGTATTTTCTGGGGAGAGGGTTCCCAGCTTTCAGCAGAACTGAAAAGGAGTCTGTGACCTCCTTCAAAAGTTAAGACTTACCATATCTGGACCACCTCCCCCTGCCTCACCCCCAGCTTCTCTCGCCTTGTACAGCCAACCTCATTCACTTATAAATAGAAACCCTCTCTGGACATGTATCTGGAGTGACAGGATGGGCCCACAGTGTGAGCAATGAGCAGAGTCATCACCTGCCTTGTCCTCTCTTGGCCTGCAAGGCCATCTACCCTGGTCCCTCCCCTCCTTTCCCCATCGACAGCCCAGGAGACCACTGGGCTCCATGCTGTCCCCTCTCCCCACATGCTGTTGTCCTTCTTCTAGAATATGAGATTAGTACCTGCCCCCCGCCCCACCATGACCCAGAGCCAGGAAGAAGATGTTAGGAAGCTCCTGTGTCCCCGAGGCCCCAATCCTGCACTGTCCCCTCTTCCTGGAGAAGTCTGGCCCCAGTGCAGACCCAGGTGGGATACAGAAGAGAAGGCCACCTCTTTTTTGAGCTCTGACAGTCTGCTGGACACGGCCAGGATGACCCACAGGCACCTCGCCTCCAACATGTCCCCCAGCCCACATCTGCTCAAGCCACATTGCTCCCACCCCAGGTAGAACCTGGAAGTCATCCTTGCTGCCTCCTCTCAACCCACATTTTCAACTGACATTGAGTCCTGCAGATCCAGCTTCCAGCCAGCTCTCCCCAGCCCTCTGCTCTCCATTTCCAGGGATGAAGATGTATTACAAACTGCCTGGACCACTGCAGAAGCCCTCATACTGTGCCCTACCCTCCACCTTCACTGGCCATGTCCCACCCTTCCTTCAAACTCAGCCTAGAGGTCACCTCCTACACAGAGCCCTCCCTGAATTCCTTCTCCAGTCTGGCTTAAGGGCTCCTCCTCCACACATCCCTCTCTGAGCATGTGCTACATCAAGCAAATATGACTGTTTATTTGTTGGTGGCCTCTTTAAAAAGAAGGACAGTGCCTTGGGCCCAGTGGTGTGCTGGAGCGGCTTCTCACTGGCTCGGGGGAACCAACTGTCCACATCTCTTCCCAAACCCACACTTGGTGGCATCGTGTTGGTAGCTACAAACCAGTTATGATGGGAGTATTTACACCATGGAAATTGGCAAATGCTATAGATCAGGACTTTATTGTTTTAGAAGGGCTGGTTGTTAAACATATATCAGCACACCACTGCTTAGGCCCAACTCGGACTCAAAAGGAAGGATAATTGGAAAAAGGTTTTCCAATTATGGAAAAAGATTTTCCATGTACCGCCCCTAGTGGATGGGGCACACATGCAGGCTGGCCCCACATCAGATCACACTTCGACATCAAGATATTTTCTAGTTCCCTGCTCAGTCTCCTGGGGTCTTGTCCTCCTCACCAGCCCTCTGGACAAGCCAATCCTGCCAGTTCTCCTCCAGCTGGTGGTAATAATCATCCATGAAACAGAACAACTTTTCCACCAGAACCTACATTTCTTGGGTGTTTCTGGCTCAGCCCCGAGCCCCCTGATATTCTAGTATTCGATTCTAGTGTGCTGTGCACAGGAGATGCTCCCCTTGTTTGTGGAATTGGGGGAGCCTGGAGCCAGGGGATGCCTCAAAGAACAAGAGAACACCTTAGCAGACAGGTGGGGTATGACATGTAGGTGCTTCTTCAGTCAGGAGGACAGTGGGGTAGCACAGGGCGGGGGACAGGATAACCGGATAACAAGTCAGCCAGGGCAAGGGGTGGTGTTGGGGGAGGACAGGGCCTGCGGAGGGAAGCCTGTCGGCTGGGAAGGCGGGCAGGGGCTCCTTCTCTGGAGAAGCACCAGCAACACCCTCTCCAGTGCCCCTCCAATCTGATCGATTCCAGAATCAATGGACACAATTGCCTCATTAAGGGCACCACAGGGAAGCCATGAGCCTCCTCTGCCAGCAGCTGCTCTCCCTCCACGCAGCACCACCTCACACAGCCAGCACCAGGGGAGTCTGTCTCCCCATCCCGCCACATCTCTGTCCTCATTTGCATCTGGGACTCTGTCTGTCTTCAGCTCCCTCTCTGTGTCTCTGCCTCCCATGTGTCTCTGTCGCTCCATTTGTCTCTGTCTGACTCCGCTGCGGCTCATCTCTGCCTTCATATCCTTTCTCCCCTGCCTGCATGTCTCTCTTCCCTGCCCTCCTCCCCTGTCTCCATCTTGCCCTCTGTGCCTCTGTCTCACCCCCATCAGTCTCCTCTCTGTCTCCCTCTGCGTCCCCATCCCCCCATGTATCTGTCTCCCCTTCTGTGCCCACTCTATGTCTCTGCCTCAGCCCCCCACATCTCCTCGCTGCCATCCCTGGCAACCCCCGCCCCCAGCCTGCTCAGGCTCCAGGGTCCAGATGGTGGGACGTTCACGCCGCAGTGCCTGCGAGCACAGGGCCATAGCAGCTTCTGGGACTTCTCACACTCTGTGCCCCTGAGCCCGCTGGGCAGCTGTCAGTCATCTTCCCAGCCTGCTGGGGACTCCCACTCACCCCCTGGGGCCCTCAGCAACTAGTTATGGGGACATAACCCTCCCTGGAGCAGAAACTGCTGCCACTGAGTGAGGCCTCCCTGCTGCTGAGGACTTAGGGGGACGCCTGGGCTCTCCCCGCCCTTCCTCAGGAACCTGAGCAAGGAGATGCTACAGGCATCCCTGGCTGATGGCTGCCACCTCCTCTCCAAAGGAGCATCCTTCTTGACACCTAACTGAAAGTCCTCTTGCTGAGGCTTCATCTGCCCTGGGTCTGTGTGACTCAGCTTCTTCCCAGTGCCATCAAAGCCTCCACTAGCAGCATCTGGCTGGACAGGGACTGCTGGGTGCAACCCCGAAGGGGTAGGGAGAGGGCACTGAGGAGGTGCCCTCTGGGGGAGGGGTGCCTGACCATGGCCAGGACAGGGGTGAGGGAAAGGAGGCTGAGGCTCAGGCTCGGGGACCCTGAGTAATGGAAGGTGAGGGGCTGTCACCACCTGGGTCCCGGAAGCAGAAAATGCTGCCCACCCCCCACTGCCACAAGTCTGGCAGAGTGGAGCATCTCTCCCTGGGAGGCTGGCAGAGCGGGCATGTGCACACACACCCACACCCACGCAGCCCAGACAAAACATGCCCACTGTGGTGTCATGCATGCCCACCCACTAGCACTGCATCGCATCCGGGGTCCTGCTCCCTCTCCACTGCATGGCTGCCTGAAGGGGGCGCTGTGGAGGTAGAGGAAGGGGTGTCATTGTGTAGTGATGGTGATGGGGAGAGGGGCACCTGGCCAGGTCGGGCAGTCTTGGATAAGAGCTGGGTGCTGGAAATATTGCAGGTGCTGGAAATATGGTGGGTGGGGGGGCTTTGAATCCCCTGGAAAAGTGAACACCTCACTGTCTGCTCCAGACCCAGCTTGACCTGTAGCCCTCAGCCTCAACCCAGACCCCCAGCATGCCTGTGCCACCCTGCCTGTACCACCTGGTTGAGATACCCCTCCCACAGAGTGCTGGGCTGGCATAGGGGCCCTCCACACCTCTTGCCCCCTCAGCCTCCGCTCCTGATTGGGAAGGTGCAGAGGTGGGGAGATGTGTCGCCTTCGTTCCAAACCAGGGAAGTTTGGGTTCTGATGGCCTAGTGCCCTCCCTGCTGCCCCAGGGAGGCCAGAACACCCAGGCAAGAAGAGCCTGGGAGGACCGTGAGCCGCAGCACCTGCTTGCTAGCCTCCCTCCTTTTCCAAGAATTAGCCACGGGGTGACCTGGAAGTCCAGACTCGAGGGAGGGGTAGCGACTTCCAGAAAGAACCCTGTGGAAGAGGGAGCCAAACCCAGCTGCGAGGACCCATGGTGCCTACTTGGACTCCCAAAAAGCATGCAGCCCCAGCTCATGGTGGGGTATCAGCGGGGTTCCTGAGGCCACCATTCTGTCTCTGCATAGCTCCAAGGGTTAGGACAGCCTCCTCCCTCAGCCCAGAGCCTACTGCGTGCAGCCATCAGCCCCACAGAATAAGCCTGCTCCTTCTTCCACATGACAGTCCTTCAAATATTTGAAGACAGCTCGCCTGTCCCTGCTGAGCCCTCTCTCCTCCTTACTAAACATCCCGGTTCTTAGAATGATTCCTCAAACGCGCTGGCTTCAAGTCCCCTTGCCATGCTGGGCACTCTCATCCACCCTAAGCTGCCCTGGTTCACAGCACAGCTCCCAGACGGGAGGCCAGGACAAGACTGCCACCCTCCCTGACCCCAACAGGCCTTCATTCCACCCGGCGCAGGCACCAACCCTCCCCTCTGCACCCCTGTTTACACTGCCCCTCCTGCCTCCAATCAGTCACACCCTGACTTAGTGGATCAGATGGATACTAGGGGACCTCCAACACCCCCCTCCCCACTACACCTTCTCCAAAGACCCAAACCTCTCCCAGTGACGCATCTTCCCATACGCTGATGCTCACCACTGTTCACATCCTTCAAAGCCAGCCTTGTCTGAGAAGCCTTCCTGGGTAGAACATACCCTTTGGCCTGCCCGGAGCGACTTCTATACTCAGAGACTTTCCGTATTCCCTCTAGAGAATCTCCATGCATTGCTCCATCACTCATCTCCCCTCCTCCCTGCCTGGCAGGCTAGCAGCATGGAGAGGAAGCTGAGCACAGCAGGAGGGGTGCGGTGGGAGGTAGAAGGCCCCAGCCCCAGGGGAAGAGCAGCTGGCAGGAGCCCTGCCTCTGCCCACACCCCTACCTGCTCATGGTATTCGATGCCCATGCTGAGTGTATTGACCAGGATGGCGATCATGATTCCTCGGCCAAAGTACTTGCTGTCCACAATCTTTCGGAAGGTGTCACAGATTAGCCTCCAGAAGGCCAGCACAGAGCCGGGCGCTGCATCTGGGCCCAGGCTCCGTTGCCGCCGGCTGTGGGGGTCCCGGAGGTCGCTGTGCTGGGCATCCTGTGTGAACTCATAAACTGCCTCGCTGTCTGAGTCAGGCATTTCATGGTCGACGAGTTCCAGCTCCCCTGCCCCCGTCCGGGCACAGTAGGGGCAACTGTCTGGACCACAGGCTCCACTGTCTGCCTTCAAGCAAGGGCTGGAGATCTTGCAAGAGCTTTGGCAGGCACCTGGAACAGGAGAGTAGAGGTAGAGGTCAGAGGCTCTGGAGTCTCATACCTGGGGCTACCCCGCCCTCAGAGTATGTATAAAATGAGTCAGGGAGTCTGGGGTTGTTGCAGTGATGGAGTGCCAGGCACTTAGTGGGCCAAGGGGGCTGAATGTCCTGCAAGGTGGGCAGTCCTGATCTACAAGATGCCCTAATGTCAACAGCGCTTCATTGACAGTCACTGCCGACTGTCCTAGGGCTCAGAGAGGTGGCCTGGATGTCCTCTGAGGTCCTGGACAGCTCCTATATCCTAGGCGTCTTCACAAGGAGTCTCACTCCCCTTCCCCTTCCCAGAGGCCAGGTCTGCATCAACACTGCTCTGAGCAGCACTTTCCAAGGGATCCTTAAGACACGTCCACACACGTGCACTCGCACACACACCCACAACAGACACGTGCACATGCACATGTGCTCCAGATGCACATGCTTGTGTACACACACATACTATTTGCACACCACCATCTGGGCACACATACACGCACATACCTAACACGTGTGCACAACACACACGGCACATATGCCATACACATGCGCACATGTGCATGCACACACACCAAGGAAAGAGCTCCATACCGCACATGTGCCTACACACATCAAGTGCATGTGCACACATAAGCACATGAACACCAGACACATGCATGCACACACGTGCACACACACACACACACACACACAGTCGACCCCTTCATGGACATAGACACATATAAGCATACTAGGTGCACTCGTGTGGACACACTCAGGGACCTAGCCCAAGACATTATTGTGCCTTTAAATCCAGCTTTGATCACAGAATATGAGAACCTCAGAGACCACAAGGTAAAGCCGGGATGTAGAGGCCCCCAGCTCCGGGCCTGGCCCTGGGTGGGCTCTCAGTGACATTTCCCCCTTGACTGCACCTGCACACAGGAGGGAGTCAGTAAGCACCCACCGACAGTAATCATGGGCCCAGCCTTGCCTTTTACACAGGAGGAAATAAAAACGTGGGTGCATGTGACTGGCCCACGTCCCGTGGCAGGGTAGTGGAGGAGCTGGCATAGAAACCTTTCGCTCTGGGTTCTGTGATAGCACCTTCTGGTCCCAGCCCACATTCCCACGTAACATCCCCACGAATATCCCGCTGCTCCCCACGTGCCACATCCTTCCTGAAACACAGGCCGTGGGCTGCAGCTACAGTGAACCTGTCTGCTAGGGAGAGCCCGACATCCCTACGTGTCTCACTGGCCCCACGACACTGGGAGTTCCACCCATCAGACAAGCAGCTCCCTGAACTGGGTCTCCCTGTGTGGACAGAATGAGACTCAGGTTTAGCCAGCAGGGCATGAAGCTGGGGACAGTCACACACCATTTCCTCTCTGAGCCTCACAATGAGGAGTCCCAAGTGTGGGCCCTGAGTCTGCCCCTCACCAACAGCACAGCCTTGGCAAGTCATGCAACCCCTCCAAGCCTCCTGGGTCTCATCCACACAATGGGGATAATAAGAAAGCCTATCACCTAATGAGTAGAGAGGATCCGATGGGATTTTGCCTGCAAAGCATGAGACAGGCACACAGCCACTGCTGTGTGCAGCAATTGCTAGATATGATGGCAAACAGCATGAAGCAGGTGCTCATGACATGATAGTTACCGCTATTGCAATGTAGGAATTGTGATTTCCACTTTAGCAGATGAGAAAATTCAAACTCAAAGCAGAGAAGTGACTGGCTGAAGGTGCCCAGGCCATGAGAGGCAGCATGAGACTGTGAACCCTGGTCCCTCTGACTCCAGACCCCTTAGTTCCCTCTGGGACGCCACCCGGTCCCCAGACGAGGGCACCCACATGCCTCTACCCAGAGTTCTCACCTGTACTTTGCGTCTCCAGCAGCTTGTGCATGGAGCTGTAGGGCCCGGGTGGGATGTTGAGGTTGGTGAGGGTGGGGGGCCCAGAGCTCGCAGCCACCTCCACGAGTGCCTTCTCCTTCAGAGTCTCTGGTGGAGGGCTGGTGTGCACGGTGGGGTACACCTTCCCGCTGCCCACAGTCCTGCCGGAAGCCTCAGATGGGGACCGGGGAGGGGGCGCCTGGCAGCGGACTGGCTCTAAGTGGCAGTCGGCATGGTAGAAGCTGTGCACAGACTCTGTGCCACCTGGGGGGCCCCCGGAGAGGGCGGGTGTTGAGGGTGGTGGCAGCATGAGACGGCGGGACCCATTGGCATCCCTGTCCTGGATCTCCGGACTGGCCCGGGGGGCCCTGAGTGTCCCATTGCCCAGGTGGTAGTGGTGGTGATGGTGATGGTGGTGGTGGACCAGGTGGTGGACAGACAGGCGGCGGTGGGAGCGAGAGCAGCTGCTGCTGGGCTGGGGCTCCTGGCCCCCAAGGGGTGCTGGGCTGCTGAGCAGCCCGGCCCGCACTCCTGCTGCCCGAGAGACCTGAGCCAGCCTGCGGGCTGCCTTCCGAAGGATGTACACCAGGTACTTGAGCAGTTCCTCATAGCAGCTGCCGGGCTCAGAGAAGCTAGCCAGGGTGCTGGCATTGGACAGGAACCGCACGCGCTGCTCCCGCATTAGCTGGCTTTCCCGCTGCTTGGTCTCTGAGAACTGCGTGGCAATCACCACCAGGCACAGGTTGATCATGAAGAAGGAGCCCACCTGTAGGGGTGGGGACAGGAAGAGGAGATGTCCTGAAGAAAAGCGAATCACAATGCCAGCCGTCAGGTACAAAGGACTTCCTAAGTGTCAGGCACCACGCTCAATTATTTTCCGAGCATTATCTCATTTTATTCATAAGACAGTCTCAGGAAGTGATGCTATTGTAGTCTCCGAACAGACAGGTGAGGAAACTGAGGCCCAGAGAGGTCAAAGCATTTGCCCAAGATCACTCAGCTAATTCAGAGCAAGGCTAAGACTGGAATCAAGCTAGATGCTGCAATTGCACATAGTGTTATCCTGCAATCTCTCAAATCCCCTGTCCCTAAACATGCACACCTGCAGAGATGCAGCACCCCTTCCACAATTTCCATTAGGAGTAGAGAATGCTGTGGAAATGAATGCAATATCAAGGTCATAGGGTTTTCAAATTGTATTGAACCTTGAGATCTTGGCAAAAACATCATTCACAAGACTCCTGCTTCTAGTCCCAATTCTAGCTGTGTGACTTTGGGCAAGAGACCCTTAGTCGTGGGGCCTCATATCCTCATCTGAAAACAGGGACCAATGGCCTCTCCTATCCCCTTTTTCCCTGTGTTCCCCTCCCCCAGATGGGGAGGGGCTGAACCCTAGACCCTATAAGACTAGCCAAGCTGCCACCTGACTTGCTCACACTCCCCCAGTCCCCATCTCCATGCCTCAGTTTCCCCAGAATTCTGGAACAGCCATTGCTTGGACAACAATCCCAAATGAGGGAAATGAATATTTATGGTGACAAAGCAGATTTTTTTTTTCTAGATCGTGTCCTAGTAATTATGATAATTAGCTTCACTAGTGTGATTCCAGAGAGCTGTTAGGAAAGATTTTTCAGGGGGTGTGTGGGAGGGTGGAAACTAGGCCCCTTAGCTCCCTGTCTGCTTCCTTCCCCCTCTTTCAAAACCAGGAGGGAAGGGGAGTGGGGGTGGGGGCCACATGGTGAGAAGACCCCACTTCTCTGAAGTACTGGCCTCGCCCCTTGAGGAGGTGGCCGGGGTTGGGAACGGGCCTCCAGCCAGGCTTCGCGCCAGCCTGCCCACTCTTCCGCACCAGGGGAAGTTACGCAGGCAGGAGGGGGTGGCCTTGGGGACTTGCTCTTTCTCAGGGCCTACCCTCTGTCTCTCACTCACCAGGAGCTGCCTCATTTTGTCTTCATCTCTCTCTGGAGCTAGTCCTAGGTCCTGAGTAGATCTTAATCTTTCTTAATCTCTTTCTCTCAATATCTGTCCCTCTGACTGGCTCTGTCATTGGCCTCTTGGTGGCACGGAAGAAAGGCTGAACGTGGAGTCATCAGCCTGAGACTAATTTCTCAGCCCCAGCCATTTAGTTTCTGTGTGATCTTGGCCCAGTGACCAACCCTCTGGGGCACCGAGTTCTCATTTAAGAGATGGAGACCACAATCCCTGCCCTGGCACCTCACAGGGTATGGCAAGGATTAAACAGGCAGCAGATGTTACAGCACACGTCAGCAGCGATGTCCCACCCTTGGAGATTAATCTACAGCATAGGCAAAGAGCCTGGTAGGGTCAGATAAATGAGGAAACATCGGTTTCCTTGTCTGTAAAATGGAGAGGATCACGGTGAGGATTAAATGCACCAGCACATTAAAAGTGCTTGGATCCGGGGTTGGCGCATAGTAAGTGCTCAATAAATATTAGCTCAAAGTGGTAGCAGTGAAGCTATTAACTATGAATGGTAGTGATTAAAACTATTAAATATTGCTGCTTTTGCCTCTGTCTTCCACCTTCGTAAAGTCTTACAATTTCTGAACTGGCAGGAATAAAAGATCAGGCAGTGTTTAACACCAATTGATCACTGATCAGAACTTTGGGTGGAATAATTCTTTATTCACAAACATTTCAGGATGTTTAGCTTCTCTCCCCTCCACCAACAAAAAATGCCAATAGCACTCACCTTGTCCTTGCAAAAAAACAGAACTCTGTGAACATAATAAAAAAACCACTGGATTCATTCAAAGGGACGAATTGAATGATATGTGAGTTATGTTTCAACAAGGCTATTTTTAAAAAATATCAAAACCAGAACCACCCTTCCCAGTTCCAAATGCTCACTGGGGGAGGTGGTATCATCCCAGGTTGAGAACCATCCATTTTACCCATGAAGAAACAGAGGCCCAGAGCGAGGCTGGGGGCCTCGTGGGGAATGACTCCCCCAAGGTGGCAATAGCAGTGAGTCCCACCTTGACCTTGAATTTCCTCCTGACTCCGAGTCTGGGGTCCCTCCTACTATATGACAGATGCCCTCTCTACAGGACTTGTCCTGAGAGCTAGAAACTTCAGATGGAACAAACTATTCCCTCTCTGAACTGTAACCATGGGTGTCCCCAGGATCGCCCATCCCCACAGGGATCTGAGGAGTCACTCACGATGATGAGGAGGATGAAGTAGATGAAGTTGTAGAAGGAATGAGCATCCATCACAAAGTACATGATGTCGACCCAGCCCTCCAGCGTGATGACCTAGAGGGGTGCAGAGGGGCAGGCTGACTCTGGGCTCACCAAATCCTCCTCCAGTCTCCTCCAGAGGCCTTGACCCCCACCCCAACCCTGAGAGCGGCAACTCTGCCCCTGGGCTGTGTGCTGGGGCTGCTGTTCTGGGGACTCTCCCGGGGCCCAGGCTGCCCCACCTGGAAGATGGCAATCCACGCATAGCCGATGTTGTCGAAGTTGATGGCGCCCTTGAAGGGGTTGTGCTCCCCCGCGGAGCAGTTGGTGTAGTACTGGTTCCAGTTGACGCAGGTGGTGTTGCTGGAGCTATTGTAGGCCTCATAGTCCAGACCGCAAGGTGGGCCACCGCCCCCCTCCCCGCGCAGTGTGGGCACGCTCCTGCAGGAACGCATGCCATTCTCGCGTGGCTGGGAGCAGATGAAGGGGCTCTCATCCTCATTCTCTGTCTGATAGTAGCGCTCCAGGTCCACGCTCAGGGGGCTGCAGGATGGGAAGGGGAACAGGGGTGAGGCTGGGGAGTGGGCTCTCCAGGGAGAGGGCCCCGGAAGGGAGAGATGGCGCCAGTGCTCGAGGCACACAGGGTGAGCAGGGCAGAACCGAGAGTCAGGGAGGGACTGGGCTGGGCAGGGATTTGTGGGCATCAGGACCGTGAGGCCTGAGTGGGAAAACTCCAGACTCAGGATGTTGGAAGGTCACATCCTAGACTAGTGGTTTTCAAATTTCGCTGCACATTAGGATCGCTGGAGGGTTTAAAAAATCTCTACATCGGGCCGGGGAGGTGGCTCACGCCTATAATCCCAGTACTTTGGGAGGCCGAGGCGGGTGGATCACTTGAGGTCAGGAGTTCAAAACCAGCCTGTCCAACATGGTGAAACCCCATCTCTACTTAAAATACAAAATTAGCCGGGCATGGTGGTGCATGCCTGTAATCCCAGCTACTCAGGAAGCTGAGGCAGGAGAATCACTTGAACTTGGGAGGCCACGGTTATAGTGGGCCAATATCGTGCCACTGCACTCCAGCCTGGGCAACAAGAGCAAAACTCCATCTCAAAAAAAAAAAAAAATAAAAAATCCCTACATCCAAGCTGAACCCCAGACCATGAAATCAGAATGTGTGGAAGTGGCACCCAGGCATCAGTACTTTTTAAAAACTCCCCAGGTGGTTCCAATGAGCAGCCAAGTTTGAGAAGCAGATATGTCCCAGATGTTAGAACAGATATGTCAGTAGCAACCAGAAGCGAGGAAATGGGGGAGGTCCCAGCCCCACAACCATTCCCAGGTTGTCCCCAGCCCCTGTCCACCACTCACAGGCTGAAATTCTCAGGTAGGAAGCATCGGTTCCGAAGCAGCCCTGCCCACAGCTGGACGCCAACGATGCCGAAGATGAAGAAGACGAAGAAGCAGAGCAGCAGGACGTTGCCCAGCATGGGCAGCGTGTCCAGCAGCAGCGTGACGAGGATGCGCATGCCTGTGGGGGCAGAAGCCACGCTGGGGACACCAGGCTGGCCGGGCTAGGCTGACTGCCATGGCCCGGCAGTACTCCCGGAGGGGCCCCACCGGGGACTCTGAGGCTGAGACGGCCCGGCTCAAGCTGGAGGGGAGACCAACAGACACCTCTAACTCCCCAGACAGGCCCTGCAGCCCCTTACCCCGACCCACTGCCCCTTGTGGCTTGCCCATAGTAATCTGCACAGTACCACCAACAGTAAGCCCAGAAAACTGTGGCCCCACATCGTCACATGTGGATAATATCACCCCAACTGACAGATGAGAAGTCTAAGCCTCGGACAAATGACTTAACTTACCCAGTGTCACACAGCTGCTAAGTGTAGGCACCGGACCTTGAACCCAGGCTTTGGGCTTCCGAATCCCTCTCTCCAACACACACTCACAGCCACGCACACACCCACATGCACACTCTCTCCAACACACACCCACAGCCACACACACCCACACGCACACACCCTACCTATTTCCTTCTCTAACCAGCTGTGGTCACTTGACCTTTCTGTTATCACCATAGGAGTCATTAGGGAAAATGAGGCAGGGAACTCCAGGAGGAATGTTAGCAGGCAGGAATCTCATTTTGAGAGCCAGCTCCTCAGCAGGGGCCAAGATGCCCTGTGCTTCCCTATAGCTCTGAGCCCCACTGTCCTGAATCTGTTCCCTGCTTGATCCAGATCCCCAAGTCAGGATCTGAAGAAATACAATACTGTCTTCTCAGAAGTCTATCAGTTTACAACCCCCTCCATAGGGAAAGCCACTGAAACACAGCCCCTCCTTCAACAAAAAAAAGCCCTGTTAGGGTCACTTCCCTCTCTCCCCACTCCAGGTCTAGAACCCAACCAGCCAGGATGGTCTGAACCGTCCCCCAGTCCACCAAGCCCTCGTCAAGCAGACAGATCTCTAATAGCTGGTTTCACCCCCAAAGTGCCATCTATGACCCCCTGCCCTCTCCAGGGCAAAAGCTGCCAAGCAGCAGCTAATTCACCCTCTTGGTGACTGTAGCGCCCAGCCCCGCCCCTGCCAGCCCAGTCTTCTCACTCCATCTCGCTCCCCCTCCTCCTACCCCATCCCCCTTCAGCTTCTCTGTGCTCCAAGTGCGATCAATTCCTCAGGGTTTGCATTAAGGGAATTACACCGGTGGTTAGACAGAGGCCTATAAATCTGCCAGCCATCACCTGGGGCGGGAGAGGCGGCAAGGCATGCCTCTCTTCTGGAGCTCCTGTTAACACCAACATGCCTCGAGCCCCAGAGGACACATTCAACAGCTCTGCCCTCCCAGGGGCAGCAGCAACATCACATACACACACACACCCACACACACACATGCACAGCATAGGGGGCTGCTGCTACATCAGGTACACAGCCAGGTACTGAGCCCTAGAAACATGCATTCACCCTCCATCACCCCACTCCTGGGACCGCAGCAGGGACCATGTGCAGCTTGTGTAGGTTGAGGAGTTGCAAAGGGGGCCTGAGCAGAAGGAGGGGGCAGGATGTAGGGGAATGAGAACTGCCAAAGCCTCGCTGGCTCCAGAAACCAATGCAGTTTAATTTGGATAATGGGCCCGGCAGTCACTGCAACGGGTTGTTGGAAGGGGGCGGGAAGGAGGAAGGGGACAGAGGCGGAGGGTGAGACATGGAGTGGCCTTGCCTTGAGAGAAGTCATGTTCAGCATGGCCAGCGTGGCTCGCCAGCGAGAACCAGATTGCATGAGAGGCTGTTCTGGCTAGAAAAGGCCATTCGCACCTGCGTCTTCTCCCTGCCTGTCAGCTTCTCCAGTCCCTACTCCCCATCCTCCCGGGGCGGGGCGGGGCGGGGCGGGGCGGGACGGGGCGAGTGATCATCTAGCTGAAGGGAGAGGGTCAGCTGAGATGTTTCTGAGACTCTGACCTAAAGCCAGGCTAAAATGAGGAGGGGTCTTCCCCAGCGACTCCCACAGTCCCGCAGTCAGGAGTTCCACTTTGTTCCAGCAACCCCAGCTCCCTGCTAAGCCCTTCTGTGGCGGGGCCTGTGAGGGGTCAGGTGAGGACACAGTGGTAGAGGTTGGGTCTGACATCTCCACATTTGCTCCTGGGACTCTCTTCAGGGGCTGAGGGCCGAGGGGTCACTCACTGGGCACCCGGTTAATGGCCCTGAGCGGTCGCAGCACGCGGACTGTCCTGACAGCTGAGAAGCTGACGTTCTGCAGGTCCAACGAGTACTCCAGCATCCTGCAGGGAGGGGCCCAAAGGGAGGCCCTTTGAGTCGGAGGCCACCGTGGGGTCAAAAGAGGTCAGTGAGGAACCCTGCTTTACGGACAGCGGGACGACCTCTTCTTCTCCTTCACCAAGGGACCCTGAAGATCCACCTCTCTGTCTGGGAGGCAAGGCTACCCCCAAGACAAGGACAGATTGCCCATCAGAGAAGGGGGCAGAATTAGGAAGAGGGCCTTGGAATTTAGAATATAGGCCACAGTGCTAGAGGCAGGGCAGCCTCAGACTCTCAGGAGATAGCCAAGGAGAAATCAGAGCTATAACTGGGCTGGAGCGGGAGGTCCCTGGGGAAGGGACCAATCTGGTCCATTGCTCTCCCACCCCAGCCCTGGCCCTCACCCTGCAATGACGATGAAAAAGTCAAGTCTGTTCCAAGTGTCTCCCAGGTAACACTTTTTCCCAAAGATGCCCAAGGCCACCATCTTCACCACCATCTCCACGGCAAAGAAGGCAAAGATGAAGTCATCAAAGGCCTGATGTGGGGACAAGAGGCTGCTGAAACTGAGAAGCGAGTGAGGGAATACCCTCTGGTCCCACCCTAGCCCCCATCAGTTGTGACAGGGCCTCTTGCAGAGAAGGAGTATGGGGTATTAAGATTAGGAAGGGCCAACCCCCCAACACACACACGTACATACACACACACACACTCACCTGCAGGATCCGGCAGCGCTGGGAGTCACAGGCGATGTCCTCGCACGGCCGGAACATGCCCAGGGTCACGCAGTTGAGAAGGATGACCAACATGCTGATGCGCTCAAACCAGGTACTGGCAGTCAAGGAAACAACTGGCCAAGGCTGGAGCTGAGGCTGGCCCCCAGGCCCGCCCTGACACCTCCTCTTTGTGTACTCCATCTGAGGCTAAGCAGGTGTGGTGCCAGGGGCCTGACCCGCCCCCCGCCCCAGACTCCCCATCCGAGAAGGGGAGTCCCACCTTGGTCATCTCACCTCTCTGGACCCAGCTTCCTCGTCTGTAAAGGAAGACAAGCCACAAATACCCTGACTATTTGCACAAGCCATTTGAGGAATAGAATCGATCATGCCTGTGGAAATGCCAGACACTATGAGTTTGCTGCAGAATCTGAATCCTATTCTCCCTACCTCACAGGGTAGATGTGAGAAGCAAATGAGATACTGCATGTGAATGTGTTATACAAACCTAAAGTGGGATTATGCCTGCCTTACAGTTTACCAAGCACTTTCACACAATGCCACAGTTGATGCTCACAACAGCCCTATGAAGTATCCACGGTAGATCATTTTCTTCCCAGGAACTCAAGGAAGTTGAGGCTGAGGAGTGCCGAAGTCATGTGCTCAAGGTCACCCGAGAAGCCAGAATGAGACGGTGGTTTCCAAGCTCTTGATCTACGATACTTTCCTCTGCACACCCTAGCTGCTCAGGCAGGCAGAAAGGGGCCATCATGACTGCCCTGGCACTAGGTGGAAGGCAGGGGTCGGAAGCTGCAGTGCCCCCTGCCACAGCACCAGAGCCCAAGGCTCCCTCCTCCATCACCGGCCTCCCGACCTTTCAACACCCTCACCTGACCACTAGGCACATTCACACATTTAAATATTGAGGACTCATTAAATGTCAGGTGCCATGCTAGGCACAGCTCCCAAGCGGTGCAGAGTGGACAATGTCCACGCCCTCCCCCAACAGGCCGTGCCGCCATCAAACCTGCTTGTTGCTTCCAGCCCAGACTAGCCAAAAGAGCAAGCAGGAGAGAGGGGTTCTTTCTAAACCCTGGGTCTTTCCACACAGTGGATCCTATGGAGTGACTCTTTTCCAGCCCGTCAGCAGGAGAATGTACAAAACGGCCTCTGGACCTTAGTATGTTCCAGGCACTAGACTCATAATTAAATGACCAAGTATATTATTTTCCTTAAGGAAAATATGAGAGGGGTGGGGTAGAGTAGAGGCTAGAAACTCACAGAGAGCAGGGGATTGGGGAAAGGAGACCAGAGACCACCTGGGGGATGGGGATGGGAGAGATATTGGGGCAGCTCCTGGCATGACCCACCAAGCCAGACTCTGTAGGGCCCCGAGTGGGTGAAATATTGCTTCTGGAATGAGAAGGCTTTGGCCAGGCATGAAGAGGCCATAAGGAATGTTCAGGAACCTATGGACCTTCCTCCCAGCTGGTCCCAGCCATAGCCCATCTCTGTTCTGACTCCCAGGGCTACATGCCCTACCCCACAGCCCATGACTCCCTCAAGCCCCTGGCAGCCCCCTTCTCCTCCCCACCACCAGGCCCTTTCCCCTAGACTCACATCCCTGCTTGCCACTGTCTGTGACACCCCGAGAGTCCCAAGGCACAGCAGTTTCCCTAACCGCCACCCCCTTACAAGAGTAAGAGTTTTTTTTTTAAGTTCTAGGTTTTAGGGGGTAAGTAGATGGGAGGGAGGAAATAAAAAGAGTGCTCTGTTTCCATGGAACTGTTTTTCTGAGCAGAGCTGTAGCACAGTGGATCTCTCCCCAGAATGGGGGTCAGCCAGGGTTCACCCCGGAAAAAGGGAGACAGGAAAGGAGCCATCATTTGGAAAGGAAAAGACACAGTTACCCTTAAGAACTGGTCTGCTTTCCCCATGCAGGTCCCCTCCCCTCCTCTGCAGGGGAAAGGGGGTCTAGAAAGAGCCCATGTGAGTGAATGTCGCTATATGGAGGGGGTAGTTCTCTGAGGAAGAGGGGTTCCCAGGACATCTTCTTGGACCCCTCTAATGGCACAGTTCCACCATATTAGTCATCTGTGCACTTGCCGGGCTGGGGCTCCTGACAGGCAGGGGCATTCTGATATGTCTTTAGATCTCCTATGGAGTTTGCTGCAGTGCCTGGCACGGAACAGATGATCAATACCTGGGAAGACTGAACGAATGAATGAATGAATCAACCAATCAATCAATCTCCCTGCCTAGAAGCCAGATGTGTCTCCCCATTCAGGTTTTCTTACCTTGTTTCCCTTGATAGAGGTGAATTGATTATAACTGTGAAAGAAGGTACAGAAGTGACCCCACAGAGGAGCTGCCCCTCTTTCTGTCCCCACCTTACACAGGCTCAGACTGGAGGCCTCTTATAGGCAGAGGCTGCCCCTAAATAACCTCATGCGCAGCTCTTGACCATGGCAGCCCCTTCTTAATGACTTAATGGTCCCCTTGGCAATCCAGCCTATTTCCAGGTAACAACCTGCCCCCATGGTACCTCTCCCTCCACGACAAGTAAGCATAAATGGACAGGGAAGAGACCAAGGCACAAGACAATTTGGGACAATCTGAATAGAGGAATAATTAATGGGGGGGGTCTTTCACCCTTCTCAGAGTAGGGCTCGTTGCCTTGGGAACATGGCAGTATGTCACTGTGTGATGTTCTTCTGTTGCCATAACAACGGGAGGATGTGTCACCAGGTGGTGTGGATTTGTTGTCATGGTAATTAAAGAGACCCCTCTCACATGATCTCCCCTTACTGAGGCTGTTGTCTCATCCTCAGGCAGGGGAGGACAATCAGGGAGACACACAGGTTATCAGGTTGGGGGGGAAACCATGTGACAGATCTCCATGGTAACCAAGGGAACGGGAGACACTGGTTGCCATAGTGACTATGAGAGACCTGTGCAGTCACATGTCTACTGTTGCTATGGTGACTGTCCAGGCTGGAGTGGATCCCAAAGAGGGGGTAGGAGAGGGGAGGCTCTTTCTTCTCCCCACAACCCACCATCAAAAGCAGAGAAAAAGGAAACAGCAGAGAGAGGAACCCCACTTCCATCCCTCCTCCTTTCCTCCCTCCTGGGAGAGAGAACTAGAGCATGTATCTCCACAAATGAGTCCTCTCTGTGGGGCTTTATCTAGATAGAACCCTTGCTTAGCCTGGCAGCCGCAAGGGTAAGGGAAGCGGGGAGAGGAGTGGGGTGGCCAGGATGCCTCCCAGGGCACAGGGGCTCTGAGCATGAGATGAGAAGGGAAGCAAGCCCTCCAGCTGCCCCATTCCCTCCTAGGAGCCTGGAAATGTAAGACTAAGGAATGCTGAGGAGAAAATGGGCCTGGACCCAGGAGTCCTGGCCTTCTAGTAAGTGAGGCTGTAGGGGAGCAGGTCCTTGCATCACCCATCCCACAGAGAGGCTGGTGTCTACTGGCAACCCTTAGGGTTACAGGGGATGCAGGAGCTCCACCCTGCTCTGAAGCACAAAGGGGGATTCCCCCAGCAGAGTCCGACTCTTACAAGCCTAGTTCCCTGTGGTTCCCCCTTCACCATGATCCAGTGTGTGGGTGTGGGGGAGAGAGGCTTCCAGCTGAATTGAAAACTGAAGCTCACAGAAAGGCAGCCGGGCCCCACCCAGAGACAGAGACATGAGATGTAGAGACACAAGACAGACGGTTCGCTGGAATCTTTGGGAGAGGAAATAGGCCAGAAATCTGATTCAAACGTCTGTGACTCTGTGTGTGTGTGTGTGTGCGCGCGCGCGCGCGCGTGTGTGTGCGTGTGCGTGCGCGCTCATGCGCATGTCTGCGTGTGAGCAGTTGTGTCTGTCGCCATCCTGGCTGAGGCAGGCAGGGCGGGGTGAGTGCTGGGTGGGAGCAGGCGAGGGTGAGGGGGGGCTATGTGGTGGGGGTAATCCCAGGAATGGCTCCAATTGGCACTACGGGTGATGGGGAGTCCCCCAGCAGAGCGGTGGAGCAGAGCGGGTGGGAAGGCGTGTGTGTGTGTGTGTGTGTGTGTGTGTGTGTGTGTCCCAGAAGGAAAGTGGGCCTGGGGCAGGAACCATGCCAAGGGGTGATCTGGCGCCCCTCAATTCCATTCAATTCTCCAGCCCCAGCCCTTCTCCCCAGAATCTCCTCTGGCAAGCTTAGGCTTTGGAAATTGGAGGAGGGAATTGATGAAGACACAGGAAGAACACCCCCCCTCTCCATTTCCTCTGAGGACAGAAATGGA
The DNA here is from genome assembly GCF_009761245.1 of Sapajus apella. Taxonomy (NCBI): domain Eukaryota; kingdom Metazoa; phylum Chordata; class Mammalia; order Primates; family Cebidae; genus Sapajus; species Sapajus apella. Next base: position 8,695,454 of record NW_022436952.1, on the reverse strand, counting down.
GACTTCTCCTTAGGTAAGAGAAATAGGCCGACTTGGGGCACTGGGACAGTGTGGCAAGGAAGGCTCCAGAAACTGCGATGCCCCCACCCCTCTAGAGGGACACACTCAGACACACAGAGTGACGCACACTCACTCACACTCACTTCTGGAAGCCATTAGGGCTCCTGCCGTTCAGGCCTCCCCGCTCTCCTCCCCCCACTCCTGGCAGGCTCCCCTCTCCCCCTCTGGCCCCCATCCCACTCCCCCTCTCTCGGCATCCCAAATGCCAGCCTGTGATTTCCAAATGAGAAAAAGCTGTGCTGGGCTCTGAGCTTGGAGAAACTCCTACACAAACTTCCAGATGTGACACAACAGCCAGAGAGGGAATGCGGAGGAACTCCTCCCCTGGAGGGGAGTGCGCTCCCTACACTCGCAGGAACACTCACTGGAAAGGCCAGCACGTTCATCCGAGGCAGGGGTGACTGTCTGCCAGTACCCTGCTCTCCACACCAAAACTTGCACTTCTGTGCCTGTTGTTGCCCTCCCTTCCCGACACACACACACACACACACACACACACACACACACACACACTCTTCCTACCTGGGTCTAGATCTCCTCTCTAGGAAACCTGGTCTCTTAAAAAGGAGGGACCAAGAAGTAGAATGTGCTGAGAAAAGCCTAACTAGCTTCAGTTAGTTAGGGGATGGAGGGGAGTGTCCTTATGTCCCTCAGGCTCAGAGGTGTAGAATGACCTCCTGAAGCCTGGGGGGAGTCGCAGATACCACAAAGAGAAAGAGGGAGGCCCAGGAGGCAGTTCAGAGCCCCTCTGGCAGCAAAAATACAGGTGTCTCTTGACACTTGGGTAGGATGGAAGTGGTGAGGGCCACAGTTTAGGCAGCCCCCTGCCAAAAAACTGTTCTCAACCCATCCTCAGGCAACCCAGGCTTAGCTGCTCCTCCAGACCTAGTAATGCTGATGCCCCATGCCCCAGACTACCACTCCCCATGGGAAGCTGCTCACAACTCCCAAGGTGAGTCCTGGCCTCCCACCTCTCTTCTCTCGGGCCATTCCTCAATACTTGCCCCTGTCCAGACCCCAGATCGAAGGAATCTGCCTCCAGAGCCTCCACTAGCACCTAGAGAGAAAGCAGGTGAGAAGAGATGCTAGCCTAGAGGTCTGTTTTCAGGGGGAGGGGACAGAAGATCTCTCTCTCTATCTCCCCTGGGACCCTTGAGAAGGAGGACATAGAGGTTGATGCTTTTTCCCATTCATGGAAAGGGTAAATGGTTGGGGCAGAGAGGAGTGTTGCTCAGAGCCCATCCTTTCCAGCTCCATCTCCATCCCTGCCTTGGAGAAAGGGGTCTGGGGGTGGGGGCTCAGACCTCAAGATTGTGCCTATTCAGCAGGACCACAGACCTCTGAGACCTGCACCTCTCTTTCTGCATCTCAGAGAGAAAGAAAGAAGGGGCAGGGGATGAGGAGAGGGTGTGATGAGGAGAGCTTCCCAGAGACCCACGGTGTGTAGAGGATGAGGGGCCGGGGTGGGGGGGGGCACAAGCTCATCCCTGCTTTGCGCGCTAGAGGCAGCAGAGCTGCAGAGAGTGAGGGCGGCACCAACCTTCCAACCCCCCTTCCCCAAAGCAGAGTCCCGGCTAGGCTCACAGGGGCTGCAAGGCAGACCTGGGGCCTCCCACCCCAGTCTATTAGAACCTCTGAGCTGGAAGGAATGAACCAAGAGAAGCTGTCCAGACCCGGGACGGCAGCAAAACCTCATCCCACCTTTCCTTCCCTCGGTGGCAGGACCCACCGGGGAGCCTGGGGCCAGTCATGTGTCAAGGGGCACTTTGTGCTCGGGGCTGACTGGGGGTCTCCCCTACCACTCCAGACTGGGCAGACAGGGGGCAGTGCTAAATCCATCTCCCTGGAATTTGGGGCTTGCATTCCCCAAACCTCTCTCTAACCTGGGGTGGTGGACCCGAGTCTTCCTTAGCGAATGCACTTACAGTCTCACGGTCCCCCCAGTACTTTCGCAGGCCTGCAGCCCCCCATACCTGGTCTACAGGAGCACTCTTTATTTGTGAAATGGGAGGAGTAACCTGGACCAGCAAAATCCCATCCCCCACTTGCTAAAAAAGCTCTTGCCACAGTCTTTCCCTTCACAAGAAAAATCCAGCACAAAACTCCCCAACCCAACCTTAAGCACCCTGCATCACATGGAGATCGGGTGGAAGGAGGCACTCGCGGCACTGAGCTCTAGCGGAAAGGGGCTTCACTCCAGCTCCGGGGGCAGACAGCTCCCCTCCACCACATCTTGTTCTCATTCTGTGCCCCTGACATCAGCCGCCGCCGGAATCTCCTTGTTGTGCCTCCAACCCATGAGGTAGGGGGTGAGGTGGGCCAGGACCTGGTCCCCGCCCCCCCAACATCTCCCTCTGGGTCAGTGAAAACCTCAGCCTCAAGGACCAGGTGGGGGGATCAGACCCTAGAATCCGCCGCAAACTTTGGGGCGGGGGAAGAAGGGAAACCCAGGAGATTGCGGTTCCCCCTCCTCCGTCCCCGCAGCTTCCTACCCACCGCCGACACCCCCCCCCCAAACTCGGAAACAAAACCCAGCTCGCTAACCAGCGCGGGCAGAGTACAGCTCCCAGGCTCCCGAAGCTTCCCACAGCTGGAGGATGACGACCCTCTCCTGCTCACATCTGGAGGGCGTCCAGCTGCGAACCAGCGGGGCACAGCTCTCTTCTCTTGGCCTGGATCCCACCCCCCACCCAGGAGGACTGAGGTGTGTGTATGGAGGTGGGGTAAGCCCGGGTTACCGATGAAACCTGCTCGCGTCTCTGCTCCCACTCTGATGCCCCCTCCCCTCCCTGGCAGCCCCCCTCTCGTCCGCCCACCCTCCGAGCTCGCTTCTCCGATTCACCTGGCGGTGGGTCCTCTTTCCCACCCCCCGACCCCCGGCGGTGCGGCCAGTCCCCCTTCAGACCCCGCGCCTGGCCGTCGTGCCCCGAAGGATATGGGTTACAGACCGTGCGGAGACACCAGCTCCGCGGGCGGCTGTCCTGGCTCAAGTAGAAGAAAACCACCGGGGCCAGCGCCGGGTACGGCAGCCCCTCCGCCTCGGAGTCCGCGCTGCCCGGGTCCTTTTCTGCTGACCCCGGCCCAGGCCGGCCCCCGGCCCCCGACAGGTCGTTGAGCCGCATGAAGCTCCGGGGCTGTCCCGACTCCTCGGCGCCCGCTCCATCCTCCTCCTCGTTCATCCTCTGGCCAGCCGGGGCCCCGGGCGGTCCGGAGAGGGGCAAGCGGCGCCCCTCCGAGGAGGTGTCCTCACGCAACCCGGAGGCCCCGGCGGGGGCGCATCTGGGGGGCTCTAGGGCGCAAGCTGAGCCCCCGGGAGGGCCAGTTCAGCCCAGCTCCCCCTGCCCGCAGGGGCATGCTGCCCGCGGAGCGCCGGGGCGCAGGGAAACCCCGCCCGGCGCGAGTCCCGCTTCCCCTGCGCCCCTGGGGCTCCCGGGGCCCGCCGGCCGGCTCCCCCTCACTTTGTTCCGGCTTCTTCGCTTCGCGCCCAGGCTCCGGTTGCCCGATTCGGCGCTACCTTCGGCGAAGCGGCCCCGAGAGGGCGAGAGAGAAGGGGGGCAGCGGCGGAGGGCGGGGGCCCGGGGAGGGGCGCCCCCTCTTCCCGCGCCGCAGCTGGAGCCGGATCTAAGGGGTCAGCATCGTCCCGGCTCCGCGCCAGGCGGCGGGGGAGGGGAGGAGGGAATCTCTTTAGGGGTGGGCTTGGAGGGGGTGGGGGCGGCTTCTTCCCCCGCCCCGCGGCGGGCTCACGGTCCGGGAGGGGCGGGGAGACGGTTGGGGGCCGTCCCGGGCGAGAGTGGAGGCGGAGATGCCGCCGAAGCAGCCGCCGCGGTGGCTGCCGCTGCCGTAGCTGTCGCCGGCGCCACTGCCTCCTCCTCCGGCCGAGACGCGGAGCGAGCGAGCGAAAGCGGCGGCGAGGAGCCCGGCGCTCACCACAGCTGGATCCCTCACTCCAACTTCAAGCCTCGGCCCCGCCCCCAGCCAGCCCCGCAGCCAATCGCCGCACGCCGCCGGTCCCGAGCCGCACGCCCATTGGCCGGCCGCTGTGGCAGTGCGGGCGGGAGCGCCGGGAGGGAACCACAGCTGGAATCCGATTCCCACCCCAAAACCCAGGACCGCCCCTCTCCCCTCCCCTTGCCCCTGGGTCCGCTCCTGAAGGCTGGAGCCAATCAGACTGCTGCCCAGACCGAACCCACTTTCCTATTGGCCGTTGGGGTCTTTGGGACTCCCTTGGAGGGAGCCCGAAGAATCAGAGTATTCGGCGCGGGGTCCTGTCTTGGCGCCGCAGGCCCCAGGCATCCTTTGTCCACGACCCCTGATCCGCGCCGCAGCCTGAGGGCGGAGCTCAGCTCTGGGCGGGCTTGGGGAAGAAAGGAGGCCGGCGGCACGGGGCTGAGGATTGTGACCAGGGTCTCAGAGCTTCTCAGGTCTCCACCTGGTTAATCTCCTACCCTGGAGTTGAGCCTGGCTGCGGGACTGGGGAAGGGAAGGAGCGGAGCTGGATGTCACGGGGGTGGGGCTTCAGGCTGGAGGGGGCCGGTCTTGGAGAAACGGGCGGAGCTCGGGAAAGGTTGGGGTAGGCACGGTTTGGGCGTGGCCTCCACCAATCTCTTGGGCTTATTGGTCGTGCTCCCAAGTCCAATTCTGAGACTTTGACCCTGACCCCGTAACCCTAACCCGCTGGACCTGACCTCAGGTTGACGCTCCTGAGCTTCATCTCCTTGCCCCTAGGGGCGTTTTGAAGGGCGTGGACTCCACGCAGGGCCTTCGTGCTGGACTACAGAGCCCAGATCCCCAGGAGCGGCTACAGAGCAGAGCAAGGACCCCTAAGAAGAAACCTGTGGGGGTCTCGAGTATGTGGGAGGGACGGAAGCACAGAGCTGGGCTTTATCGACTCGACCTTCAAAGTCCCCACCAGCGCCATCTCCCAACTTCGTGCCTCAGTTTCTCTTAAGTCCCAATGTGTCTTAGAGAAAGAGTGTCCGCGGAACTGGAACTTAGCGGGCCTGCTGCCTTCGCTCACCTCCGCCCTACCGGCAGCGGATCCTCGTGGGTGTGTGCTTTCCACGCGCGCACACGCACGCGCAGACCCCGGCCCTTGCCCCGCCTACCTCCCCGAGTTCTGGGTCTCAGTCGGCTCTAGCTCTCTCCTGCCGCCTGCGCTACTCCAGAAAACTGTGGGTAACCGGGAGCGGAGCGCCGCGGGTATGCTGGGCGCCGGTGGAGTGGGGAACATCGAGGATTCGACGCTGGGAAGCGCTTCCCCAGCATTTTTGAGAGGTAGACACGGCGAAACCTGGTGGGTCAGTCAGCTCCCTCTCCGGAGATTTTGGGGCGCTTACGCCACTGCGGAGAAGCGGAGGGTTGGGCAGGATGACCTGCATCACCACCCCTCATCCCCCACTCCTGGGCGTTGTTCGCTGTCCTAAGGCTGCGCCACCCACGCAGCCCTGCGCACCTCCCGCCACCGCAGGGGGTTTGGGTCGTCTCAGCTCCCGCCCCGGCCGATGAGGGGAGGGGATGGGGGAAGTGGCAGAGTACTGCTGCGCCGTCGTCTCCCTGGTTGCCCTTTCGCCGAATCCACGCACCGAGTTGTGCAAATGAGGCCGGGCGGGCTCATTTGCATTTCATGCTAATGAGCAGATCCCCTAAGTGCCTTTTTTTCCTGGCGGGAGTCTCTGCTCTCATTCTGAGTATGCGGCGTCAGAGTCTTGAACTCTGTGCAGTCTTCTGGGAGAGGGGGGCTATTTATGGTTGCTCCGCGCGTCTGACACCTTCTTCCCTCCCGTGAGTCGGCAGTTTGCCTTGCCGGGTCGGCCTGCCCTTCCCGCCAGGGTAGAGGTCCAGGGGCTGGCGCGAGAAGTAGGGACACTCACTAATCATTCCTTCTTTGCAGAGGGGAAAATGAGGCCAGAGAGGCTGGCCCAGCCCAATGATCAGGTCCCCTGGTGGTCAGCAGCCTCCACACCCCATCCATCATCCCGACCACCCCTGGACTGTGGGCTGAACTCTGTTCTAGAATATGACCGAAAGGAGGGCAGGCACAAAAGCACCGTCTGGATAAATAGAGATCCACGTGTACCTCCCTGGGTTCAGGACCTAGGGAAGACTGGCCCCACAAGAAAGGATCTTATCCCTGTACTGGTCATGTTGGGGCTGATGGCCAGTCGGAGATGCTTACATTTAGCCTGAGTGCTGGAGAGCAGGCAGAAGCAGGACCCACGGGGAAGGCAAAGGAAGACCTGAAACCATCTTTATTTAACTCCAGCCCTCCAAGCCTCAGCTCTGACATCACCTCCTCAGAGTGGCCTTCTTTCCAGCAAGTATTTCAATGCCTAAGTGCCAAGGTGCTCAGGATACAGCACTGAGCCAGACATAAGTCTGGAACTTCACAGCACTTAGCCCAGGCTGGGATTATATGTTTGTGTTTGCAGTAATGAAATGATTGTCTCCCTATCTAGGCTCTGTGTTCCCAGAGGGGCTATGTTCATTTTGCTCACTAGGGCCTCGTGTTGTGTCGGGCACAAAGTTGTTAGGTGAATGAATGACTTCAAGCAGGGAAAGGGAAACAAAGGGACAAGAAATTCTCTTCTTTGGGCCTCAGTTTCCAACAAAGATGCTTAGCCTGTCTATGAGCTTTTCTGGGTTTGAGGAAGAACCCCCCATATACACCCTGCTCAGCCAGCCCCTGCAGCCCCGCTTTTACCCCTCCTTCACAGCCCATCTGGCTCCCTGTGGAGCTGAGATAATCTTCCCATCTGTGATACCCTTTGCTCAGGGATGATACAACCATTATTCCCATTTAGTTACCTTAACAGCCCTGAGAACTGGGTGGGTGGACCCCACTTTTCAGATAAGGAAGGGGCATGCTCAGAAAGATGAAGTTACCTAAGTGACTGCCCAAACAGTATGGCCCTGTCTCCAGTGACCCTGGCCCACAGCTGTTCTGCTGGTAGAACCAGTGCACACCCACGGGGGACCAGCAAAGGGGAAGAGATGCTGCAGGAACTCTTAATCCTGCATCTGAGAGAGATTTATGTGGGACCCTACCTTCTTCAGAAATGCGAGTGCTCCTGGGAGAACGAACCCTTTTAAGGAGGTAACTCCTTCTTCCGAACCCATTTACAGAATCCCATCGTGTGCACGTCTCATTCCATGAGGGAGAGAGGAGCTGCCGAGCAGACTTGCTGCAGGGACAGATGACACCAAGGGCAACCTCCTCCACAGTGGTGCCTGGACCTCTTGTGAGAAGAGGAAGCCTTAGGAGTCTTTATTGTACCCTGAAGACCCCAGAGAGAACCAGAAGTGCTGAGGGGTCGAAGCCCAGTCTCTTACCCTCTCTGGGCCTTGAGTATCTATACATACGAGCCTGAAGGTACCTGCCTCGCCAACTCATTCATGAGGGTCAATGGGACGACGGTGGCAAGAGGGCTTGGCATGCTGCCCAGACTGTTCCAAAGCCAGGGCTGGGGCTGCCAAAAAGGCCACCTGTGCTTCACCATGCTCCATCCTCCCTCCCTGCCACCTCCCCAGGCCAGGCTCCACTCGTGCAGCTCTCTCACTTCCTGGCAAGATTGAGTGGGCTCCAGCTAGAAAGGGGCCAGCTGACCTTGTTGGCCGGAGCACTAATCCCCTCCAGATGGGCCGGTGGCTTGCACTGAGGGCCTGGCTGCCCAGACAGAGCTGACTCTGGTCCCAGTGACCATGTGTGGCTGTGTGTGACCGTGTGCAGGGAGCAACTCCATCCAGTCTCCCCGTTCCTTCTGGCTTCACTCCTCCCCACTGCTGACATCCTCCACAAGCGGTGGCCCCATGAAGGCCTTCTTGTCTCTAGTAGCCTCTTTCAGCTCTCTGTGTTGCTTAGCTGGGGGGCTTGAGGATGCCTGGCTCAGCAGAGTCCCAAAGGGCTCAGAGGGACAGTTCCTCCCCCTGCTTCCCCCACCTCCGTCAGCCCCATCACTCTGCACCTGCCCTTCCCAAAGCATGTGTCCCAGTCCCCACCCTTCAACTCACGGAAGCTACATGGGGTTTCTGGAGCCAGAGAAGTTGTATGTGCCAAGGACAGGGCTCAGGAGCGTCTCGCAACATTTAGGGAAAAGGATGAGGTCACAGGAAGGCTTTCTTTGCAGCAAGGACTCAGATAGATTTGGGGAAAGACTTCCAACCCAAAAGATGCTCCAAATAAAAGAGAACTCTTTCCTTGGACCAGCTTGTGTGAAAGCAGACCAATGGACAGTATGACCTCCTACAAGGAGGCCTTGCTTCCATCCTTTTGAGGCTGGGGCTAGATGGATACCCCAAAAGAAATGTCTTAGTCCTGACAATATCAGTTCCCACAGTGCACCAGGGCATATGCAGTCACCATTCTGTGAAATATAAAAGTTCACATAAAGCATCTCTGTCCCTTTTCCAGCTCAACACAAGAAGACAATGGGGAGGGGAGGGCAGATTCCCTTCTTAACCTCTTCTGAGGGCAAGGATTGGCCTTTCTCCCTCCTGGGCCAGTCCACACCCCCATGCCCACCACTGAGCGTCTTCATTTGGTTTTAGTCCCCTGACCTCAGTTCAGAGGACTAAATTCACTCAAGCTGCAATGACCATGGATGGGGCAGGGTCAGGCTCCTGACCCCTGGAAGATGAAGGAGAAATGGGAGAAGGCAGAGGGGTCAGGTGGGCTCCCAGAGGAAGGGACCCTGAGCTACTGGTTCCCAGAAAGCTGAGACCCTGAGGTTACCGCGGGACACTGTTAAGTTTATTCTAGGGTGAGTGGGCGCCCAAGGGGGGCAGTGAGTATGGCCGAGGTCACCTGGTAGCAAGATCTCAGGGATGGCCACAGGTTCTACAGGGCCCTGCAGGGCCTGAGTCTCTAGTGAGCTGGGAAGCTCCACCTTCTGCCCCAGCCCAAGGGAGTCAGGGCAGTCACGGATGTAGCAGTTTTCGTAATTCACAGGGATCAGTGATGGGCATCGAACAAGCTTGATTCTCACACACATACGCTGTGGCCTGGTCTTCCAGCCGTCGGAGCGTACTCAGGAAAGGCAGCTGGCGGGATAGGAAGCTCGAGGGGTCCCCATCAGCCAGAATCAGCACCTAGGGCAGCAGCAGAGCAGGAAGAGTCACCCATGGGGTGACTCTCCCTCTTGTCCATTGGCAAGGCCCACTGGGAATTTTCCTCTTCCCAACCTTCTAAGGGGAAGGAGATGTTGAGGAGCTAAGGATGGGATGGGTGGGATGGGGCAGCTCCAGGGAGGTGGCAAGTGGGGCTCACAGATGGATACCTTGTTAGGAATGTAGACAGAGTGGACGCATTGCACCAGAGCCTTGGTGTCCTTGGCCTGTCGGTCTCCACAGATCACGATCTGACCGCAATAGAAAGGTCATTCCGTTGTGTCAGGGGAGGGAATGGCTGAACCCTAGACCACCAGGGCTTCCCCATCCTCCCTCCACCTCCCCCCATAGCCCTAAGAAAGAAGAGGGATTCATCTCAGCTGCCAGGATGAGTTAATGCTTGGCAAGTGGGAAAACACACACACACACGAGAATACCAAAGTGGCAATGTCATACATATACACAGTGGTACAGATACAAACACCGGGAGACACACACCCAGAAGACCCGGAGCACACAGAGATCCATCCAGAGAGACACACAGTAGTCACACACACACACAGCAGATGCCCACACAGAGGCAGACACCACACACACGAACACCAGACACACACGCATGCAGGCAGACACAGAGGCAAACCTGCAGATGGGGGATCCACACGCAGACAGACAAACACACATGATGAACACTCACACCAGCACCCCCCTTAAAGGCAAGTGCACAGACATACACCTCCACGGTCACACACACCAATAATAGAGTACAAACAGAAGCAATTACACTGACACCAAGACAAACAGAGAAACACTTCACCAGCCACCAGAGACTCACATGAACTTCTGCCTCCCCCAATAGGCACCTCCAAGCACGTGCACACACACAAACCTGAGCTCTGGGGACAGCCCAGGAACCCCACCCCCTGTTCCCATCTGCCATCACAGCCTCAGCTTCCCTCCTACCCGAGGTTTCAACCCAGGTGCCCTTATCCCCCACCTGCTTGAGGGTCTGCTGCTGGGCTGAGAGGGCGCGGACCATCTCGGGCAATGCCACCGGGACACGGCGCATGCGCTCGGAGAAGGCGGTCAATAGGCACACGCACTTGTCCATCCAGTCCTTGTGACCCGTGAAGCCGTGCAGCCGGAGCAGGTTGTGGGCTGACACAGAGTTGGCGCTGGGCTCCGCACCATCCTGGTCTGCAGCACATAGGGGAGCAGGGAGTATGGGTAAGGGTGGGTCACTGAGTGCCAGGACCCTGTCCCAGGACCGTATCCAGGGCCACGTGGGGGATGGGACAGAGAAAGGGCCCATCCCACCCTTCCCCGTTCTGGGTGTGGATGCCGCTCTCTTTTTATGACACCCTTCACGTTACCTGTCCTTGCCTCACTTGTCAGTCTCCAGGCTCCCTCCTCACTGCTGATACCTCTGTCCAGCCACCCCGATGCTCAAGCTCGAGTGGCATCATCCTGTCCCCTTCCTCTCCCTCTCCCTCCGCTTCTAATCTACCTATGAGTCTTGCCAGGGCTGCAACCAGAAGAGATCCAAGTCCCACCACATGTCCCCACCTCATATTTCCACGTGGCCTGAGCCTTCACCAGTGCCTGCCTGGGCTGAGCATGACTAACAGCCTCCTAACTGGCCACCTGTTTCCCCTACCCACCTTCTCTCCACCAGTGGTCAGAGTAACCTTAAACCCACATCAGAACAGGCCACAGTCCGCTTCAAACCTCCTTGCCAACCAGGCATGGTGGCTCACGCCTGTAGTCTCAGCACTTGGGAAGCTAAGGCGGGAGGATCACCTGAGCCTAGTAGTTTGAGACTAGCCTGGGGAACACAGTAAGACCACATCTCTTTTCTTAAAAAAAAAAAAAAATGGCCAGGCACGGTGGACCACGCCTGTAATCCCAGCACTTTGGGAGGCCGAGGTGGGCAGATCATTTGAGCCCAGTATTTTCAGTTCAGCCTGGGTAACATAGAGAAATCTCATCTCTACAAAAAATCCTGCAGTCCTAGCTACTCAGGGGGCTGAGGTGGGAGAATTGATTCAGCCCCAGAGGCGGAGGTTGCTGTGAGCCAAGATTGTGCCACTGCATTCCAGCCTGGGTGACAGTGAGACCCTGTCTCAAAAAAAAAAAAAAAAAAAAGAAAGGAAGGAAGGAAGGACAGAGAAGAAAGAAAAGAGAAAGAAAGAAAGAGAGAGACAAAGAAAGAGAAAGGAAGGGAGGGAGGGAGGGAGGGAGGGAAAAGAAAAGAAAAGGAAATGAAGCTGAGGCTGAGCGTAGTGGTTCATGGCTGTAATCCTAGCACTTTGGGAGGCCGAGGTGGGAGGATCGCTTGAGCCCAGTTCAAGATCAACCTGGGCAACATAGCAAGACTCTGTCACTATTTAACAAAAAGAAATTGAGACTCAGAAATATCACAGCAGCCAAAAATCACACCATTAATAAGTAGCAGAGACAGGAAGCCAGGAGGGCTCCTGCACACACCAGCTCATCACCCACGCTGCACTCACACCTCCCAGGACCCCAGACTAGCCCTGCACCCCCACTGACCGTCTTTCAGACGCAGGGGCAGGCCAGCCCCCAGCTCAGCCTCACTGCAGAAGTAGCCGCCACCCTGGGAGTCCCAGAAGAGCCTGTCCTGTGTGTCCTGCAGCCGCAGAGCCCACTCGAGCCACGCACTCTCCTGTGAGGCCTCGTACAGGTCCAGCAGGCCCCGCACCACAAAGGCATAATCCTCCAGGAAGCCCCAGCACGGTGGGTTGCTGGGGGGACAGGCATTAGGGGAGGGGCTGGGGAGAGGCCCTTTCCCAGAGGAGGCCCTTTCGTGCATGTGTTCACTGAACCCTCCTGATGAACCCTCCCAGGCAGGTACCGTCAGCCCACTTTCTGGATGAGGAAATGGGCCCAGGGAGGCTACGAACTCACAGCAAGCACCTGGCAGAGCCAGGACTGGAGTCCACATGGAGGGGAGAAGTCAGGCAGAGGTAGGCTGGGGACGCGTGGGGAAATGACCCTCCCGTTCTACCCAGCCCCCAACCTGTGCTCCACAGTCCCCCCAGAGCCGGTGTAGCAGGTCCGCATCAGGCGGCCACTGGCCACGTCAAACATGTGCCGCTTCAGGAACTTGGCACCATTGGTGGCATAGTTGATGAGCCTGTCTTGGCCCAGGACTGCCCCGGTCACAGCATAGCCCGACACCATCAAGCCTGGAGGCAGGAGAGACAAGCAGTGGTGAGAAGCTGGCCAGGACCCTCCCGGCATGTCCACCTGACACCGCAGGCCCCAACACCTCCCTGGAGCCACGGCTGAGCCCTAAGACCTTGGCCTCCAGAGCCAGGCACGGTGGGCGTTCCCAGGCACGGCGGGTTTCTCAGCCCTTGTGCGTGACCTTGGGCGGGTTATGCAAGCTCCCTAAGCCTCTGTCAACTGAGAATAATAACCCTAATAAAGTGACAGTGAGCGTTTAGCAGGTGCCTGACAGACAGGGGCTTTGTGAAGGGGGATCCGACTGACAGGCTGGGTGTCAGACGCGCAGCCCCACCGTTCCAGGCGGCCAGCATCTTGCTGTCCAGGTGCGGCTTGGGCCGATGCTTCCGGGCCTGGAAGAGCTTCTCCAGCCCCGTATTGAGCAAGGTCCGCACGCCCTCCACATCCAAGCCGAAGCGCGCAGCGGTCAGCTCCAGCGAGTACCGGACGGTCAGCACATTCTGGCCCTGCAGCTCCCCCTTGGGGTCCTGAGGAGAACGGCCTTTGTCTGCAAGCTCACAAGCCTGGCAGGCACCAGGGCCCGTCCAGTGACCCCAGAAGTCCTCACCTGACCGGAGCTGATGTTACCAGCCTCCGTGAGGCCGTAGTGCTTCATGAAGAGCTGGCCTGAGGTCAGCGGCTCAGTGGCCCCCAGCACAGGCTCTGGGAGGAGCTGCTGGACCTCATTGGCCGTCCACACATAGTAGGCACCCTCTTTGGGCCGCGTGCCCCGCTCTGGGGGCGAGTCTGCATCCTCCGCACTGTAGAAGCCTCCGGACTGTGGGGAGGGCAGAGTTGGCTGGCCCAGCCCGCAGGGCAGTGGAGGTCCCGACCCCTCCCGCAGCCAGGCTCGCCTGCCTCCATGGACACACACCCGGTGGCTCAGGCTCCGAGTCACATACTGCAGGATGTCTTTGGCCACGTCAGAGTAGAATTCATCACCAGAGATCTAAGAAAGGGAAGAAGGGAGGCTGTGAAGAGCGGTCACTGGGGAGGCCCAGGTGGAAGGGGCAACATTTTCCGAGGCAGGTGGGGGAGGGGAGCCTGGGTAATGAGTGCATGGGAGGGAACTGGGGGTGCAGATTAAGAAGAGTCACCGTCACCAGGAAGGCTTTGGGAGGGACAGCGAGGGTTAGATGGCTGTTCTCTGGGCCAGGATCAGGGATCACCTGGAAGGCCTGTGAATACGCCACAGCAAGCTGTGCCTGGTCATAGAGCATCTTTTCAAAGTGAGGGACGTGCCACTGGCGGTCTGTGGAGTAGCGGTGAAAGCCCTGTGCCAGGTAGGATGCAAAGCTAGAGGCCGGTCCCAGCCTCTGTCCCACCCCACAGCCTCCTGCTGCCCCTCCAGGGAACACCCAGTGCCCATCACCTGCCCCACATGGTCCCGGATGCCCCCATTGGCCATCATTTTCAGGGTATGCAAGGCCATCTGCTGGGCCCGAGAGCCATCCTGAGTTAGTCGATGGCTGAGCCAGTAGGAGAACAGGAAGCTCAGGATCACTGTGGGGGCACCAAGAACATGAGGGTGAGAGAATAGAAGCGGGAACGGAGATCGGGGTGGGCAGCAGGCCTTGGGCCAGGCAGAGGCTGGGAGTTTACTCAACAGGCAGTCTCTGGACAGGCTGAGAGGTCAGCAGTCAACCCAGAGGATAGAAGATCATAGCCCAAGCCAGAGGTCAGAATATCATTGGCTCACAGAGGACCAGAAAGTTACTTGTCACCCTAGAGCCCAGAATGTCATTAGTCAAGCCAGGGTCACTGGGTCAGTGACCAAGTCAGGGGACAGAAGGTCATTATCTAGGTCAAGGTGAGAGGGTCACTGCTGAGATCAGCAGTCAGGTCTTCACCGATAGCTACCAGCAGGCTAGGGGCAAGGAGGTCACTGCCAGTCAGGAGGACAGGAAGCTACAGGTGAAGCCAGGAGCCAGAAAGTCCCTGACCAGTGCAGGAATCCGAAGTCCAAACCCAGGCATGGGGCACTGACCCGGCGTGGGAAACTTGGGGGCCTCAGCGAAGCCACCGTACTCCTCATCGTAGCCCTCATCCAGCTGCTGGAAGCAGCGACTGTTCATGGTGGCCGCAGAGGGTGGCAGCTGGCGGTCACCCACGCTGATCTCTGATCGGGCCAGCAGGGCAGTGGTGACACGCTGGCTGTTTTCTAGCAGAGCGTTCTTGTTCTGTTTCCACTGTGGGCAGTGGGGGCACACCTGGAGGTCAGCTGATGGGAGGGGCTCTTGTTTCCTAGCCCCCCACCCTGGTCCCACCCGACTCCCTGAGGCACACCCACCTGTTCCCGTATTCTCAGCAACACTGTGCGGAAGCCGACTCGGGTCAAGCCATCCTCAGGCGGGAAATAGGTGCCCCCCACAAAGGGCTGGAGGTTGGGAGTCAGCCACACATTCATGGGCCAGCCCCCGCCGCTGCTGGTGGCCTGGCAGAGAGGGCGAGGGTGAGGGGAGCCGCGCTGGGCCCTTGTGGCGCGTACACTCTCAAGAAGGGCTGCGCACCTGCACGAACGTCATGTACACCTTGTCCACGTCGGGCCGTTCCTCTCGGTCTACCTTCACGCTCACAAAGTCCTCGCTGAGCAGGCGGCCGATCTCCTCGTTCTGGAAGGACTCCTCTTCCATCATGTGGCACCAGTGGCAGGTGGAGTACCCGACTGAACAGGACCATAGGGAGAGGTCAGGGGGCCAGTGATGGGTCAGAGGGAGGCTGGCCAAGTGACCCTGGCTGGATGGAAGAGGTCCTGGCCTCTAGTCTCCTGGGAGACCCAACAGGCCAAGGGGACCCTCCCCATCCACTGCCACTCCCTGTGCACACGGCACCAAACCCGCCCCCCCCAATCAGGGAAGATGGGAGCATTACCTGAGAGAAAAATCGGCTTGTTTTCTTTCCTGGCCTTGTCAAAGGCTTCCTGTCCCCAGGGGTACCTAGGCCCAGCAGGGTGGGGCATCACTCAGTAGCCCAAGGGGTCTGGGAGGGGCCTAGGACCCCAGCAACTCTAGGCAGGGCCCCAGGATTGGTGCTTACCAGTCCACAGGGTTGTAGGCATGTTGTAGAAGGTATGGTGACTTCTCATGGATCAGGCGGTTGGGGACCCTCTGGGGTGTAGACGAAGGACGGCTTCCCTTCCCTCCAGCAGGCATGGGCACTGAACTACTGACTGTCACACTTCGGTCCTTGTCCCGGGAGGAGCTACCCCTGTCGAGGACCACTGGGTCAGGCAAGCCAGGGGCCTCCACCCACCTTCGCCCAGGCTCCCCAGCACCTGCCCCATTCCATTCAGCACCCCTGTAGAACCCCTGCACCCAGCCCAACCCACCTTTCTGAACCACGGGGGAGACTGTGGCCTTTGTGCTCCCCCTTATGTTTTTTGGGGGGTGAGGAGAGGTGGCTCATTGGGGGCTCCTTGCCAGGTTAGTCTCCCCCAACCTCCTGGGCCTGGCGATGGGAATGGTGGCTGTGAGGTCAGGGCGTGTCACAATGGGCAGAATGGTTCTTGGGGCTCCATTCCTTCCCCTCTCTGGGCCCCTCCTGGGGCCCTTCCTGGAGCAGTTGCAGGAAGGCATCTCTCTGGCAGGCCTGGGTGTGGCCCCACCAGAAGGCGGCCCAGTGTTGGTGGCTGGACGGGCCAAGATCTGTAGGGTCTGGGACTGGACCAGGTGAGGGACAAGCAAAGGAAACCAGACACGGGGACTTCCTCACTCGATGCCCACCTGCTGGGACTCCTGTGGGGCCAGATCTGGGGCCAGACCCTGGGACACCTAGGCAGTCAGAGGCCTCGGGGAGTTCAGCCTGGAAATGGGCACTGCGGGGAGACCTAAATGACGAAAGCTCCATGCCGCAATAAAGGGCTGTGACAGGGCGCAGGGTCCTACTGGAGAAAGGCCCTTGACCCAGCATCCAGCACTGAGGTGCAAGAAAGGCTTCCTGGAGGTGGTGTCAACAGTCTCTGGGGAGCTGGCACAGCACTGGAGGGAAGGGGAGCGGGGAGGAGGGAAGGGGAGGGGAAGAGGGGCTTACTGCCAGGGCCAGGTCTCAGGAGCAGATAGGAGGTGGGGTGGGGGAAGACCAGGCATGCAGGGGTGGTCCAGGCAGACACTGGGGACCAGTGCCCGGAAGACCCTCCACGGGGGCCACAGACAGGCGCAGGGACTGCCCTAGGGGCCCACTGGCCAGCCCGTACCTGCGGCTCGCGGCGAGGCCTGCACCGGCGCGGGGCAGCAGAAGGGCGCGGCCCAGCCAGGCCCGCACGCTCAGCATGGCTACTCGGGGCAGTAGGCCCGGCCGCCACGGACAGGAAGGGCGGGCAGGAGGCTGCGAGGGGCGGGCCTGGCACCCATGGAGCCGCGGGCGGGTCTTCGCCGGAACTGGGGACAGCGTGGCTGGTCTCTGAGCGTCGCCCTGCGGCCGAGCGCAGAATTACAGATCAGGCAGCCCGGGCTTGGCGGGACCCATTCTGGGCATAAAATTGGGCTCTGCCCCTTTCTGGGGAGGATAGCCCTTCTCGTGGGAATAGGGAGGGCCGTGGGATGCCAGAGCTTCAGCTCATTTTATCCAGCCCCTGCCCATTTTACAAACGAGAAATGAAATCCAAGACGAAAGCATGCCTTGGCCAGGTCCATCAGCTGACAAGCTTTGCTTTTTGCAGCCTCCTCAGCGCTAGGTCCTACTCAAATCCTACCCACTCCAGGAAGCCTTCGTCGAATGTTACTGATGTACCCATCTTATGCCTCGTAGGTTACACATGACCTCATTGGCTACATTCAGCCAATATTTATTAAGTGTCCGCCCGCTGCCTGCCACTGTGCAAGGCACTGGGTATACAACGGTGGGCAGAGAGACACAAGGCTGCTGCCCTCGCATGGCTTACAGTCTGTTGAGAGCGCCGGAGGCTAATTCAACACCCATAGTGATGAACATACAAACACCCACGTAACAAGTGACCTGTTCTGATGGAAAGGGCGAGGGATGAAGGCTTCCCTGAGGAAATCACATTTGTGTAGCCACAGAGAATGAGGGGAGGGAACTTGGAGGGCACTCAGGGGGAGTGCTGGGGAAGGAGGCAGAGGAACAGTTTGTGCAAAGGCCCTGTGGCTTGTCGTGAGTCTGGGCTTAGCAACTGCAGAAGGAGGGAAGACAGGGAGTAGATGAAGGCAGGGACAAGGTCTTGGAGGGACTTGTGAACTGTGAGGAGAGTTTTTTTTTGTTTTTTTTTTTTTTGAGATGGAGTTTCACTCTGTCACCCAGGCTGGAGTGCAGTGGTGCAATCTCAGCTCAGTGCAACCTCCGCATCCTGGGTTCAAGCAATTCTCCTGCCTCAGCCTCCTGAGTAGCTGGGATTACAGGTGCGTTGCACCACACCCAGCAAATTTTTGTATTGTTAGTAGAGACAGAGTTTCACCATGTTGGCCAGAGGTTGGGGCCGGGGGCGGTGGCTCACGCCTGTAATCCTAACACTTTAGGAGGCCGAGGTGGGTGGATCACGATGTCAGGAGATTGAGATCATCCTGGCTAACACAGTGAAAAACCATCTCTACTAAAAATACAAACAAAAATTAGCATGGTGGTACGTACCTAGCCAGAGAACATATTCTGGCTATAAGGAACGAAGCGAAGCTCAGATTTTGTATTTTTAGTAGAGACAGGGTTTCACTATATTGGCCAGGCTCAAGCTCCTACCTCAGGTGATCCACCCACCTCAGCCTCCCAAAGTGCTGGAATTACAGGCCTGTGCCACTGTGCCCAACACATTTTTTTTTTTTTTGAGACATAGTCTTGCTCTGTTGCCCAGGCTGGAGTTCAGTAGTTCAATCTCAGCTCACTACAACCTCCACCTCCTGTGTTCAAGTGATTCTTGTGCCTCAGCCTCCTAAGTAGCTGGGACTACAGGCATGCACCACTGTGCCCAGCTAATTTTTGTATTTTTAGTAGAGATAGGGTTTCACCATGTTGCCCAGGCTGGTGGAGAATTCCTGACCTCAAGTAATCTGCCTGCCTCAGCTTCCCAAGGTGCTGGGATTACAGGTGTGAGCCACCGAGCCCAGCCAGAGAAGGGGATTTTTGATGTGAGTAGAAGCAAGCTGTTGAGAGGCTTTAGTCAGGAGGGTGACCCAGTTGGATCTGCATTTTGGAAAGATCCCACCAGCTGCCCAGTGGAGAATGAAATGGAAGGGGGCAAGAGTGAAAGCAGGGGCAGATAGGAGGCTCTAGCAGCACCCAGGGGAGATGGGGGACTGGAGATGCAGAAAAGCGCATGGGCTGGAGGTCGGTGGAGGAGGAAGCATCATCAGGATTGGCAGTGATGCAGAGGGCAGTGTCCAGGGTGACTTGCAAGGTGGGGCCATTCCCTGAAGAGAGGGCATGGTTTGGGGGTGGGGGGACAACACATGGGGTTCACTGTTGGACCTATGGGTTTGATATGTGCACATGGAGACAGAGATGACACTGCCTGGAGCACAGAGGAGGGGCTGTCAGGAGAGAGAATTGGGGGTCTTGACTCTGGAGACCATCTGGGTGTGGAGCTGATCCAGGGAGACTGTGCGGCCGGAGCAGAGAAGAGGGCTCGGGTCCAGGCTTGAGTGAGCCCGAGAAAGACAGACGGGGAGCAGCCAGGGTGCAAAGGAAACCCAGACAGGGCCGCACCCCAGAGACGAAGGACAGAGTGTCGTCTACATGTCAGACTCCTGAGGGGCCAGCCTGGCTGGGACTGAAGAACGCCCACTGGCTTCAGCAACATGGAGGCCATTGGTGTGCTTCAGTGGGCATCGTTCCAGTGAAGTCAGGCTGAGAGCAGAAGTCGACTGGTGGGCTGAGGAGGAAGAGGACAGGGAGGGGAGATGGAGGGATGATGGGGGCTTGACACAAGGGGAAAGATGGGAAGACACTGTCAAGATGGATGGAGCTAATTAAGACACATTTCGATGGGAAAGGTTCATCTGAGAGAAAGTGTTGGAAGCCATCAAGATAGAAAGGATGGTGGTTCTGGGTGGCTCTGAGAATGTGGGGTATGGTGCGTTGTTGGACGGGTTGGCTAGCCAGAGGGTCCAGCGGGTGCTCCAGGGAACATATTCAGGGTAGAAGGAATGAGGTTAAGTTCAGAAAGCTGGAAGCTTGCCTTGGATGTAGAGGAATTTGGGGTGATGAGAAGCCTCCAAGTGTGACCATGCTGAGGGTCACTGAGAGGTCAAGGGGCAGGAAAGTCCTTGGATAATGGAGTGACATGAAATTGAGGTAAGAGCTGGAGAGAGAAGACTGAAGCATTCCAAAAACAAGGTGGAGTGGCAGCCCCAGGCAGGGAGGAGACAGAATGACCTATGGCACCAACCTCCCAGCAGAAGGGGTCTTGTAAGGAGGGAGACAGGAAGTAAGGCTACCAACCTCTTTTTTTTTTTTTTTTTTTTTTTTGAGATGTAGTCTCGAGCTGTCGTCCAGGCTGGAGTGCAGTGGTGTGATCTTGGCTCACTGGAACCTCTGCCCCCTGGGTTCAAGCGATTCTCCAGCCTCAATCTCCTGAGTAGCTGGGACTACAGGTGTGTGCCACCACACCCAACTAATTCTTTTGTATTTTTAGTAGAGATGGGGTTTCACTGTGTTAGCCAGGATGATCGTGATCTCTTGACCTCGTGATCCACCCACCTCAGCCTCCCAAAGTGCTGGAGTTACATGCGTGAGCCCCCTCGCCTGGCCCCAACCTCTTCTTTGTGGGAGACAAAACAGCTCTCCCCTTGGAAGTCCTCAGGGGATCCAGTTTAGAAGACAGCCTGGGTGGCAGGGCCAAAAAGGGTGGGTCAGGGCCCAGAAAGATTGGAATCATCCCAGGTTTGGGTGTGGCAGAGGTATTAATAGATTAATAGATGGATCCTGCACTCAGGTATTGCCTGGCAAAATCAGGATTGAAAGGCCTCATGGTCAGTCTCTGAAGAGGGTGGGCCCTGAGCTGAGTGGACAGTGGCCTGGGGGCGTCCACATAGCAATCTCATGTGGAAGAAATTTCTGATCCCATTTGACAAGTAAGGAAACACAGGCACAGAAACATGGAGAGGGTAAGGAATTTACTCAAGGTCACACAGCATAACCACTTATTACTAAGTGATTCTTCTCAGGGTCAAACCTTGGAACAGAGCTTTGAACACTGTCAGTCTGACTCCTGAGCAGGGATTCTTGTCCATACTGTCTGTAACTGCCACTGTGGGGCTCCCCTCCCCTACCCCCACCTAAGGAAGGGGAGTGCCATTGTGTCCCTCCACTCACTGACTTTGGTGGAAGGCCATTTGTCCCTGAAAGGAGGATGGGGGCTAGCCGCAGGCTGCCTGCAGAGCCAGACCCTGAGCACTGAGGACACATCAGTGTCCAGTGGTCCACTGATAAGGGAGCATTGAGAAGAAAAAGAGGTGAGGGTGACCATAGGGGACCCTCCTGGATTGAGTACCAAGCCCCACCCCATCCTTGGCTTCCCAGACTCCACAATCCCAGAAGGGGTCCGACTCCCTCTGCGTGGCTGAGACTGAGTTTCTGGCCAGCCTTGGTGAAGCAAGGGAGAGGGCAGTTAGATTTAAGGTGACTCAGGAAAGCAAAGGCGCCCAGGAGCTCCTGCACCTGGCTCCTGCCACAGCCGCATCACAAGCTCCTGGCTTGTCTACCCTGCTGCGCTGGAGCTTAGCCTAGCAATTCTTGGATCCCTCCCAGGTGAGCCCAGCACTTTGTCCACAGCCGTCAGTCAATATTTGCTGAATTAAATCTGGGGCCCAGCCTGGGAGCTCCTGGCCTTGGAGCCAGACTGTCTGACTTTGAATTCCAGCCCTGCCCCATGCCAGCTTTGTGACTTTGAGCATGCCATTTAACCTCTCTGAGCCTCGGTTTCTCGCCTGAAAAATCGGAGTAGTGCCAGCTGCAGGGGTGGGAGACCTGTGCAATCGCACTTTGGTGGGCTTTGCGCTTGGTTTCATGCCCTGCTGTCCCTGGTTTGAAATTCTTCACCCGATTTTAAAC
Organism: Sapajus apella; assembly: GCF_009761245.1. Classification (NCBI taxonomy): domain Eukaryota; kingdom Metazoa; phylum Chordata; class Mammalia; order Primates; family Cebidae; genus Sapajus; species Sapajus apella. The sequence continues at coordinate 8,674,049 of NW_022436952.1, read as the reverse complement.
AAGGAGCCCTCACATTTTCATTTTGTATTGAGCCCCACAAATGATGTAGCTGGGGTCCTGAACGGAATTAACAATATTATCTGCCTTAGAGTGTTGTTGCAAGGATTAAATAAACTGATCTGCTTAGCACATAAGTAGTAAGTACCCAATAAATAGGAACAAAGGCCTATTGTCTCTTGCTGTTAGCTCAGCCCCAGTGCCCATGTGTGATAAATGAATGAAATGACCGAATGAGTGACAGCCTGGAAGCGTCTGGAAGCGAAGGTGCCAGGGTGACGGGGGATGGAGGTGAGGGTTGAGAGGAGCTGGAAAGGAAGTGGGGGCAGTTTTACACCCCACGTTGTGCAGCTGCAGTATCCTCGGTAGCCGATGATCCACGCTGTGGTCTGGACCCGGTAGCCACACCCCGCAAAAAGTCCACTTGGTGAGAGCTGAGAACGAGCGTTCCAGTCTTTATTATGGGGGCGATCAGTCTCTAGTTCCCGGGCCGTGGTCCACGTCCAGCTTCCGGAGCCGCCGCGGGAATCCAGCCGCCACGGGCTCCGCGACCCACGAGCCCCGCCGCCCCGCCCAGTCCCGGTCCGGAGGCGGGGCCGCGGTGCGCCCGGCGCAGGCGCAGATCGGCCCGGCGCGGGGCGGCGCTCAGAGGAAGGGGTTGGTGCCGCTCTGCGGGGGCGGGGCCCTTGGCCCGGCTGAGCTGGGCGTGGGCAGCAGCGGCTGCCCAAGGCCCGCGGGGGGCGGCGCGAAGGCTCCGGCCTGCGGGAAGACGCTGACCGAGGCGGGGAGGGTCACGCCGGCTGGCACGCTGCTGAGCGGGAGGGGCAGAGAGGCGCTGTAGGTCATGGAGCCCAGGGGCGCTCCCACGGGCCCGCCCGCCAGGCCCAGCGCCGGCGACCCGGTGCGCATCTGGTTCAGCGTCGGCCTGCCCAGCTCGCCTGCACCGAACGGGTTGGTGGGAGACGGAGAGCTGAGACCTGCAGAACGAGAGTGCCTTGGAGCGATCGCTATCCTATACCAGAGGGTCTTGGAAGTGGGGAAGGAGAGGGAGCTCTCCGGCTGAGGCTGGGCTCTGAAAGCAGAGGCCCCTGGGTCAGGGGGATGTCCTACCTGTCAAGAAGGGGTTCCGGGTCTTCACAGCCTGGGGCGCCTTGACCAATGAGTCAAGGTTGACCAAGGAAGAGGCTGATGGGCCCAGGAAGGACTCGGGAGTCCAGCAAGCTCGGGCCTCTTTGCTTGGCTGGGTTAGTGCTTCCCCCAGTACGCCCAGGTCCAGGGCATCTGGCTCCTTCGTGCCATTTTGCTTGGAACTGGGGCTGGGGTCTCCAAACAGGTCCAGCTCTGGAATAGAAATGCTAGAGCTCATTGGTGGGGAGAGGGATTGGCGTCTGACGTGGGAGGAAGATAGAGGCCGCCCCGGGGGGCCCCTGGTTCTCCAGAGCCGCCCCATCCCCTTGCCCTGCTCACCCGCAGGGCTGCTGGGCTTCCCAGAAGGCAGGGCCTGCTCCAGACCCTCCTTGGTCTCTGTGGATTCTGGAGGTTTGGCAAATGGATCAAAGGCCGAGGCATCACCTACAGCTAGCCGAAGAGAGAGAGGGGGAGGAGATGGGATGGCAAAAAGGGCAGATACCGGTCTGACCCCTTTCCAGGGGTCAAAACAGCATCTGCTGCCCCCTTGGCCCTGGAGGGAAGGGGACCTGGAAGTGCCCCAGCCTCTCACTCACACTCTCTGGCCCTCTTCTTACCAGGCGTGTCGGAGGTCTCCATGGAGGCCCCCCAAGGGTCAGCCCCAGTGCTGGGGAGTTTGTGATGGGGAGAGTTGAGTGCCCAGGGGTCTGTGGTGAGGGGCTCAGCAGGCAGCACTGGGGTCCTGCCCCAGGGCTCAGAGGAGGACAGCATGGGAGTCAGGTCCCATGGCTGGCTTCGGGATAGGATGGTTCCTGAGGGGATTGGAGACCAGGGGTCTGCAGAAGGCCCCCAGGAGGAGCCACTGGTCTCTGTGTTCGGCCTAAGACCTGAAATGAAACAGCACAGACATGACCCCAGGCCCACCCTTAGCCCTCTCCCAGGGCCCTTCCCAGTTACCCAGCCCGAGCTGGGAGTCGGGGGATCCATGTCACAGAGTGACTGTGGCCTCAGAACCACCCAGCAGGCTGGAGGCTGTATTTGGCGAGTGACCCCAGAAGCTGGGACCTGCAGGCCACCTTCACAGGCAGGGACGGGCTGAGCAAGTGAGTGCAGCAAGAGAACATTTGCTGCGTTTCCTAGGAGCTGAGCTCTTCAAACGTGCTCCCCAGGCCACACTACAAAAGCCTGTCCCACAGGCCTCAGAGGCGCATGGTGGTGAGTGACTTGCCCGGTGACAGTCAGGTGTTGGAGGGAGGTGCTTTGCCAGCAAGTGTCTGGGAAGGAGAGGGCTTTGGGGCCAGCCTGGAAGTCTCTTGCAGCCCTGCATGCCCACCTGGGATGTCCCATGGGTCAGCAGAGCAGTGTGTGGAGGGCGGGGCCGGGGCAGGTACGAAGATGTCGGCCAAGTCCAGGATGGAGGACTGTGGAGGGGAGAGGCAGCCGGGGCTCAGAAGTGGGCGGGGCTTGGAGGGAGGGCAGGCCCTGACCCGTCAGCCTAATGGCAGCTTATTCTCTTTATTCATTCCACAGATACCTAGTCACGATCCCTGTCTTCTGCACAGCGCTTTACAGTTTATAATGTTTCTTCATCCACAGATTACCTGATTTTCATAACAACCCTGTGAGGTAGGTAGGGCAGGTGATGTACCCGTTTTATAGATGAGCCAGCCCAGGCCCAGAGGGAGGAATGGGTTTGCCTGAAGTCACAGCCAGGGAGAGGCAAAGCTGGGATAGAATTCAGGCCAGCAGGAAGGGGCATGAAGGGCAAAGGCAGATGTTTTTCAACCAGCCTACTTCCCTGGGTCAGTGTCCAAGAGAAACTGGCCACAGTGAACATGGGCGGAAAGAAGACCACAGCATCTGGGCGTGGTGGGGGTGGCTCTGGAGGGCAGCCGTGCACTCAGCAGTTGCCTGCTCCCCACGCGGGGAAAATCCGTCCACGAGCCCAAGGTGTGTTCAGCACCATGTGCTTGGGCCACCCTAGTCTTGATCGACAGTATCACATAATCCTCGCATGCCAGAGCTGCAGCTATCCAACAAGCACACTGTGCAGAAGGGGAAACTGCGGCCATGACAGTGACATGCCCCAAGTCATAGAGTAAGTAAGTGGCAGCAAATCCAGAGCCCAATCCAGGGGTCTCCGATCAGGATCCTTTTGTATCCCACTTTGCTGTCAGCTCAGTCCCCAGCCCCTGCAGTGTGGGACTAGGGCCGCTACACCCCACCCCCATTTCATCTCATAAACACTTCAGTGCTTAGTATATGCCAAGCACTGCTCTGCTCTCTCTTGACAAATACTCAGCCCATCTCCTAGGCCCTGTCCCGCCCATGCGGCCCAGCCCACTCCCTACCTGGCTGGTTTTTAGCTTCTCCTTCTCCTTTCTCTCTTCTCTCTCGAGCTCTCTGCCCTGCTGTTGATGGACAGCAGCCCCTGCACCGTTGGCCACGGGGGAGCCATCACCCCGCCAGGACCTCACCTCCTGCAGAAGGCACAGAAGGAATCAGGAGCATGAGCAGCCAGGACTCCCAGGACCTGTGCACCCGAGGCTGGAGTCGAGGAGCTGAGTGCAGGGTGGGAGGCAGCTGAGAGGTTAGGAGCAGCAGTGGGAGGAGCCTGTTAGTGCCCTGAAGCACCTCCACCAGCAGCGGCAGCAGCACCAGAGGCCCTGCGGGCTAGGCCCACTACCTTCTCGTGCTCCTGCCGGCTCAGGCGTAGAGCCAGCTGCAGCTGCAGGTCCTCATCCCTGTGGGAGGCTGGGGGGACAGGCTGCGGAGGAAGAGAGGGGTGAGCTTGGCCCTGTACCCCCACCCTGGGACCAGAAGGGTAGTATAGCCCTGCCTGGGTGGTGGGGATGGAGAGACAGATGCCCACCCTGAGTGTGCATGGGCGGTTTGCCCCTCAGCAGGGTGAGTGTGGCCTTCTCCCTGCCTGCATCTGAAATGCAGTTTAAAGATCAGGAAGACTGGTCTTTAGCTTCTGAATCCTCTGAAAGTTCCCCACCGCCCTCCTGTGTGGGGCCCAGCTGCCTCCTGCCCGGTCTTCCTGGATCCACAGAGGTAACGGCAAAGATAATGATATCGGGGGCCCGTCCTTGTCTCCCCAAAAGGACAGCTGCTGGGGGGACAGCATATGTCAGTGTCTGAGCATACCCTCCCCACCATGAGGTGGTAGCAGGCCCCCCAAGACATGCCATGTGCCCCTAATTGCACACTCGCCACCCTTCCCAGCTCCAGTGGAAAGGACTAGAGGCAGGGAGGCAGTCCCTGCCTGCAACAAACCAAAGGAACGAGTGGGCCTTGTGCTGTCCTTGGGAACAGGAGTTGGGCTTCAGGTGACAGAGCCTGAGTCAAGGCTGAGGGGCACTCTCTCTCCTAGCCCATCTCCTCCCCACCACAGCCTGGAGCCATGTAGCCTCACCTTCTCCGCCTCCTCGCGGCTCATGGCCAGGGCCAGCTGCAGCTGCAGCTCCTCTTCCCCTGATGTCTGAGGCCGGGCCTGCTCCAGGTCGGAGGTACAGCGGGGTGATGAAGAGGAGGCTGCAACGACCATCATGGCTCTGTGACCACGCCATTACCTGGCTGCCGCACCCCCTGCCTGCCAGGAAGCTGAGGCTCAAGGAGGAGAACTGAGAGGAGGGGAGCAACAGGCTGTGGAGGCCCCCATGGGCCAGGCAGTGTGCCAGCCACTGTAAGTTCCCCATCCCTCCCTGGTGGGATGGCTCCAGTCCCTCCTTGGCAGATGCACAGGCAGCCACAGGGCACCTGACCAGGGTTCCGAAGCAGGACTTGAACCCAGGTTTCCTGACTCCAGCTCTTGGACTTCCAGACGGACCCCATCCTGCTTGGGGGGAAAGGGGAGTGCAAGGATAGGAGCTTGTAGTCCAACGAGGTCACAGCCTCAAAGCCCTCAGCAAATTGTCAAGGGCTTTATGGAAGGAGGGCCATTTTGAGTACTCAGATCCAGGAAGCCCACACCACTGGGGGCAGAGACTCAGGGACTGTCTGGCAGCTGCCCTCAGGTAGGGGATGAAGGGGGAGGCCATGTGTCTAGGCGCAGGGTAGAGGGAATTCCTTTGCCTGGTCTCATTTCATTCTCAGATCAAATGATGGAGGTAGGTGAACCTATCCCCATTGTACATATGAGGAAACTAAGGTTCAGAGAACTGGTTGCCCAGGTCACACAGCTTGGAGGAAGCAGAATAAAGAATGCTATCTGACTCCAAAGCCCATGCTTCCACCATCCCCCATCCTATCAGGCAGCTAACAAATGATAATGAATCAACAACATTATTATCTGAGCTGACATGTTGAGTGCCTCCCGTGTGCCGGATGTTGTGCCTTGCATGTTACATTCCTTATGTCTGAATCCTCGTAACACCCCTCAGAGGTAGGTATTATGAACCATGGCTCGGCTTGCAGAGCCAGGATTGGAAGTCAGGCCACCTCCCCATCCCAGCCAAACGCCGGGGGGCTCACTCACAGTTGTAGGAGGACGGGGAGCCCCGGGAGCGGCCGTAGTCCTCGCCATAGCGGCGGCTGAAGCCCAGCTGCCCGCTGCCAATGCCGATGCCCTCCAGTGCCATGCGCTCCTTGGTCTTGAGGGCGTGGGTCCGCTCTTGCCGCAGCCGCTCCTCGTCCTTGAGCAGGGCCATCACCTGCTTGACCTTCTCGCGCACGTTGACGCCCTGGTCCTTGCCATCGCGGTCGATGTACTGGAAGTCCTTGAGCGTCTGGATGGTGTAGAGGTTCTCGCGGCACTGGTGGGCCACCCGCTCAGAGCCTGTCTTGAGCAGGTAGTCCAGCAATGTCAGGGCCTTATACACGTGCCGCCAGTTCTTGCCGCTGTCATTGAGCCGCCGCCACAGCATGCCCATGACCTCAGTGAAGGCCACGGTGTTGAAGGTCAGGTCAGCAATCTCAGACATGAGCGAACTTGGGGGGCCCCAGGGGTCATTGCTGGTGGCCTCGCGCACCTTGATTTCCGCCTCGGAGTAGTTGTGCACGATGTTCTTCACCTGGCGCCGGAGCGCGGAGGTCGTCATGGCTGGAGACTTGGAGGTGGGCAGCCCTCGCCCCCGCTGGAGGTGGAGGGCTGAGGGCCACTGTGGCGAGGTCACGGTCTCGAAGGATGGGTTGCCGTGTTCTTAGCAGAGCAGCTGTGTCCTTGGGTTCCACATGGGGCTAAGGAAGAGAGAGCCTGGAACTCAGGGGCACAGGCCTACCTCAGGGGTCACTCAGCCACTGACCAACTAAATGAGGCCTGGCCAGAGTGTCCCTGCATCCAGGAAAAGCCTTCAGCAGCACACGTTCTTATTTCACTTATAATTCAGCAGGCACTTGTAGCCTTGCATGCTCATCTGCCTGTCTGCACAGTCTCACCACAAAGATGGAAAAGGTGGGGCTCAAAGAATATTAAATGGACCCAGCATGGTGGCTCATGCCTGTAATTCCAGGACTTCAGGAGGCCAAGGCAAGAGGACTGCTTGAGGCCAGGAGATGGAGGCCACAGTGATCCGTGATCGTGCCACTGCACTCCAGCCTGGGCAACAGATCGAGACCCTGTAATATTAAGTGACTTGTCCGAGATCACAGTGCTGCTACGTGGGGGACCGGGATGACCCCAGGAAGCCCCCCTAAGAGGGCACGGCCTCATGGGGGCACACTAACAGTATTCCAGGAATGCCCACTTGCCTTGCTTCTGCTTGGCCACTTCCTCTATTTCTGCAAGATCTAGCTTAAGACCTATCCTTTCCAGCTCCCCAGCTCACTTTTCTCATATTGTTAATTTTTGTAGTTTGATGCATTCAACACCTGTTTCCTAGAGGCCTTTTCTGAGCCAGGCACCATGCCAGGCACAGAACACACGCCTTGGTCCACCCACATTCAGTTGAGAGGGTACAGAAAATCACAGTCCAGTGTGGGAGTGCAGAGCAGCACAGGAAGAGCCAAGCCAGGAAAATCAGAGGAGACTTCCTGGAGGAGGTGGTGGTGGAGCTGAGATCCAAGATCCAAGAGAAGAGTGAGGAGGAGTGAACCAGCAAGTCGGGGAAGGCAGCTCAGAAGAAATGCTGTGAGCTGGGCCAGAAGGCAGGAGAGCAAGGATCATTTGAGGAAAGCTGCCCCTCAGAGATCTGGCCACTGCCACCACCAGTGCCACTCCCATGTATACACGAAAGTGCTGAGGCCAGAGAGGGGATGGGACCTGCCTGTGTCCTATGTCACTTGGGTGGCAGAGCCTTGACTAACATCTAGGTCTCCAGAAGACTAATCCAATGCTTACTGTCAGTGTTACCCAGTTTGGTCATTAATTCATCAGACTGCTTTACTGTCTCAGTCTCACCTTCTGAGCTGAAATGGAAGCTCCCTGAGAGTAGGAATGGTCTGGGTTCTCTAAAGCCCCAAAGCCCTGAACACATGGTGAACCTCTGGTACCCGAGCAGGGAGAGGAGCTGGGCCAGCCCAATTCCCTCCCCACAGCTGCAGGTCCAGGCTAGCTGCTGAATGCAACCCCAGGCCAAGGTCCTCCCAAGGCCCTGTTAGATACCAAAAGAGGAATGCCCTGGCCACTTCCCTTCCTCCCTGGCTCGCACTGGTGTGTGCACACACACACACTAGCTGGGCCTCACTTCACCCGTGAACTGCCCCCACCCACCAAACACCTCTCGGCTCCACTGTCCATCCCAGCCCATGCCCCAGCTGGTCCCCAGGCTGCCAGATGCAGGAATTTAAAGGAGACTCTCCTCCCCCACCCAATTCCACGCTCCTTCCACCTGGCCAGTGCTGGGCTCAGTTCAAAGCGACCCCACAGGCCTTGGCAGGTTTTGTTGGGAGCCCAGAGAATAGGAGCCCCTGGGAGCCAGCGAGGTGGAAGGCCTGGCCCACAGCGCAGCCTACCTTTTGTCTGCTGTCTGTCTTTCCTTCCAGTGGGTGGCGGGCCTTCTGTGGGGATGCCACGGCCACAACTTGTTTAACTCCTGCCCTCCCCCTTGCTAGTGACTCAGACCTGCCTTTACCTCCCCAACCCGTGGTTGGGGGTGGCAGAGTGAAGATGGGAAATAGTATGAACCAAAGCCCGCCCAGCGCACGCCCCTCCCTGCTGGCCGCCCCTATCTGCTGGCCACTGGAACTAGCAGAACCAGTTGGGCACTGACTCCACCAGAGCCCTACCTGGACCTGGCTGCCCTGGCCCTCCTGCCTGGCCCGGGTGGGAGCACCAGCCTCAGTGGGAGGGGACTCTTGGTGTGGGCCCAGCGGCCCTGCCTGGACCTTTCTCCCAGAAGGTGGGCATTCTCTGCACACCCCTGCAGGAGCTGGGGGAAGGGCGGGGTCAGAGACAAAGGGAGGCACCTTGACTTTCCTTCTCCAGAGTTTGAGGGGACAAGGTGGGAGCAAGAGGGGCCAAGGTGAGGCTGCCAGAGCACAGAGAGGGGAGGAGGAAAGGAAGGCGAGAGGGAGCAGCTGGGAGTGCTGCCAGCAGTGTTACAGCAAAGGGTTTTATCGAACACAATATGCCCAGAAATAAAAGGGAGTGAAACAGAAACCCAGTGGCTGATAAGGCAGCGGTGGTGGCGGTAGCAGCGGCAGCTCTGGGCAGCTGGGTATGGAATTACTGCAGTGACCTTGAGCCAGACCCTGTCAGGTGGAGGGAAAGGAACGGAGAAGGCAGGGCCTGAGAGGCCAATTCAGAGATGAGGGAGAGGGCAGAGGAGGAGGCTGGGGGGGATGGGAGCAGGGCCAGCAGGGGTGGGATGGGCACGGAGTATCAGCTGTCTCTACATGCAGGGTCCCAAGGAGAACTGCTTAGTGGGGAGGGGCTGCTCCTCTCAGGACCTGCAGGATGGGGGTGCCTGGAGTGTTTCCTAAAAGTCAGGACCAAAAAATGCAGATCGCTCATCCCCATCGAGGGTTTCAGAGAGATGGAAAGAACCAGATCTGTCCAGTCACACATGCCTGAGTTTGTGCAAAATCTGTGCACCCACCCGCCGGTTGCATCCCCTTCCCATCCTCTGCTAAGGCGGGCTCCAGCCCCTGCCCCCAAATCAAGTCCAGCCTGAGCAGTAGGGAATGACAGTGCCTTATTAACGCTGTAGGGACAGGAGTTGAGCTTGAGCTGTAAGCTTCTGGCCACCCTATCAGCCCTGGAATAGCTGCATCCCGGGGGCATCGGAAGTGCGGGGCGGGGGAGGGGGCGGCCCTGAGGCTAGAGGTGAGCATGAGGGGCTGAGGAAGAGGAAATGCAGAGATGTGCGGAAGGAATCTATGGGGAATGCCACCAAAGATCCCGAGTCCCAGGATGGGATAGGGAGGGGGCCCTGAGTCCCTTTCCAGGCGCTGCAGGGAGGGAGGGGTGGCAGGAAAGAAGCCCTTAGGTCCTCTACAGCTCAGCCTCCTCCCTCGCACCTGGGAAAGAAACTAAGCCCCAAGCCCACTCTTTGCTCCCCACCAACCCCCACCTTCAGGCCGCCACTGCTAGGGAGGGGGTCAGGAAGGAAGCTTACCTCCAGTTCGGGCTCCCTTGGCCCCAGCCCTGGCCTGAGTAGCCTTTGCGGTGACCCTCCGATGTGTGCGGCAGGGGAATGGCACAGCCTCCGGAGCGTCTCCAGAGCCATCCACCATGGACCTTTGTCCCAGAGACCCACCTGCTCCCAAGAGGCGTGGACCCCTCAGAGGGGCAGCAGCAGGGTCCCTGGAATGGGTAGCAGCTCTTCCTGCGTGCGTTTGCCTCCTAGCCAGCGCCTGGCAGCACTCGGAGGAAAGTTGCTCAGCTGGCCCGGCAGGTCTGCCTCAGCAGTAACAGGACACAGGAGGAAGCGCAGGGCAGGTTAACCCCTTCCTGCTGGCCGGGCAGGTGGTGCATTGAGAGGTGGGAGGCCTGCCTCCTGGCTGTCCCCTGGAAGTGCAGATCTGGAGCCAGCGCTGGGGACCCACTGCTTTGAGTTAACTCTTCCCCTGCCTCTTCAGCAGGAAAGAAGGGGGGCTCCAACACCCCCACCACACCCCTCCCCTTCCTCCTCTGGGTCAGGAGGACGTTAAAGGAGAGGGCAGGGCTATTTCCTGGGGCTGGCCCTTTGGTGGAGCCCCTGCCTTCTGGGGGAGGAGGGCATCAGGACTCCAGCACAGCCCCCTCCCTGCCTCTCCCACACGGAGTCAAGAGTCCTGCTCTCTTCATCCTCCTTCTCCTCCTCCTGCGTCTCAACTGGAGGATGCCTGAGGCTCACTTAAGGACACCTACCCACCCAAAAACCAAAGTTGTTCTTCAAACTCTGGGAGCCTGGAGTGCCATTCACATGGGGAGCCCAGCCCCAAATGGTTATGACTGACAGGAGACAATGACGGGTCTGAGTTTGAGCTGACAATACCGTTCTTTCTGAGAGCCATTTCCAGCCTGTTTCCTGTTTCCCTGAGCAAGGGAGGTGGCATGAAGACCAGCAGCTGTTTTTAAGGCGGAAAGATGGCCCAAGGCCAGATGGTCTGAGATGAGGAGGGGGATAAGGCAGCCTAGACCCCGAAGTAGCAAGGTGATGTGGCCTCTAGAGCTGGAGAGGTGCGGTCAGCATGATCTTCAGGGACTGGCTTGGGGCCCTGGGACCCAGCTGAAGAGGGGAGATAGCAGGGAGCCAGGTCCCGTGGGTCTAGTTCTACTCCTCGTCTCACACTTTGTCATACTTGGTGATGACACGTCGGGAAGACCTGGCTCCAGGAAGCATCACCCTAAAAGTGTGGGCCAAGGAAGCCAGAGGCAGAGACTACCAGGGGTGACGCACTGTGTCCCGTCACCCGACTCACTCCTTGTCTTGCTACCCCCTGCCCTTCTGCTCGGCAGCCCACACGTCACCTCCCCAGCTTTGTCTGTCTCTCCTCCTGCTGGAGGGCTCTGGCAGCTGCTGGCAGGAGGGGATCTGAGGGCAGGTGGGACATTGGAGGACCTGGGCCAGGAGCTGACCTAGCCAGGATCCAACATGGAAGACACAGAGGCATAATAGATTTATTTATTAACCCATTTTCCAGAAGATTGCTTGGGCCTGAGTCACCTGCAGAGATGCAAATGCTCTTCGACATTCTTTACAGGGCTGAGCTCATCAGCTAGGACCATCAGGTCGGTCACCAGGGTGTCCAGCAGCCCATGGACCTAGAAGAACAGGACATTACAGGCGGGGTTTGTTCTGTGGGAAGCTCCTATATATCAGCCGTGTCGTGAGAGAACAGCTGGAGAGGGGGAAAAGCCCAAGTTGTTTGTGAAAGAATTTCACAGGTTCAACCAAAGTTCTTGTGAAGGAATTTTTGGTTTTGCAGACTTTTTTTTTTTTTTTTTTTTTTTTTTGAGACAGGATCTCACTATCACGCAGGCTGGAGTCCAGTGGTGTGATCATGGCTCACTGCAGCCTTGACTTCCCAGGCTCAGGTGATTCTCCCACCTCAGCCTCCCAAGTAGCTGGGACTACAGGCATGCACCACCACACCTGGCTAATTTTCTGTATTTTTTGCAGAGATGGGGTTTCACCACATTGTCCAGGCTAGACTTGAACTCCTGGGTTCAAGCAATCCACCTGCATTGGCTTCCCAAAGTGCTGGGATTACAGGTGTGAGCCAGCCTGTTTTTGCAGTTTCATTATTCAAACCAGTCTGGGGAGGTGGCCCTGTACTGGCACCTTTGATACATGGAGGCACTAGAGCTGAGCTGTTAAAGGGGCCTATGGAGTGGGGCCCACTTAGCCGTTTAGGGTAGGCGTGGGCTCAGCTCCAATTCTACTCTGGCCTCCTGAAGACCAATTTTCCTTCCGGTAACATAACAGATTCACATACTGAAAGGTCTCTGGGACTGAGCCCTCCAATGGGGTTGGACCGTACAAGCCCAGGCAAGTTGATTCTTTTTTGTTTTTGAGACAGGGTCTCACTTTGCTGCTCAGGCTGGAGTGTGCAATCACAGATCACTGCAGCCTCGACCTCCCTGGGTTCAGATGAGCCTCCCACATCAGCCTCCTGAGTAGCTGGGACAACAAGTGTGCGCTACCACACCCAGCTATTTTTCTTTTTTTTGTACTTTTTTGTAGAGATGGGATCTCCCTGTGTTGTTTAGGCTGGTGTTGAACTCCTGGGCTCAAGCAATCCACCTGCCTTGGCCTCCCAAAGTGCTGGCATTATAGGCGTGAGCCACCGCTGCCTGGCCAGCAAATTGATTCTCTCTCTTTTTTTTTGGAGATAAGAATCTCATGCTGTCGCCCAGGCTGGAGTGAAGTGGCGTGATCTTGGCTCACTGCAACCTCTACTTCCTGGGTTCAAGTGATTCTTGTGCCTCAGCCCCCCCAAGTAGCTGGGACTACAGATAAGCGCCACCACACCTGGCTAATTTTTTGTACTTTTACTAGAAACAAGATCTCACCACATTGCCCAGGCTGGTCTCGAACTCCTGAGCTCAGGCAATCTGCCCCACCCCAGCATCCCAACATGCTGGGATTACAGGTATGAGCCACCTCACCTGGCCAGCAATTTGATTCTTAATATCAAAGAGCTATGGAAGAGTCGACCTCCAGGGCTCCTCAGAGCCCTTTTAATTACTTTCTAGACCCCAGCAACCATCAGGTATCTTAGTGATGTCACCAGTGGCAAATGAACTTCTGATCAAATGAGATCTGGAGTTAACCACAACACCTGATGTAATCCCACATCCCCAGCTGTCCACATTAGAAGATGGGCGTCGCCATTAGATACACTGATGTATTGAACCTGGCTTTGTGGGCCTCCCCTCCAAAACAAACAGTAACAAAAAAACAAAAAGGAAAACCTGGGTGAATCTCTAAGGACCTGCTACTTAAGAACAGATTAGGATGAAGTCTCTCTAGTCCTTCAAAACCCTTACAATTGATGGAAATGCACCCTACGTGGTGTTCTCCCAAGGAACACATCTGCCAGGATGCACCTATGGGGAGGAAGTGGAAGCAGCAGGAAGAGAAGGGCTTCCTTCCTCTCTGTTCCCCTAGAGTCTGTTCTCCAAAGGGCAGCCAGAGCCACCTTCTAAAGCCTATCAGAACATGTCGATTTTCTTTTTTTTTTGAGACGGAGTCTCACTCTGTCACCCAGGCTGGAGTGCAGTGGCAGGATCTCAGCTCACTGCAACCCCTGCCTTCTGGGTTCAAGCAATTCTTCTGCCTCGGCTGCTCCCTCTGCCTAGAGCACTCTTCACTGGATGTCCACTTGGCCACGTATCCCTCCCTTCAAGTCTTTGTGGGTTGTCCCCTCCTCACTGAGGCCTCTGTGCCTCCCTTCCCAACCTGGTCTATTTTCTCTTTCCCACCGTGCCCATCACCTAACATGCTAGGCGCATTCCTTATTCATAAGGTCTGCCTCACACGAGGATGCCCTTCCTGAAGCAGCTCTGCCTCCACCATGATGGAGTGAGCACTTATTGTGTGCAGACTAAAGGAATGAATGAGGCAGGTGGGAGGCAGGGGAGTGGCTGCTGGGCACTTCCCTTCACCTCAGTGTGCAGCCTCTGGGTGTATTTCTCCATGACCAGGGGGTCTATGGGTTCCTGAGAAGGGAGGATGATGTCAGGGGTAGGGTCTTCCAAGGTCAACCTATCCCGACTTGCAGATTTTATGACTCTCTTGTCGTCCTTTGCCTTGTGCTTCTTGCTGTTGGGACGGTCCTGCTGGGAGAGGGAGACACACAGCTTTCAGGAGCTCCAGAGGTAGGCCCAGGACGTCCTCAACAGCAGCTCACTGGGAGAACCTGAGCACATGCCCACCTCTGCAGCCCTCACCCCTGCAGCCCCCACCCCCACAGCCCCTCCAGTCCCTTCCCCAGCCCCACCCGGCCCAGCCCATGCCCCAGCATGCCTCTTTCCCGGGCAGCTTGGCTCCTTTTTTGTCCTCTTTGTCTTTGATCCCCAGTTGCTTCTTTTCCTGGGCCGCTCCTTTCCGCTCCTCCTTCCCAACTTTCCCGGCAGGCACCTTCACTTCCATGATGGGAAGTGACTTTTGATCTAAGGAAGAAAATGTGGCAGGCCCCCAACCTAGTGAGGAGGCTTGAGGGGAGGTGGAAAGCAAAGAAAGAGTAATAGCCTTGAGCCCTGGCAGGCGCGTGGCTTCATGAAACAGGACTGTGGTGCCTGGGTTCTGGTCTCAGCTCTGCCATGAATGGCCATGGATAAGTCATTTAACTTTGCTGGGATTACTAAACCAATGTGGTCACTAAGGGTAGCTTCTGGGTACCACATCCTGGCAGCTGATAGAAGGGGGGAAAGAACCCACTCCATGGTCTCAACCTAGCAGAGCTTCCACCATGAGTATGACTGGCCCAGGCACTGCTGCCATCCATGCAGAGAGATGGGGAGGGCTACACAGAGGTGTGGTTGGTTGCACAAGATCTGACCTTGCTCTTCGGGCACATTCAAATAGATGGTCTCCTTATCAGGCAGGCCCAGCAGAGCCCTCAGCCACAGGGAATGGCTCACCAGGCTGTCAATCACCTCTCGCCACAGCTGCAAACTAGAGGGCAAGATGTAGTGGAGAAATGCTGTCACTCCTCATTTGTCGTTGAAACTGCAGAGGCTTGGGTCCCTCCTTTCAAAGACCCTGGTGCCAGGAGCTGCCATGGACATGCCACACCCCTGAGCAGCCAGCATCCTCACTGTTCCCCATCAGTGCAAGTGCTCGGACAGGGTTCTGGCTTGCCTTGGGTGGCAGCCAAGAAAAAAATGGCTCAGGACTAGGGTTAGGAGACCTGCATGAACTCAGTCCTACTTCAGAGGGCTGGAGGCCATGGCCAGACTTGGGCCCAGTCCCACTGGAGGGGCTGAACCTTGTGTGAGACTTCCAGCATAAGGCTCCTGGGGCTTGTCCTGAGGGCCTTGAAAAGGACACCACGCCTATACAAGCAAGTTCCAAACAGGCTCTGGGGAGGGTGACAGCAGAGAAGTGAAGCTTTTAATGGAATCTGCCCCCCTCTTCTCTCTGCCCTCTGGAGTTTTCTTTTTTCATTCCTCTGCTCATTGAGAAGGAACAAGGAAAAAAGAAGAAGAAAAAAAAGATAAGGTGTTTGCTCTACTGTGACTGCTCTCCAGTGAGCAGCAGACACTGCAGGGTTCCAGAACATGGAATGTTTGCAGCATGCTCTAGCAACCTGAGCTCAAGGGAAGCTCGAACTCCTGGAGTTCCAGGACTGCCTGCCCAGGACCCCTGTGGATGCCACAGAAGGAAGGTGATGGGGCGGCTCTCCCGGCAGGGCACCTACCACATCTGGTGCAGGAGGTCGGACTGCAGTGGCCTTGGCTTCTGGCACAGCTCCAGGGCTGCTCTGTTGAGCCTCATCAGCGCATCCTCTCTCTGGTTCTCATCAGGGAGCACCATCACTGCCTGGCAAGGTCATGGCACCATTCTGCACCAGGACACCAAGCTCTCTGTGTCCTCTAGTGAAGGGTATGGTGACATGGGGATGAGTGGCAGGGGACCAGGAACCAGCAGGGGATGCAGCCACGAAGAGCTGTCTAGGGTGCCTTGTGCCCTTGGTGGGAGCCAGGGCTGACCTCAGAAATCTGTACCCATGAACCCCTTCTCCAAGATTTGGCAGGGTCAGAGAGTGGGCCCCCTTCCTGGGCACCCCAGACAAAAACAAGTAACGCAGTTGGACATGGTGGCTCACACCTGTAATCCCAGCACTTTGGGGGGTTGAGGCGGATGGATCACCTGAGGTCAGGAGTTCAAGACCAGGCTGACAAACATGGTGAAACCCCATCTCCACTAAAAATACAAAATTGGCCTGGTGTGGTGGCTCACACCTGTAACCTCAGCACTTTGGGAGGCCGAGGTGGGTGGATCACGAGGTCAGGGGTTCAAGACCAGCCTAGCCAACATAGTGAAACCCCATCTCTACTGAAAATACAAAAATTAGCTGGGTGTGGTGGCATGCACCTGTAGTCCCAGCTGCTTGGGGAGGCTGAGGCAGGAGAATTGCTTGAACCCAGGAGGCAGAGGGTGCAGTGAGCCAAGATCACACCACTGTACTCCAGCCTGGGTGATAGAGTGAGACT